>NW_008355272.1:284204-349661 GCF_000622305.1 Nannospalax galili
GACAAGCTGTAGATGTCAGATGTCCCTGGAAAGAGAACAGCGTAGCTGTGCATATTTTGACACTATTCTGTTTATTTTATTATTTCCTTTAAATAAGACTATTCAAATCTAACAAAAATGCAATACAAATTGCATTTGATACTCTCTCTAGTTATTTCCATGTTTAAGGCAAAACTTTTAACCTCTTCTTGCTTTCAAAACTTCCCTTAGCAAGACTGACCTTCCATTCACATGCTCGAACACTTGGTTTACCCAGTCTTTGACATGTAGCTTATGTTTGGTTTGATGATTGTCAACGATAGTAAGCGATTCTAATATACTGACCTTCTGCTGCTTTTAAGACTGTTAACTGCACTGGCCTTGGACACAGGTCAGTGAGGAATACTTAATCGACACCAGATTGTTCCTACCTGTTAGGTATTTTCTCATTCCAAATTCTTTGTTTTCAGAAGTAGTCTCACCCTGATCATACATGCAGACCCAAATGACAGCACAATCCTAATTTCCAGAGAGAAACTTCTTCTAAGGACAGAATTCTACAAGACTAGAGAACAACTTCTAAAATGAAACTGCTAGTATTATTAGGAGTGACTCTCTCTATTTTTGTAACTCTAGACTCTATGCTTGTAGGACAAAATGCATGTGGTAAGCATGGGTTATAATAACCAGGAATATTTGAGTGATAGCCACCCTCTGTATTGTGTCTCTCTCTCTGTCCCTTTTATTTTCCAAGAATCAGAGAGAGAGAGAGTCAATTATAATTGAGTATGAACAAAAGGAAAATTGTAATGCAGAAATAAATGTGTGGTTTCATTCAAAGTGTCAGACTAAAACCCAGATGTGGAATAAACACAGAGACAATGCTTACGCATCATTCTCACCTCTTGCTTTTCAGGTGGATGTTTTAATGTTTCATAGACACACTCTAAAAGTTACTTTGGGTAGTGCTGAGAAGTCTTATAGTACAGGACAAAGGTATAAATTAGAAAGAAGACATAAACTTGAGATCAGTCACTCAACAGGGGCAAAGCACCAAGTGTGAAATAGTGATTTACCTGCTTTGAGCCTTATTGTCTTTCTTTTAAAAGGGGAATCATCCTGTACATCCCTGTTTCCCTTCCATATTCTTGGTCCCTTTGTGGAAGAGGTTGGCAGAAAGAATGTAAGAGCTGGAGGAAGGGGTGGAATGTTAACTGGAAGTGTACTCTACCCACTCTGCCAGCAAGTTACAGTCACACCTCCTTCCCATGCTCATCAAGAAGTCGAGGGGAAAGTCAGTTACACCTCCCTGACTCCCAAACAGTAGACCTTAGCTGCAGGTGGGGGAGGGGCTATGGATATATAAGCCAAGAATGCCAGGAAGCACATCTCTCACCATTTTCTGAGGCTGTTGGGAAGTCACAGGGTCTATATTTGAGTGTGGACTTCCCACTCCTCTGTAAATAAAGCCTCACCCTATGATTTGTTAAAAAAAAAAAAAAAAAAAAAAAGAACACGGCATAATAGCCAGGTGTGGTGGTACACCTTGTAGTCCCAGCACTTGGGAGGCAGAGGCAGGTGGATCTCTGTGAGTTCAAGGCCAGCCTGGACTACATAGTGAGTTCCAGGACAGCTGGGGCTACAGGGAGACCCTGTTTCAAAAAGACCAAAAAAAAAAAAAAAAGAGAGAAAATGATAGGTGTTTGGATAGACAGATGAGAGGGAGCTGACTAAACCACACGTGGATGGACATGCACTGGGGAATGTCTGGGGACATTGACTTGACACAGTGGGCCTTAACACCCAGGACAGAGCATATGTGTTCCAGTGGGAGGATATTGGAGGGTGCTGGTGGTGATGTGGCTATAAAGATGATTCAGATTGTTTGAGATATTCTGTATGAAATACAACACAATTTAATAAAAACATTTTTTAAAAGAGAATCATATCTTTCTTAAATTGAAAAAAATAGGGGGGCTGGAGATACAAAGCACTGGCTGCTCTTGCGGAAGACCTGGGTTTGAATCCCAGAACCCACATGGCAGCTAAAAACTGTCTGTAATTCCAGTTCAAGGGGATTCAACACCCTCTCTGTCTTCTGAGGGCATTGCACAGCACCGGTGCTCTTACACACATATAGGCAATACATTCATACACATAAAAATTAAATAAGAAAGAAAGAAAAAATAGAATACAACTTCATAGCACAAGACCTCCCTCTTACTATTGTGGTTTGAATGTGAAATGTCCCCCATAGTCTCATGTATTTATCACTCCATCTTCAGTTAGTGGTGCTGTTTGGGAAGATGGTAGACCTTCAGGAGATAAAGCTTTAATAGAAGAAGTAGGTCAATGCAGATGGACTTTGAGGCTTTGTGGACAGGTTCTACTCTGTTCACACTACACTTTGCTTCCTGAGTATGGGTGCAATGTGTGTAGCCAGCATTCAGCTCCTGCCATCATGCCTTCCTTGCTTGCTGCCATGACATCCCTGCAATGATGGACTGGATCCCTATGGGACACTAAGTCCAAAAAAGCCATTTCTCTGGTAAGTTGCATTTATCAGGGTATTTTATCACAGCAATGAGAAGGTGACTAAGACAGTTACTCCGTGCACTATTGTCACTTTACTCCCTATAGCCATCAGAAAAGTAAGTGCTCTTTCTTATTCTGGCATCACCTTCTTCCTTGTGCATCAACCTATGAATGCAGCTTCATACAGACTCCAAGAAAAGCCATTAAGAACCCTCTACCCCTTGCAATTCTTCCAAGCCAGCTTGTATAGCAATTTGCAACTTTATGATGTGATAAATAGAATTTCTTTGTTTTGATTTTTCATTTGCATATTTATTGAGATATGACGATCTTAATTAGTTCTACTTTTTTTGTTTTGTTTTTTTTTGTGGTTGGGAAAGGCGATTTTCTATAGTGCAAAATAATTTTGCATGCTAACAGGGTGAACAAAACTCAGCCTGTGGCATTCCTTGATGTTGATGCTGCTTAAAGCACGGCTTTCTGATTCTTTTTGCGCTTGTTTTCTCTTTAAATGCTGAGGTAATGCTCAACACTTGGGTGCCTGCCAGACCTTGAGAGGCAGCCACCTACTGAGAGGCAAGAGGGGAACACTTTTAAAATTCCAGACACTTATATTTATCCAACATGCTCTCCCAGCTGCCTATCACCCACCTCTCTTCTGAGAAAGCTGAGCCTCCACATGCTTCATTCTAATGAAATGCAACTCTGTCTGCCTCTCAGCTTCAGCAGGTTAGGAAAGAGCAGCTCTGATTTCCCTGGTGGGCTGCGTTCTGGGGTCTGGGGAGTGTTTGGACAGGTTGTTCCCATCATATCTTCTTTCATCCTCTACTTTGTTCAGGAGCAGAGTTATGTGACTGCTATGTCCCCTCCAAGAGGCACTAGCAGCTTATTCAACAGCTTGTAAACACCTAAAGACATGCTGAGTACCCCTACCATGAGCATCTCACCATCTTCACCCAGACCGATTAGGATGATTTCCCAGAGCTTTGTGTTCATCAGTTTCTTCACACCAAGTCTGCCACTGATTCAACACTTCCAAGAGAAAGAATATAATTTATTATTTCCCTGTTTTTTGAAAGTTAAATAATGATGAACTTCCTATGCACAGAGAAGTGCTCTAGGCATTGCTGGGAAAGGATGAAGAGTAAACATTACTTGTCACCAATTGTGTGACTAGCCTGTGTTCTCACTTCATTTAAAATATAAACAAACAAGGGGCTGGAGAGATGGCTCAGCAGTTAAGATCACTGACTGCTCTTGCAGAGGACCCGGGTTCGATTCCCAGCACCCACAACGCGGCTATAAACTTTCCTTAACTCCAGTTCCAGGGAATACTAAGCCCTCTTCTGACCTCCGCAGCATTGCATGACACAGGTGCACTCACATACATGCAGGCAACACACTCATACACATAAAATAAAAATAATAAATAAAATTTTTTAAAAACTTAAAAAAAATACAAACAAACAAGTTGGATCTATCATTCTGAAACTAGAATAAAAAGAGACCGTGGAGGTTTGGATAATTCCTTTTCAGTATCCTAAAGCTACACAGCACTTACAAGATGAATGATAATCACTTAAGTCCAGGCGTTCCTATAGCCCATGATTCAATCAATACATATTTATGTATGCTGTTTACCTTGCTGGAGGAAGAACCGGGACGAGACTTTAACTCAGAAAAAATCGAAGTCAAGGATACTGTCATGTGACCAAAAGGTCTAGAAAAATCACTATCACTCTCACATAAAA
Source organism: Nannospalax galili (assembly GCF_000622305.1). NCBI lineage: Eukaryota > Metazoa > Chordata > Mammalia > Rodentia > Spalacidae > Nannospalax > Nannospalax galili. Next base: position 288,470 of record NW_008355272.1, read on the forward strand.
TGTCATGAAAGTAATCACCCTATTTCTTCCTGAATAATTGTACCCAAGATCTTCTCAGGAGTTGTGATTCAAATTGTTCATCAAAATAAAAAATAGAGGTTAAAAGAAGGACAGAGTGAAGAAAGTGAGCTAGTGAGAAAATGTATGAGAGAAAGACAGAGGTGGAGGAGACAGAGAGATGGAATGTAAGGTGCTTAATGAAACCTGCCCAACCCATTTCACAGCATGAGTTTTTCTCTTAGAGATGTGCAAAGTGCATTTATCTCAGTGGCCTAAAGGAAAGGCTACACCAACAGTGGGTTCATTGTGGAGGGTCTTATCAATAGTCAATTATATGAGAGGAGACATTTGAATATCATGTAGCATGCTGATGTTCTCAAACATGAACATTTAATGATTTGTCTGACATAACTGATGAAGCCCCACTGAGTCAAACCACCTCCATTTACTTAGTGCAGTCTTTAAGCTCACTCAGCGTTAGAATGGAGCTAGGGTCAAGTGTGCGTAGAGATGGAGAGATGCAGGGAAGTTTCCAAATCCTATTCCCGTTAGGTGTCCAAATCAAGGGTGTGATGACCTTGTGCTGCTTGCACAGAGATAGTCCTTTAGGGAAAAGCCAATTTGTCACTTCAGAAATGAATGATGGCAGGGTCATTTATACCACGACTGCCACTGTGTGCAAAGGCCACCATTGTCATGCCGATTTCTACAGCTCTCATTGTTTTCTTGTTGAATGGTTCCAGATTCATTCTCCCAGATATCCACAAGTCCTTCTGAAGAGCCACAGCAAAACGGAATGAAGCCATGTTACCATTTGGATACATTCCCTGGAGCAGTGGTACAACATGTCAACAGGTCAAGAAAAGGCAAGGATAGTCATGCTATGGCTATGTCTAGTTGAACTACAGTCCTGCTAAAACCATCATCTTTCTGAAACTTCCAATGGAGCATTTTCTTCTTGGCTGAAAAGAAATAAGAGCATCTGGGGAAGAAGTACACATTGGTTGAAACCACTTATAATTTTGTTTAATTTGTCATCTATCTTTCTCAACTAAGTGGTCTCACCACTCCAATTTTACATTAGGATTTTCCTTTTATATACACTTCAAAACCACAAAGAAATAAACTTGGTCATGGGATATAAACTAAGCAACACCGTACAGTGAAATATGCAATAGGAAAGATCAGGAGTGATTCCCACTGTAAAGAACACTAAGTAAAAATGTTACAAACTATACATGGGCTATAATCCTTGAAAAACTGAAGACAATATGCATCTTTATTCTCTGACTCACAGTTTATTAGCATGTCTCTTTAAGAGCCACTTTACCTTTACTTGTTGTAGAACTCTCAGTGTTATCAATGTCTATGTATTTTTCCATTTCCACCACAAGTCAACACCATCTATTGCTTTTAGTCAATGAAGCACCATTCTACACTTTCATTATACAAGTGCTGAACCAGCTATGGCAATGGATGTTTGCAATCCCACACTTGGAAACCAAAGATAGGAGGACCAGAAGTTCCAGTTCATTCTCAACTATATAATGAGTTCTAGGCCAACCTGGGTATTAATAAGATCATATCTCAAAAATAAAACAAAATAAAATAAAGTGTTCATTTTTTATTTATTCATTCATTATTTTATGTGCATATTTTAAGTGAATCTGTGCATGTAAGGCTCATGCAAACCACAAGAGGCCATTGGATCCCCTGGAACTTTGTAAATGGTTGTTAGTTGTCATGTGGGTGCTGGGTACCAAACCTGGGTCCTCTGCAAGCAACTACTGCTTTTAACCTCGAAGCCATTTCTCCAGCCCTGAAAGGATTCATGGTTTGACTCTTCCTCTGCAGGTTTTTCTTTCTAATCTGACTTTAAGTTCTGATGAACAGTTTGGATTTATAATGAGCCACAAAGACTATGCAAATAGCAGTTCAGGAGATGGAAAAGCTAAATGTGGGCAAATGCTAATTTTAAATCACCCTGACACTATGGGTGCATTCAATGAAATGATGGTAAGAGTATCTATAGGAAATTCCCAAAGTCAGTTTACAGTCCCACAGAGTGCCGGAAAACCCTTACAATGAGATTTGGAGCCAACTCACTTACTTCTCATTCCTAGAAAATTCTACATGGCATCATTTGAACACTACCTTTTCTCCTCAAAATATTGACACAATTAAGTGTTAGATATAATTCTGGTGAAAGATCACATAGTGACTAAACAGTTTGAATTTCAGGACCAATGCTATCTTTAAAGTGTAGGAACTGATTAATTTTAGCTCTTTTACATGAGTTGGTGAGATACTTTTGTTTCTTTGATTTGGTTGGTTTGTTGTTGTTTAGAGCAGAGCTTCAGTCTTCTAAGTATTTACTTCCCACCAGGCAGCCCAAATCCATTTCATAAGTTAGCCTGGAAGTGTACAATTGCTGACCAAGTCAATTCTGACACAGTCAAACCTGCTGAGCTGGCATGCTAGAGAAATGACACTGGTCATGGCTCTCTGTGAAGCCTGAGACCACAGGATGGGTCACACAGGGTCGGAGTTATTTGGTCTCCCCTCTTGTTATAAGAAATGAAAGTTATCACTTTGGGTCCATGCAAAAGAATTCTGCTTTCTGAAGACCTGATGATCCCACAGGATATGCTCTCTTTCTCATCCTTGCCATGTAGAGGCAGCAGGAGTGTTGAGAGACTGTGACCCTAACCTCTTCTTCTCTGATGTATTTCACTCATTCTTCCCCAGAGGGCTTGGTATAAGCACAAGGTAAATGAAATTGTGCTGGGATTTATATACACCATTATGAATCTGTGCCTGTGTAGAGATCTCCTTATCCACAGGATCCCGAGGGGAGATATGTTTTCTTCCTTTCATTCTTTTCTCTATTCACACTAACTCAATTGGAAAGTTTTGGAAGTACTTTGATATTGTAAAGTGCTTCACAAATTTTGCTGTATCCTGAGAGATTCCTACCACTAATTGGATGATGTGTAGCTTTAAAAAGTCTTGGTGGGGTGCATAGAGCAATGCAAGGGAATGAAAAGCAAAGAGTAATTGTAAAGTAAATATGAGAAACTCATCACCATAGGCATTATGACCTAAGAATTTGAATGGCTTTGATTCAACTGATATTCCCATTTTTCACAATCACCTCCTCCTCACTAGACACAGACTGCCTGTATTTATTAGTATGCAATAGCTGAGTGTGGGAACACTGAAAAATATAACTTGTAGAGAAGCTTTGGTGATTCTGAAGGAGCAAGTATTAAGTGAACAATAACACCAGTTAGCAGGATGCTTAATGACCATAAGCAGCAAGGCATGTGGGTGTTAAAGAAGGCACTTGTAGCTTTAAAGCTGAAATATATGACTCAATTGATGGGAAGTATACTGAGAATGAGCAACTGTTGAGTGCTCAGCCCAAAATAGGACACTGTAATCACCCCTCCAGAGCCAGGGAGCATCACAGAAGAGGTGTTAAGAAGAATGTAAGAGCCAGAGGAGGGCTATGAAACGGACACGGCACGGCTGCTGTACTCAGGGACCGACAACAGCTATTGCCTGGCTATATCAGAAATGACCTGGTCAGCAGCCACAAACTTCCTGGGTCCACTCTAAAATGGGATGCGTCTTCTTTGTGGGAACTATATATTTGGGAGGATGAAGCGCTCCTCCAAAAAGCAGCAAACTAACCAAACTAAATTAACAAAAGTCCCTCACTAACCCATGTAAAATACAAGGCCTGTATCAGATTGGGCCTGTCAATATTGTGTGGATGGCAGAAGGCTTCAACTTGCCAAGTTTTGGAGAACAAGAGACTGTAAAGTGTAGAATGGGACTCCTATATGGAACCTCACCCACCCACAGCTCACAGACCATTGCAGAAGAGGAGGCAGGAGATCCAGGGGTGCTTCACGAACATGTGAGGTGGAGGTTTCCAGGCCACTGGAAGCTTACTCATGTGAGCCTGCAGCAGCAGTGGCATCCAACACAAGACCCATGTCAGCTGGGTTAAACAAGGGCCCAAAGGGGAGGTGAGAAATAGATGGCAGGTCAGCACTAGATTGAGGACTATTTAAGCCTAACTGCTGCTGGGTGAGGGAAAGTATGACTTACGTACAACCACTGGATGGGCTGACTAGACTCCAGGGGACACATTTACACTGAAGGACTTTGGGTACAAACACCTGAATGAATAGGACTCAGCATGTATGGCAGAGTGCATAGGGTTCAGGGTGGGGGCATAAATGGGGATGGGGGCCTGGATGTGAGTGGGAAATATTGCATGAAAATTTAAAAGCTCAATTTTAAAAAAAAGAAAAAAAATATTGTGTGGAAGGGACAGAGGTTCAAAGGCTCCATCTGTCCCTGAGGAGCTTGTGACCTAGTGGCAGTGAATGGTTTTGGATAGGGGGCCAATCATGTTGTCAGTGGTATAGCCACTTTTTTCTTACTTATACTACAGTGAATAAATCTAACTCATTCTATCTCAGTAACCCTAATAAAAATCAGTGAGTTAAACATAGACACACACACACACACACACACACACACACACACACACACACGCCACACTCTCACAAAAGATGAAAGAAGGAAGGAGGGGACTTGTTGAGAAGAAGAACTTCAGGGCAGTGGAGGTGAGAGAGGATGATCATAATCCATTACGTACATGTACGAAACTGTCAAAGAATGAATCTATAATGCTTTTTTAAAAAGTGCTGCAAGGTAGATCATGCTATGGTTTGAAACAAAGGCCCACATTCTAAAGTTTGGTCACAAACCTGTGCTTGCTCTGGGAGGTTGTAGAACCTTTAGACTGTGGGGCCTAGCTAGAAAATTAGATCCTCTGTCGAAGCATGTGCTTTAAGAAGCTATGAGGTCTGTGGTTCCTCTGCTCTCTCATCTGCTTCCCAGTCACCGTAAGTTGAGCATCTTCCTTCACCAGATGCTCCTGCTTTTTGTTCTTGAAGCAATGGGACAAAGTAACCATAGACTAAAACCTCTAAAGTCATGAGCAAAAACTTCTTATAATTTTCTTGTAATTTGGTTATCTCAGGTAGTTTTCATAATAATGCAAAGGTAAATAACAGGGACAGATGAGACAAAGAGATAAAGGACAGAGACAGAGACATGCAAATGGAATGATTCAATAATCACACATGCGTATCTTAGTGTTCATTTAGTAAACAGCCTTTATCAAAGAGTCTTAGCATAGTTTCATAGTTTCACTGAAATTATGCTATCAATATCTTAAACACCCACAGTGAGCAAATCTCTCCCAAAGTAGACATAACCATGCCATAAAACTTGGATGTCTTCCCTACCCCCTTAACTCAGAATTTTGGTATATAATTGCCCCCAATTTTATTGACTTGGTAGTATATACCAGGCAGGAAAAATGAGCTTCCACAGTCTGGTATCTACTTACTTTTTCCTCTGACTATGCAACTGTACTCTCCTATATAATCTTTCTATTAAAGTTAACTTATCCTTGCTCCTCTCCTCTAATACTCTTGGGGCTTTGATGATCCTCTAATTTGGCTGCCATAGATTCTAGCTTGGATACAATCCTCTACACAGCTAATTGAAACCTTCCCCATGTCTCAAGACTAAGCCCAAATATCATATCCTCATAAAGCATTTGTGATCTTATAGGCTAGAAATAATTGCTCATTTGATTTTAATACATTTACTCAACTTTACTTCCCTGAAGTGGTCTGAAACATGCCTCATATTAATTTGTAATCATCATAGACTTTTATGCTTTGCTATATACACATAAATATTCCAAACAAATAGCAAAGACTAGCAAAACAACTATGTGTATATAAACCCCATAAAAACACTCTATCCTCTCACATTAGGGATAACCAATCATCTCTTCTGTTTTCCACTTGGCAGACACACAGAAATTGAAGGGGCGAGAGTGCTTCAGTGAATTCCCTCCTTAGGTTTCGAGGCTGTAAGAGCGACAAGCATTAGTCAGGGACACTTCTTTACAAGATCATTTGCTAAAACTTCAAGTTAATTGTCAATTTTGCTTGAGAGTCTTTTCCCTTGCCATAGGCAGATATCTGTGTTCTGCTTTACTTCATAGTCTGTTTTACTTTAGGTTCTATTTTACCCCTTCTTTCACAGTTATAACAATGTCCCTTGAAGTACAACAAGCTGTTTACAGTTTAGATGAAGAAAGCAGAGATAGGATAGCAGTCCAAAATTTGCAGGACAGGGTAGATGTTTGGGAGCACACATGAGAAAACAAAAATCAGAAATGCTATTTAAAGGTTCTATTTTGTTATCCTGGGAACTGTCTTCCAAATTCTTCGTTTCTATTCAGGCTCTCAGGTTTCAGATAAAAGGATTTAGTGTTGCTATTGTTACAGACTAAAGAATTCTTTACACAGGCCTTTTTGTTGTAAGAACAAAATCAAATCTCCTTGCCTTCTCAAACACTAGGGGATTCTGAGGAGTTTACAGAGCAATGAATTTTGATCTCAGCTGTAGAAAGAAAACCAGATGGCTGTTGGTTCCAGAGCATAGAGCCAGCCATGGCACCACCTACCATAGGCACTGGGGCAAACTCAGAGTTTTTTAGATGTCTTCGTCTGTTTCAGTGAGAAGTAGCACATTTGCTCTTACAGGTCGTATGTTTTTTCACAAGCATTTTTTTTTTTCCAATAATGAGCTTGTGATTATCCAGAAAGTGCCCAAGGATATGAGAAACATAAATATCCCTGAGATAAATCACTGCATGAATGAGAAATGAATGAGGCATTCGTGCTTAGGAGACATTCCGTGACATAAAGAGTGTCACTACTTTATCCGAAGTAGTCAGGTGATTGGTATGCAGTGATTTAAGAGATGCAGAATGTTTCAAATAGACTACTAGGTTGTATAAGCTTATAGCCAAGAAATCTGATCTTTCTATATGTTACATGAGAGGAAGTTATCAGCAACTTCTGAGATTGTCTTCCCTAACCTTGATAAACCAAATTGAATTTATCTCACATTCAATTCTAAGGTAGTTTAATGGGGAATTAACCAAGAGAATCAATTTTACTATAAACATGAGTGTTGACCTTCAAGGAAACATTTTGGTTTGAGTAATTAAAAAGGCACAGCTTGAATGGGACTAGTAATAAAAAGGAGAGGGACACAACTTTAAATGATATACATGGGCTTAATTTAAATATACAAATATTAGTGCAATGAAAGAGAGTCTACGAGGATAATCATGAGACTGCATAAGAAATTCAAGTTTCTATTCAGAAGAAAGATTGACTGACAATCAAAAAGTAAATATAATTGGAAGAGGAGATGTGAGCATTTATTGCAAACATAATATAGTATATTATAATGAAATTTAATGTAATTAATGATGTCATAAAAATTTCTTATATGAAAAAGTAAGTTAATATTACTAAGTAAAAACTATGATAACCCATTGCAAGTTTTACAACAATAATTTTATCCATGTGTGTATAAAGTTGTTTTATATAAAATATGTAATTACACTCCTATGTATTATAATTTGTTTCAGAACTTTCTTTGATGCAAATGAAGACAACATTGTTAAATAGATGCTTTAGCTCTATTTGTTAGCATATGTTCTATTAGGCAGCTTTGTTCATTTGCTAATTACTGAGCAACACAGCAATAGCAACAATAAAAAGCATAATTAAATATATCTACTGTATTGGAAAGCTAGAGAGACATTGGCTATATACTTTAAATAAATTACACATTTGATTCAATGTTTTTGCTTTGTAGTGTGTCTTTAATTTTTGATTTTAACATGTAAATATTCTAGTTGTGATTCATTATTCCAAGTGCCTAGACCATATAAATTCTAAACCTACTAACATCTTTAGTACCACCCATTTATTTAGTATGTTCATTCAACGAACATTTATCACGTCTGAAAATTTTCCTTTATTTGTCTATCCACTGATTTAGTAAAAGAAGAAAGAAGACGGGAGAGAATCTGGTAGAGGCCACTACATGCTGGGGGCTATAGCTGTGAATGAAAGCAGGAAAATGCAGAAATGGAGGGGGGGACAGAAAAGCTCAGAGGTCAGTAAAGATGTTGTGCAGGGAATATTCTAGCAGGGCAACAGGCAGTGCATCCTGAGAGCTTAATATATGGTATGAAAAACTCCATCACAGGGAGATGGAGATGGCTCTCCCAAGGGGAAGCAGGTGAGCTTTTAACTAAATAGGAGAGAAAAGGGGACCCTGGAATAAAGAACAGCATACACAGAGTCCTGTCATCAATGGAAGACGGCAGCATGAGCCTTCCAGGTGCCAAGGGCTCAAATTCTATGGGTCCTGGTGAAGCAAGAAGCTAGTGGGGAGGATACCAGAGACTAAGGGACCAGGGAGGCAAGCAAGGAAATCAGGCTCGAGTTTATAGGTCACTTTATTTTGTATTTAAAAAGAAGATACTGAAGCACACTCTATTTCATTAGCATGAGACATAATTATTTAAATATAACTTGCTAGAAATTAGATGTTCAATTTTAAAACATAATTAATTGGAGCAATGTATTAAAGATAATATTTGGCATCTATTAATGAGGATATAATTATATGTGTTATTTAAAAACGTAGTGCAATACCAATATTTTCTCATAAAATGATGTGAGGCATACTAATGACTAAAACCCTCAACAACTTGACTGAATTCATTTAGGAATACATATCCCAGGAAATAATCACTCGAGTTCAGGAAATTAGTTTAAATTTTTCTTCATACAAATTTGTACAATTTAAGACAAATGTAGTAACATTTTCTTAGGAAATATGTTTTTTTAAATATGTTGGGGGAGAGCAAACTCACTCCAGGTTCAGATAAATCTTTTGTAAAGGGCTCCCAGTATTCTGAAAATGCCTCTGCAGAGTAGTCATTTTGTTAAAGAGTTCTACAGAGGATAGACAGGTGAGTCTTAAAGAATTTGCCTTGTACTGATTCAGAACAATGATGATGTGGCTCCATGGTGCATTTAGTAAGTGCTGATCACTGTATTTAGCATTTTATTTTTCAGAAAAGCTCATTGGGCTGAGTGAATTAACTACTATTAATATATGTAATTTAAAAAATATATATTTTATTTATTATTTTTATTTTATGTGTATGAGTGTATTGCCTGAACTTTACAAACATAAGTGCAACCATATTGTGGAATACCTGTGGAAGTGGGAAGAGGGCATCATGGAGTTACAGATGTTTGTGAGCCATCATGTAGGTGCTGGCAACCAAAGTCAAGTCCTCTGTAAGAGCAGCTAGTGCTCTTAACCACTGAGCCATCCCTCTAGTCCCAATATGTAATTTTTATAGGACAAAAATGAAGCTTAAAAAGAGAGATGGAGGTAGATAAATCTTTTGCTATACAAGCATGAAGACCAGAGTTCAGATCCCCAGAATCCATATGAATGCCTGGTGGGTGTGGTGACCCAACTGCAATTCAGTGTTAGAAGGCAGAAATGGGGAAGCTCTCAGCAAGTTAGTTAGTGAGGTTAGCCATCTCATGTAGTACTGGGTTAAACTGAGAAACCACGCCTCAATGAACAGGGTATAGAATGATCCAGGAAGATTCCCAGTGTGAAACTCAGTCCTTCACAGGCACCCACACATATGTGTACAGGCATCCCCACACACGTGCATCCACACACATTCAACTGTGTCTGAATACACACCACACATGCAAAAATAAATAAATAGATAAATATATATATATAAATAAAAAATAAAATAAAGGTAAGTAGGTTTTTTCAAGGCCATTCAGCAAATAATTAATATTGTTGAAACCAAGTGAGAATAATATATGGAAAATACTATACTGGGAGATATTGAGTACTGACTTCACAAAGTGTTATTTTAATCCCTAATGTAAGGAAAGAGTAATGTGCATAGACTTATTTTACAGCATATCAATGGTATCTTGCTCTTCTTCATTATCTGTTAGCTAGAGAATAATATCCATTGGAAACAAAGTCCTGGAAAATCAGCATGTGCTATACTTAAAGGTATAGTCTCCTCCAAGGCCCATTTGTGTGAAAGGCTTAGACTACAGTCCATGACATTACTGGGAGTCTGTGAAACCCTGATGAGATGGAGCCTATTGAAGGAAGTTGGGTGGTTGAGAGACTGGCCTTGGGGAGATTACAGAGTCCTAGTCCCTTCCTTTCTGTCTCTGTCCTTCCCAGCCATCATGAGGTGAACAAGGCCTTGTCTGCTACACCCTCCCAACCATAGTGTTCTGTCTTGGCACTGCCCCAAAGTAACTAGGCTAAGAAACCATGAACTGAAACTTCTAACCATACGGCCCCAAATAAACTTCATTTCTTCTTGAATTGATTATCTCTGGCATTTTATCACAGCAATGGAAAGCTGGTTACTATATTCTGTTCATTAAGCATGATGAAGCCCAGCTCATTCTCCGCACAGAAACACTGTCATGGAATGCAACACAGACACGAACTAGAGACGAGTGTTAGGCTCAGTTGTCAAGGATTATAGTTCAAGAAGCATTGGATATTATCAATTTCATATGCTTTAACTTTATACAATTAGATCATTAGATCTTTCTGTTGAAAGTTAGCTATGTACAGGTCTGTATTGTGGCAGGGGAGAAATGAAGAAGGAAGGCAAGGTGGGATGCTCCTGCAGGACTATGGGCAGGAAAGCGTGACTGCTTTCATAATGCACTGGCGATGAGGGAGAAGCTGAGTAGGCTCTTGACTTACTTCCAAACTAAAATAACAGATAACCACATGGATACGAGGAGCCAGAAAATGAGAATCATCAGGAGGATGCTGAGATTTCCATGGAAGAAACTGAGAGCCTTTCTTGAGTGAAGGTTTCTCCCAACACAAGGGTTTTAAAGAGAGATTTTCTTCACATTTCTGCAGGACTTCTAGCTCATGTTGATTCCAGACTGATTCAAGAAATGAATTTGTTTTTAAAGCAAATATAAACAGAAAAAAGTGACAAAACCCAGACCCCAAATTTTGTAGCACAGAACACAGCCATTCTGATGAGGGAGGGGTAAGAAGAGAAGTGCCTGCCTCCACAGGAACCATCCTCTATGCTCATCAGTATGGCGTGCAGGCCCTTCACTCGGCAGATATTTAATCAGCACCAGCCAGGAGCCAGGCTCAGGGCCAGGTGCCAGGTGCACACTACATCTCCCCAGTTCAGGCCCCTACAGTGGTGGCAACAGTAAATGCAATGGGCTGTTATGCTGGAAATGATGGGGACATGGATGAGGAAGTAGAGCAGTCAGGGTGGAGGAGGGAGGGCATGTATCTTTATATGTGTAAGATTGTCTGTGTCTGTATGTGTGTGTATAGGCAGATATGGGTATGCATGTGCATATGTGGGAGCATACCCATATCTGCCTATACACATATATACAGAAACAGTCTCACACATATAAACATACATTTGTCTCCCCTACACACATTCAGATATACTTACAAATATACCCAAAGGGACATACATGTACATCATGTCCATTCCTCCTGTATATGACCATACCCACACTTGCACATACACAAACATATGTGTACACTCATTTATACACAGATCACACCATGTGTGCACTCATATAAGTGCACACATAGGCACATGCACACCTGTGCATCCTCACATAAAGGTATATATGTTTATATACACATGCACACATGTAAATGCATATACATATAGGGATATACTTATGAAATACAAATATAAGTACACGTGCACATGTGCCCACACAACCACAGGCACAAACAGGCATATCACCACATACACATACTTACCAACACAAACCTATGCACATTTAATACAGACAGGCACACACAGCAAAACTCTCACCTGTATCCACACTCATAGCTACATGTACACACATGTGTATATGAATCACGTTTTTACTTCACATGCACATAATATTCATAGACATACATGTGGTTTCTTGTTGCCAAACATACCTCCACCCTTCCCAGCTGTTCCCACCAGACCCTGCTCATTGCTGCTGAGATTCAAAGAACTTTCCCCTTGTGTTGGCGGTACTTGACAGTCAAGGCACTTCTAGATTACTTTTATTTAATAGTTTTTCATTTATTTAATGTGTAGGAGTGTTATGCCCACATGTGTTTAAGTACACTCCTGTCATGCAGTGCCCGAGGAGGACAGGCGATGGCATCAGATCTCCTGAATCTAGAGTTATGAGTTATGGATGGTTGTTAGCCACCGTGTGGGTGCTGGGATTCTTAACTGCTGAGTCATCTCCCCAGTGCCCTAGATTGTTTCTAAATGTCTCTGTCCTTTCTTCCACACTTGGGGCATTGACAAGCTTGCTTCCCTGTTTCTCCTTTTGTCCTGATAATTATGTTAACAGCTTTAAACAGCACTTCACATAAATGGCAGTTCCAGGTGAAGTGAATTCTATTCATGAGCTAATTTCTAACTTTATTATTGATATCACCTTAGAGTTCACTTCCCAAATTCACTTAGGAAGATTTAGCAGGCTCTGAGATTCTATGTCGGCTGTTAGTTGAAAGAAAAAGAAACCAACACAATATGTAACTGTATTCTAAATATTTATCCTTGTATCCACAGAGAAGTATAGCTCTTACTACTCATCAAAGGATCTTCTTTGTTCCACAGATGGACAGTCTTACAGAGATCTACAATTTGTCCAAATGTAGAGAACAAGTGATTATGGGGTACCTCATTTCCATTGATAGATCTAAATGCAACGCCTTCACCAGGGAACCTGGAGAAAGAAGTCGTGGAAAGACTGTAAAAGCCAGAGGACCAACAGGCCTGCTGCTAGCTAATGCCTTCCTGACATACAGGAAGTATCACAACCATGAAATCTCAACAATATGGCGGCCTAAACAAGACCTGCATAATGCCAACACCAGTTGACATGCCAACTTCTACCTCTAGATGAAGAGCTATAGGCAATCAATGGCTGCTGAGAGAGGGGGAATCAATTTTCTCCAGGGACAAACTCCCTGATAGGTTATTCAAAGCCAAATGGACAGTTCTAAACACATGACCATTCACGAGACACGACATGAACTCAGTAGGTTTAAATACACATATATATTTAACTGTAATAAAAAAAGATCACAACACTGAAAGAGAATACGAGGGTGTGAAAGGACTTGGAGGGAGAGGGGGATGAAAATGATATGTATAGAGTACTCGTGCATGCAATTATCATAAAATTAAATTAAAAATAAGAAAAATAAAAGAAATACAAGTCTTTCGTGGCATTTCCTGTCTTACTGGCTCTCTAATCGAAGGTGTTCTGTTGACCTGTCACCATCTGTCACCACCTGTCACAGCTTCACTGGGGTCCAGATGGAATGAAGCAGCTTGCTCCTCTTTCTGCTCTCAGCGTACCCTGCCTGATGCCATTTTTCCACTGTGTTGTCCCACAGCATTCTCCGAGTAAACTGAAGTTTCACTCTGTGATGTGACATGAAAGTCCCTTTGGATACCTGGCACTTTTTCCTCACAATGGCAAAAGATGATATGGTTGCCTCCCAGGGCCCTGGCTCTGTTCCTGTGGCCATCTCTGATAAACAGCCACGGATATGTAGCTGAGCCAAAGGAAAAACAGCTTCATGACTAGAGCTGGAAGGCCTAAGCAACACTTTCTCTGCTACCACTTCAAAAAACACTTTTATGGGATCTAAATGCAAAGAAAGGTGCAATTAGTTTGGGAGGGGGAGTGTGTATTAATTAGTTTTTGGGAATTCTTAGGTAATTACAATCTGTAACACTTGTAATTGATTTGGCCAGGTTAAAAATAAATGCTTTGGCACATCAGTGAATTTAGTAAGCATGCCAAGGAGACATGGGAGGAGGAAATGGATTACCTCAGGAGAACAGGAGCAGGCTGGACTTAAGCCAATTTCCTGATGATACCCTCTCCAGATCCAGGCTTCTATGAAGGCACACAGCGGGTTGTGTTCTTTCCCAAGGAAGGAACATATGGGGTGACCAAATATCTGCCTGGCTCCCTACCATTAGAGGTACTTGCCACCGAAGGGTGTTTGAACGCTGACGTTGACCTCAGCCTTAGACTGACTGTCAGTGGTCCTCGGGTAACAGGATCAGCATTTTGAAAGTCAGTCATTTTGTAACACATGAGGAAGGAGCCTTCCTCTCCAAAGACATAAGGTCAGGGACAAGATGAATGAAGCGAGGATGTGGGAAGGAAGTTGTCTTCTACTAAGCATAAGCTTGGAGCTCCTCTGTGCTGAGTCAGCAAAAGGTCCTCCGCTTTCTAAGACCTTCACCACAAAGCTTTCTCTCTGTCTCTTCAATGCCTCTCCAAATCTGTCACATCAGCCATGGCTGTTGTGGAATGGAGGAGACTGGGAGGAACTGATTGCCATGCATTGGACTCAGAGATTCTGAGAGGCCTAAGCACAAAAGCACAAAAGACATGCTTCTAAGACATGGCTGTTGTGGAGGCTGTGGGTGGCACTGACTCACGAAAGGGAACATGGTATCCCAAGTTCATGCATTTGCTATCTCGCATTTACCTAGCACCTGCGACAAATGAGGCACAAAGGAAAACGTTCACAAACTCTCCACATGGGGCCTTAAAGTCTAATGCAGGGCAGATCCTCAGCATAGATGACTATTTTGCAATATTGGGAACAAGTGCTTTCTTTTACAGAAATACTGATAGAAATTAAGAACATAAAAAGGGTAGAAATGATTAGAGAAAGATTGAAATAGAAAGGAGGAACAGAGAAATGTCAAGAAATCAGCAGTAGCCCAGAAATCAGAGGTCTGATGGTAAGGAGGGATGACCTTGTATGAAAAAAAAGATATGCTTTCCTCTAGAACAGGTGGCATGCAACCTTGCTCTGAAGGCCCACTGACTGCTTCTCTTAATAAAGTTTTTTGAAACAAATCCATGCACACTTTCACATTATTTGTGGCTAAGTTTGTCATATGGTATATAACTGTATGTTTACAAAAGAGAACACATGACTGTAAAGCCAGAACGCCTGCTGACTCTTCACAGACATTGACTGCATTCTACTCAGAGCAAAAATCCATTCACAAGTACATGTGCTCTGTTTTCTCTGTGTCTCAGGACAGAGGATCAGCCTGTGTTGGAAGTCACTGGGCTACTGACCTCCAAGAATAAATCAGTTCCTGCGTGGGGGCTATTTTCTGCTCTGAGACACAGTCTACACCCTCCAGTGCTCTTTGTTTATCCACATCAGCATGTTGCAGGAACAGAAAGATGGACAATGATACAGATGATTCCATTTTATCACAAAGAAATATGGCCTTAAAAGTGTTCATGTACATGTAGGGATGGAGAGATAACTCAGTCAGTGAAGGGCGTGCCCTATAAGCATAAGGATATGAGTTCCATGACTTCCAACCACATAAAATAGTCAGATTTGGTACACTTAATCACAGTGCTGGGGAGGCCCAGATAGTTAGACTCCTGTGGTTTGGGGTCCAGCCAAGCCATCTCAGTCCAGTCAATGAATTCTAGGCCACTAAGAGACCCTTTTACTTTCCAAAAATTGTGGGCAGACATTGACACCCAAAGTTTTCTTCTGGCATCCATGCACCTGTACACACATACTTGCACACATACCTGGCACACTAACACACATACACACAGAAACACATATACACAGGGGGGAGAGAGAGAGAGAGAGAGAGAGAAAGAGAGAGAGAGAGAGAGAGAGAGAGAGTTTTGTTGTGTTTAACTTTGTCCCTGAGGAGTAAGACAAAAATTAGTAAAAAGAGGAAGGTTGGGAAAAACACTGCACCTGACAGAGTGGGTAGCATCCTGGAATAAATATTACTTAAACAATCCAAATATGGGGCCAGAAAGACATTGCTAAGCCACGGAGCATTTGCTGGCCCTCGTGTTTCTTTGAGGGCATTTCTATGACTGTCAGTCACAGACTGGATGAATGCTTACTGCCTTCTCAATTGAAAGTGTGAGCCTTCTCAGAGAGGGTAGAAGAGCTATAACCTGGACCTCCTCCCTCTAGAGGTAAGCCTCAAACCTTGCCACCTCCTAAGAGGCCCTCCATCAGTGGCTAAGGAAGGGAGCTTCCAAATGTCTTTTGAAGGTAGTTCTGTGCTCAGAGGCCAGTTGATTTCATCCTGTCTCTAAGAACAGCACTA
This sequence comes from Nannospalax galili, assembly GCF_000622305.1. NCBI lineage: Eukaryota > Metazoa > Chordata > Mammalia > Rodentia > Spalacidae > Nannospalax > Nannospalax galili. The sequence continues at coordinate 304,647 of NW_008355272.1, forward strand.
TTAACTTCCTCCAAAAGGCATGGTTGCCTGCCCAAAACAATCTCATTTTCATAGAAAGGAATAACACTTTGGCCTAGTTTAATACCTAGAACAATCCCTTCAGTTAAGTATATATACTTTCTGTACTATCAACTTTAAAATTGGGAAGGTAAGAGCACCTGTCATCACTTTCAAGCTCAGTTTGTGGTAGAGGGATAAAACTTGGATTCTCTAGGTGTGTCTGCTATGGACCAGCATATGTCAGAAGGAATGTGTGTCCCATGAGCCCTTATACGGGAGGACATGATGATAGAACATTGGTTATAGGTTTTTTTCATATTTGAACATGATTATGTTTGAGAGTTGATCATTGGTCTATATATTCTATTGCCCTTGAACATAATTCCTTAAGTCTTTTACTGAGATGCATGAGTGGAATCAATTCTTGAATGCTCTATCACAGCCCAGGAATTTACAGTTAATATTAATTACAGGAGCTATGGCTACATTACTGTTATTGGCATAGTACTGGATTATTAGCACACATCCACTCATTCAAACTTCTCAACATTTTAGGAATAAGGAAACTGAGGCAAAGGGAGCTCAAACTGCACATCTGCAGGAGATACAGGCTGATCAATCAAAGATTTAACATTTCTGTGACCCAGAACCAGTGACAACCATTCCTGAAAGGGACTCTCTCCCACAGGAATGGGGGCTCTTTGGCAGCTGGTTTTCTTATACTTGGAACAACTGGAAGTCCATGACAATATCTCCTTAGGCTCCCATTCTTTGCTGTCTGCTACTGCTGCTTTCCTTATCTCTTCTAGCCTTTGGTCCCTATGCCCTCTCTGAATCTCTGTCAGGCCTAGAGTCCTGACCTGGATCACAGAGGAGGTTACTGGGATAGCCCCACCCCCTGACCCTGCCCTCCCATGTGCATGAGCTCTGCCACCCACATGGTTCTCACTGCCTGATAGACCTCCTGCATTGTGACTCAATGGTCACCAAAAATCAAGATGACATCTCCCCAGGAAGCCAGTCTAAATTCTCTGCTGTTAATGAGAGAATTGACACTTGCGACTTGTCCTCTACACATGCACAGTAGCATGAAAGCATGTACACATATACCCATATGTAATAAATTAACAAATTAATTTAGATGAATTAATTAATGTAAAAATATCTTGAGTATATTTGCTAGCTTAGTTCAAACTGGACCAGTTACATTCTCTTATACTTAGTGACAAAATCCATCAATTATGGCAAAACGACACAAAGCTCCCATCAGATTTCACAACAGTGCTGTTAAAGATGCTTTGTTTCTTTGTTCACCAATTATTTGAAGGTTCATATATGTTTCCTGATGGTAGAAGATTGATCAATAAGGAGAAAGTCAGATCTCCCGGTGAGGTAACGTTAGAGCTCAGCCTTGCCCCCTCCCCTCAGTCCACATTTCCCTCATCTCTACCCAATTCTTAACAGTAATCCCTTTGGGAGACTCTTTCTGATCTCTATCTTTAATCCAGCCTTTGAACGTGGAAACCAGAAAGTTGGAGTCAAGCCAGGGATTCAATAGCCTATGTAATCATTAATTTCTTTCTCAAAGAAAACAAATCTATATGTCAGTGCTATGCTAACACTGAATCTTTAACATTGTGGCAGTAGCTTTAGGCCAGTAAGCATTAATAAAACAATCCTACTTGAACAGATGCACCTCAGACACTGAAGAGAAGAGAAAGTTACAAAGTCTTGAGGCTGACTCCGATCACTTACTCATCTGCTCCTTTGCCTGCTGCAAAAAATTAAAATAAAACTCCAATGATACTGTGGCAGAACACTGTCTGGATCTAAGGAAATCTATTACATTTGTCAATCAGATGCTGGATTTAAGGCTATGATTTAGCTCTGGGCTTATCCCAGGTATCAGGCACATTTGTAAGACCCAGATCTTATTTATGGTGACAGTGGCAGAGGCTGATGAAGTGATTGCCCTGAGCAGTGTGTGGGGAGGCCTAAGATGGATTTCCTCCTCTTATTGCTATAAAAAGATTCTTAGCACTTAGGATGAAGAGAAATTGTGAGATTCACTCTCTGGAGGTCATTAACAAAAATCCGAAAAAGAAGAAGGCGCAATTTTTGTTGTTCTGTGTTCTTCATCTGTTCAAAACCCACAGAAGGTCCTGGTTATGACCTTTTTGTTTTCTAAACTGTAAAGAAAGTTGGCTTTGTCACTTTTAAAAAAAGAGACATGGGGGCTGAAGAGATGGCTCAGTGGCTAAGAGCACTGACTGCTCTTGCAGAGGACCCAGGTTCGATTCCCACCACCCATATGGTGGTTAACAACCATCTGTAACTCCAGTTCCAGGGGATCTGACACCTTCTTCTGACCTCTGTGGGCACTGCAGAGCAAAGGTGCACTTACACACATGTACGCACTACACTTACACACATAAAATAAAAATCATAAATAAATTCTAAAGAGAAATCTTAGGGAACAGCCAAGGAGATTATGGGGCTGTATATAATACTTGGAGAGACACTCTGACAAGGTATTTTTAAATTGTTGGATTGTGACCAATAATATAATAGATTAGAAAGTAGTATCTACTGTCCAAAGTAATAATAGGAATTACTTTATAAAACTAAATATTGAATTATATGTATATAAAGCATCAATGCATAAATGTGCATTGTATAGGTTGTTAGCAGGGCAGTTGCACATATGAATTCACGGAAATTGTGACACCATGTACAAGACCTATGCAAACTCAAGGCAGGAAAAACCCCAGCATGGAGTTGGGGAGATGGGCAAGAAGTCCCAACCTTAGCTGAGGAACTTTTGGCAATTGATAGCAGGTGGGAGAGGGAGAGTCAGTTTTCTTTAAGGTCATTACCCCTAGTAGGTTTACCAGACTCCAGGGGGATGGACCCACATTGAAGACTATTTAGGGACACAAATTAGATTCAATAGGCTGTCAAAAATAATACAAGACATAAAGTCACGAGAATAGTAAGATGAATGTAGAAGGGGAGGAGGCGCCTGAAGATGATCAAGCTCCATTGTATGAAATCCCCAGGTAATAATTTCTTTTTCAAAATAGCATGTGATGATGCTTGTTCTAAAGAGTCATGCTATCTCAATGAGGGTACAAAGATTTTCCGTGTTTCTTCACCCTGTGCTTTATTCCACAGAGAGGAATCTTCCTGACTCAGCACTCAACTGGTAGCTCATGTTTTCCCAGCTTCTACAGTGGGGCCCCAGGCACCCACTCTGTTTATACCACCTCATGAGTCCCAGGGGCTATACTCAAACCAGGAGCAATTCAGATTGAGGGAGGTGCTGACCAGTGTAGGGAGAAGGAACTAACACTGATTTAGTGTTTACTGTGCGCTAATTACAGTCTCCAGGGCATGTGTTGGTGTGCCTGTGTGCGCGCATATGTGTGTGTGCACGCGTGTGTGTGTGTGTGTGTGTGTGTGTGTGTGCGCCTCTGTGTGTCTGTGTGTGCCTGTGTGTATTCCATACAAGCTTACAGCAAGCATTTTTACTACATTTTTCATGAGGAAATCGAAGTTGAGAAACATAAGCTATGGCTTTTCTAAAGTTCTTACTGCCTACATTTGATCTTTTTTCCTTCTAGGTATGTAATTCTACGGACAGTTAGTATGTCCTGTCAGATGGATAGGGAACTGTTGCCCATACTGTGATTTCCCATGATGACACTTTATTTTAAAGAAGCAATGTATGCAACTATCACTGCATTTCAAAATGTACAAAGTGCTTATGCAGTAGTCTGAGCTGATTGCATCATGCATCTGTCAGGTAGGGAGGAGTATTGCTCCCATTGTAGAGAATAGAAAATAGAGAACATAGAAAGAAAATGATTCATAGGCTTAATAAGGAATACAGTCAACCCAGATTTTCCACATCCTCCTCTTTCTTCTATCACTGCTCACATTATAAGAGCGGGAAAACAATTACATTTAAAATTGCGTTTTGCAGCTTTTATTATTCTGGAAAAAAAATTACCACATGGAAAGAGTATCTCTGAGTCCATTTGAACACTATAAACTGGGGAGCTTATAGAGAACTTAAATTTAATTCTTAGCATTCTGGAGACCGGAAAGTATCACACCAAAATGTCAGCATACTTGCTTGCTTCCCATATGTCTGATTTGTGGATAAAGTCTTTCTGTCACTGTCTGGGAGGAGGGACAAAGGATATCTCCTTTATAACAGCACTAATCACTTTTATGAGAGCCCCACCCTCAAGCTTAAGTACTTCCCAGAGGTCCCATTGCCTAGCACTGTTGTGTTTAGGGTTAGGATTTCAATATATGAATTTTAAGGATGGGGTTCAAAAATATTTGTACAATCAGTCATAGGGAGGAAAACTAGACACCAATAAGCACTGAGGGGCAGAGATTTTTTAAGTACCTTTGAAAATGCTGAACCAAAGTGGATTCTTAAAAATTTTTGTTATCATTCTTAATAATCTTGTGGCACTCAATGGTAACTAACCAGATTTCTAATGCTTTAATAGAATTCTAAGGATTTTATTCAGAAATCAACTCATCTGGCCCAGCAGGGAAGTAGGAAAGATCAACATGCCTTTGGTCTCAAACTGCAATCCCCAAAGCGCTCAGAATGAAAAGCAAAGATAAGGGTTTTTTTTCTGTCACTTTAAACTCGTAAAATTAATTGCTCCTGCAGAGATGAAAACTTTACGTTTGAAAAGAAACCAGTGAAAAATGCTTTTTTCCTTTAGTTCTCACCTGTGGACACCTAGGGTTTGGCAGCAAATTGGAGCTTAAAGAAGGTATTCACAAAGACAAATGCCAGACCCATCTCTAATTAGAAATGACTAGTCTGGTAGACACTGAGGGTAGATGCTAGTGATAGGCAGAGGAAAATGAGATAAACTGCATAATATTTTCGTGTTTGAGAATAAATGTCTTCCTGCCTGTCTGTATGTGCAATGAGGTGAGTCTATTGGACTCTGAAGCAGTGAAAATTAAATAAAACAGGTTTACTGATGATACAGTTACGGGCTGACAACCGGTACATACAGTAAGCCTACGTGCTTTTCCATTTTGTGTTCAACTGTGGTAAACAAGCTTACAATTCCAGCAGCAACAACACTCTACACATGAGGTCATGAATGTAGAAAACCTGACCTGGTATTCAAGACATGGGGCCTCAGTTTTCAGTTCTAAGTGGAGTAGTTGTAGTCAAATGCAGACATCAGTCTGTGTCTTTGGTTTTTTCAATGTGAAAAAAATGGAAGGTTGATGTCTTATTTCATTAAAAAAAATGTCTTAAGGATAAAAATGCAAGAAGAATTTGTTAGACTTCACAGGGACTACTTGTGATTCGAGCAAGTGGCTCTTCTACACCAGCAATCTAATTATTGCTGTTTTCTTTACAGAAAGCCTACAACATGCTACATCACGTGCTGGTTTTGAAATCCCTTTGTTTTAGATACATCTCTATTGATCATAAATTTGAGAAATCTGTTATAACATCCCTTAATCCATTTTCTCATCTGAGTGAGGAAAGGGGCTATGAGTATCACAGGGTTTTCAGTAGTAGCAGATTTTGAAAATATGTATCAAATTGTTTCCTTAAATGGAGGTGTAGTTTAAAGTGAAATGTGCCATGTAGGAGTTATTCAAGTGAACAATCCAGCCAATCTTCTTTTTCTTAAGGAATGATGTAGAAAGTTGAAGTACAAGTATCAGGATCTCAACTCCTTTGGCACAAGTGAGGGTCTGGAGTTCACTGAGGAAGGAATTCTAGGAGCCTGGATTTAGGAATAGAAGTTGAGAGCAGCTGTTAGTTTGAAAAGCATAAAGCCTAGCTGGAGAGATAGCTCATCGGTTAAGAATACTGGCTGTTCTTGCAGAAGACTTGGGTTCAAATCCCAGCACCCACATGGCAACTAACAACTGTATGTAATTCCAGTCCCAGGGGATCCAACAGCCTCTTCTGACCTCCGCAGGCATTGCACGACATGGGTACACTTACCTACATGCAGGCAACAAATGCATACACATAAAATAAAAGTAATAAATAAAAAATTTTTTAAGAAGAAAAGCATAAAGCCACAGGCTATCCAACCGCGCAGGTGTGAGACCACAGAAGAACCATGAAGATGGACCCAGGAACCAACCATTCAAAGAAGACAAGTACCCATAACTTGGAGGCACTGAAGCAGTTAGACATTTTTGAATTTAGTAAAGAAGGGGAGGGAAGAGAGAGCGGGTGGAAGGAGGGGGTCCATGAGGAAGCGGACAATGGGACATTCAACTTCCATCCCAAGAGCCCGTGGAAGGAAAACAGAAGTGAAGGGGGTGAATTTGTTCAGTCTACCGAATGAGCAACACCACTAAGAACACTTCCTCACTATCAATACCACTCCTTATGGGAAGTTAAGGAGTTCACTTGGGCTTGTTTGATGAATAATATATCTGGGCTTCCTATTAGAGCACTTGTCAGGTTGACAGGTTAAGGTTAAGCCTCACCTTCTTTAATGTGTATGGACATGGATAGTCCCTTTGATGTGTTGGGAACTGTAACAGAGATGGTTGTTGCTAAGGATCTGAGGAAATTCTCTTTTCCTCCTTTATCTCCTACCCAGAGATGGAGGAGAAGGAGGAAGAAGGTGGAGAAGCAAAGGGGCGCGGGGGGGAAGGAAAAGAAAAGAGGAAGAGAAAGGAAACAAAGATGACAATGGAGTTCCTGATTTGGTTTCCACTGACTTCCTGGCTAAGTTAGTCTAATTTGATGAAAAGTTTCCAACAATGAAGCGTCCCATAGATTAATTAGCTGTTGAGTCCCAAAGTCTCTTTGTTAAGACAATGGCATCTAAAGGAATTCATGTTTTAGCTATTCACATAAGTTAAAAAACTTTGTTTGGAAACTTCCAATGTTTCTGCAGCCAACTGGATAAATTGAAAGATCAGATCCAATATCAACTTCGATGAAATTGTAATCTTTGCACATCAGATGTATTCCCTGCAGTGCAGAGACCACTAGCATGCAAGTTTATCCCAGAAGGGATCAGCACCACAGTAACACTGCATCTTTTTCCTAGTAGTTTCTCCTAATAACTTACTCAACAGATGCTTTTTTCTCTCCTCTCCTTTCTGGCTTTCCATATTTCTATTTGAGATGTGTCTGAAATAAAATCCCCAGCCTTCCAGGAATGTTTCTGCCCATGTGAGCACCTGTAAGTTTCTATCATAGTGTTTTCACACAAGCAATGTTTAAATGTCAAAAGAAAAGGACTTTCGCTGTGTTTTGTTTTTCTTTTTTTTATACTGTGGTTAGATGCAGACTGTGATTTTTTTTTTTAAATGTTCTTTCTGAGAACTGAAGAACTAATAGGAAAAGCTTAAGCCTTAGCTGAACTGCTCACTTGTCGTTTGACCTTTAACATGTGACTTAAATTTTATAAGCCTCAGATTCCTTCCTTATAAACTGAAGGTAAAAAATATGTCTATAGTTCATAGAAAGCACTGGAAATTAGTGACTATAAATTTGGTTCCATTCCCCTGCTTCTTTGTTGGCAATTTCACCAAAAATATCATATCATTCAATCATAAATATGAACTCGTTCATCAAGGTTATCTGTGTGTCGGGACCAGGAATCCATGAGCAAGAGTGAAGAACTAAGTGAATGGACTAGGGAAATTCTGCCTTCCTTCAGCTATCTCAAAGTGAGGTCTTGTGGCAGTGGGTGGCCTGTTTCTGAGCTCTGTTAGACATAAGCTCACGTAATCAGCCAGGACCTGTCAGGTCCCTAAACCGTGCTTGTCATTTCATGAACTCTCTAGGAAAGTGGGGAACCTATTTAATATAGCTTCAGAGATCAGGAGGACCTTGGAAAAAGTTGAGTTTAGACCTTGGCCACCTACAATAAAGTGTGTGAAAATCTTGGCATGGGGCCTGGCACACAGCCAACTTTGTAAAGTTTTGTGATAGTTGAGGTAAGAATGATGGAAATTATTTAATGTTGTTGTGGCTATTAGGAGTATTTTTCTAGTCCCAGACTCTGGTCCCACATCAAAGCTATAAGGAGGGTCTAAATTGATAACTTAGGAAGTTTTCTTGTCCTGGATTTGTACTATGCCCCAACAATCTTCTCTAAGGAAACCAGAATACTAAGTTTCATTCAGTTTTGCCATATTTTGGGTTAAATTGTCTGTAGGTTCTTTACTAAGGAAGGAAACTAAGGCCCTAAAAGTACCTGTTATTATCACTCCAAGGACGTTCAAGGCTATGAGGCAGAGAGGTGAAACCTGGGGTTGGAGTCTCTGGCAAGCAATAATGGCCTCACTGCCCTGCATTCACTGGTGCCCATCACTCCTACTGCAGGTAAGAAATAGTGGGTGGCTCTTGGATAGTGGTGCCCTGGTTTCCCAGCCTCATGCCAGTTTTTCCCTTGCACACCTCTCTGACTTCTCTGGTGCAGAGTCAGAAATCTATTATAGACCTCAATAGCCATTCAAGTATGTTTTCATAGATTTCATCTGCTTAACTTAAATTCAGCCTCATTCATCACCCTGCCACCAAGACAGTTGATAGCAAGGATAAAAATGCTCTAAAGATTATTTCAAAATGATGCCTTTGGTTAGTCCTTGAAGCCGTGTGATCTACAGCTCTTGCATTTCAAATGTCCTGAGCTGTGAGCCAAGGTGGGCATTACACCTTTGTCTGTTATCTTCTATGAAAAGCTCAGCAGACAATTTAGCGGATACATATTATTACATTATTTTTATTGCTTTACATTTTCTCAACATGTGTTTCCTGGTCCCAGTTCATTAGTGTTCATTCCCCCCCACATACTAATATACTGAAATATACTAATGGTTCTTAAGACCGACATTTTAGTAGCTTTGTTGGCTATAAACCCAGATCCAATCAAGGCACTGTAGGGTCACAGAATGCAGTTCTCTCTTTAAGGAACTCTGTGGTGAAGGAGAATCAATTTAATATGAATGTATCTTGTTATATCTCTTTGTAATACCATTTTCATGAATCTTCCATATCTCTGCATTTTCTAAGTATTGACGCCCACCAGATTTTAAAGTACCCAGAATGCTGTGCTGACTGGCTATATATCCTTGACAATAACTTAGTGAGGAGGTGGGCTTTCTCAGTTTCTAGTCACTAAACTTGAAAGAGTCCCCTTGGCACAACACTGTGAAGAAAGGTCACAAAGGTTTGCAAGTTTCTTTACAAATGAAACTTCTTGTATTGAAAAAACTAAGAGATTGCAGTCCTGTGTGGCTCCACTGGGTGTGTGGGAGGCTTGTGCCCTGCAGTTGGTGCCATGCCTGAACAGCCCATATTGTTTGCAGCTTTTCTTCTGATCCATTAAACAAAATCACCCATCCCTGTGAATAATGTACATCTGTGTGTATGTGTGTGTGTGTGTGTGTGTGTGTGTGTGTGGCTCCAACCTCACTTAATATTTTCAACATCAATCATGTTACACTGTGGTTTCCCATTTTGATCATACATAAGTTTAGCCACACTGATTAAGTCTTTATTATGGAAAATTATAAAATGTATATTGTCAAACTTCTCTTGGATAAGGCCCCTATTACTAGAGCCTGGATAGAGTCACTTATTAAGCACAAAACAACAACAATAAAACAAGCAGCATGCTTGCTCACCTGTCTTTGGTGGCTGCTTTTTCCTTTCTTTGCTAAGATACAGGCATCCAGATTCACTGGGTTCTGTGCATTCAGTATTCACGCAAAAGTTGGGAATTTGCATCAAAGGGGATGAATTGGTGCCTCTATTCATTTTCCTTGTTTTAAGTCACTATGCTACTTTATTTCCTTGATCCATTCCACTATAGATTTTGTGTCTTTAAAAAATTATTTTATTTTTTAAATTTTTTGTATGAGTGTTTTGCCTGTATGAATGCAAGTGTGCACATGTAAGCAATGCCCATGGAGGCCAGAAAAGGGCCTCAGATCCCCTGGACTGGAGGTACTAACAATCCTTCGGCACCATGTGGGTACTGGGAACTGAACTCTGGGACCCTGAAAGAACAGCCAGTGTTTTTAACCACTGAGCCATCTTTCCAGTCCCCAGATCTTCTTTCTTTTGAATGTCTTTATCATTGCACAGTGACATAAAGATTAAGATTGTTCCTAAAATCAATAGTACCATAGTCCCTTCTCAGCCCACCTTAATCGTTTTCTCGTTCTGCATTGAAAACTGTAACTGCTTTCACAGGTTCCCTTACATGAGACAGACCCACTGAAAGTATCTCACAGTTGACTCCCCCAAACTATCTGAGCTAATTCCTGAAAACACAATTAAATATGTTCTATGTCATCTGACAGTTACATTTATTTTAAAAAATTCTTTCTATTCTTGCTTCCTACAACCAGAACCCCTTATTGTTGGGATGTCCAATATGTGCCCTAAAAATTCGGAAAGCTATTTTTACTTAGCAAGGGAGTGAATTGATTTATAAAATGTAGAGTTAGCATAATGCCAACTCACAGTGAGAGGGGAATTGAAGTGCCAGTATTTTCAACAAGGTCTTGAAGTTAGAATGCAACTGACACGAGCACAGAAAAATGAGGGCAGAGTATTTACTGTAGTGAATTCTATAATTGTAACCACCTATTGTATAAGGCAGAATTTTCCCACCCTCTCCCATGAAAGAATAAAACCTTAATCCTTACAGCATGGGGAACCAGTGTTCTGTTTTAAGGTTTTTGCTCCCATAGTCTTTGACTCTCAAGAATCAACCCCTGGCATACTGATGTATAAATATCTCCGGAGAGACCATGCCCTCACCCAATGAGTTTACAGATTTTATTTCATAAAATAACAGCTTTGTTCTCTGTCTCCTCTAACTTTTCTTTAATATTCCAAATGCTCTTCTGACATTTTCTCCTTTAGGAATGCTTCCAGACTTTTATAGTCTTTGATAGGTAGTTCACAGTGAAACAAGCAGAGACTTTCTATAGGACTTCTGTAGTGTGTGATAGTCCCTGTGCTTTTCTTCTACATTAGCCCTCTTTCTACAGTAAGTTCCTTGAGAACAGAGAGAGCATCTTGATTTTTGTTGATTCACCAGTAACTAACCGAATGCTTTCTTTGGTAATGATAAGTTTTCATTATTTTTTTCTGAATCATGTGTGAATGGGTAGCTATTGAATGAGTCCCCATTATCTCATTTTCTGTGTTTTCTATACCTTCATGGAGAGCAATCATGTCATAATGACATGAAGGAAACACTGCTTAGGTCACAAGTAAATGACATTTGAGACAGTTCTCACTATCCATTCAGAAATGGGACAGAAGGAAGTGACATGCAGTCAAAGATAATGCTACTACTTAAAAAATCTGTTGTCATACAGTGTCTAAATGACTTAATTTTTTTCACTGTAATTTTCATTTTTAATTACAGTCTCATGAGACAGGTAATGGGTCTTATTTTCATATTTAGACTTATAGTGAAAGGAAATGCTCTGTTGAGAATTTAGGCAGGAAATGAAATAAAAATGGTTGGGTGGGTAGAGATGAGTCTCAAAGCAAAGCCCTGATGGAGGGAAAGATGGCTGAGGGTAGGCCATTCAGATGTTAGAATAATAACAGATATGGGGCTGGAGAGATGACACAGTGGTTGAGAACACGGGCTGCTCTTTGCAGAAGACCTAGGTTCTGGTCCCCAGCACACACATGGTGGCTAACAACCCTCTATACTTCCAGTTTCAGAGGATTTGACACCCTCTTCTAACCTCCATGGGCATTGCATATGGTTACACTTACATACATGCAGGCAATACACTAATACACATAAAATAAAAAATAATAAATAAAATATTTTGAAGAACCATGATGGCTCAGCCATTGGGGTGTTAGAACAACCACGAAGAAAAGGAAAAATCACCGAAGTCAGGAGTTGCTAAACACATGGTTCATTTAACTTATATGTACATATATGAATATAAACTCATTTAATCTCAAAGCTCTGTAAAGGGCTAAAGCACAGAGAATTAAACTGATGCTAAAGCTTCACAGAAAGAAACAGGCAAAACTAGAGTTTGAACCTGGGTAGGCTAAAAGCTGACTCTGCTGACTTCAGATGAGGGCCAGGAGAAGAGGAGGTACAGATGAAATGGAGTCCAGCATGGCACTGAGTTATGGCTTGCTGTAAAATAAGGTTTTAGAGGATAAGCAAAAATTGTGCTCTGGGAAGGAAATATAGTGATTAGTTCTGGGTACATGGGATTCTCTTAGTTATTTTGAGTCAAGGAAACTAAATACAGTTTATGTAAACTTATAATCCACTTCCAACATTGGCACTCAATATTTTTTTTTCTCAGATGATCATAGAACCTAAAAGGCAGAAACTAATTCTTTCTGCCTTTATTTACTTCTCTGGCCCAGTTAGGTCATGGGTCTCTGTTTCTGAAATGCTTGGTTTGGTTAAGGGGTGCCTCCCAAATACTGTCACAAATTCATTTGCAGTTGCTATGATATTAAATGCAGGACTCTGAGTCAAAAGGACTGGAATTGTGCATGTATGACTGTAGATAATTCAAATAAATCCCTTGCTTTTTCTGATTCCTCTTCCATAAAATGAGGACTGCTGTTCAACCATCTCTTGGAGCTGTTGATGAATATCACATGGAATAGTATATCTATGCTAAACTTGGGGGAGATGATGCAAAGTGCTATACCAAGGTTTATTGTTGTTCTGTTCATTTACTGTTCGCTCCGCAGCTATTTATGTAACTCCCACTGTACACTAACACTGTTGATGTTCTGGGGAGTCTATAATGAACAAGTAAACAAACCCTTGCCCCAGGGAAAACAGTATTTATTTAAGGGTGTTAAAAATGAGATGGCTCAGCGGTTAAGAGCACTGACTGCTCTTGCAGAGGACCTGGGGCTCGATTCCCAGCACCCACACAGCCATTAGCAACTGTCCATAACTGCAGTTTCAGTTCTGCAGGCATTTCCTGACAGAAGTGCACTTACATACATGCAGACAATATACTCAAACACAAAAAATAAAAATATTAAAATATTTTTTAAATGCTGAAAGAGGGGCTAGAGAGATGGCTCAGCGGTTAAGAACACTGAATGTTCTTGCAGAAGACCCGGGTTCCAATCCCAGCACCCACATGGCAGCTAACAACTATCTGTAACTCCAGTTCCAAGGGATCTGACAGCCTCTTCTGTCCTCTGGCGGCAATGCATGACATGGATGCACTTACCTACATGCAGACAATACACACATACACATAAAAATAATGAATTAAAAAATGGCGAAAGAAATACACAAGTAAAGCAAAGAACACTTTCAGACTGATTAGTGCTGTGAGTAATCAAATTATAAAAAATGGAGAGAGAGGACTGTTTTTGCCCCATCATATCCAATTATTTGCACTGATTGCAGAGTATATAGCCTCATAAATGATGTTTTCACACAGAGTGGTTTACTGTCAACTGTCCTTTGTAACTCTTGGCACCTGGCGCCTGGTAGGCTCTTGGAACACATTTGCTCAGTGCTCCCCTAGGCCTGTGTCAGTGACTGATCTTTTTCTGATGTGTTCTTGCCATGAAATAGGAACAAAAGAGCCACAGGTTTTGTAGTTAAAATGGGACTGAAGTTTCAATTAGTTTGATATTGATGGAGCAGTTCATTTCAGTAGTATGAGGGTCTGCTCTGGAATGTGACAGACCAGGATTTACTCTCAGTTATAGGACAATTTATGGCAGCCAAGATGCTGAAATCTGCAAATCCATTTTATCATCTATGTAAGAAAAGTAGAAGGACCTTAATCCATAAGACTGCAGACAATGTGATATAAATTAATTTTTAAAAAGCACATAGCAAGGTGCCTGAGTATATTGAACCTTCAATACACTTTTTAGTAGGATGGAAAATGAAAATTAGTTCAAGGTATTTTCCCACCAGTCAAAACAAGTTGGTGTAAAAATAACTAGAAACCAGTATGTTGTTCACTGTTTCTTTTATACTCTCAGTCACAGCCATAGGCATACGTGACTCTCAGGGTTGGGGGTGTTTTTCATGTGTCAGATTGGCCTATGCAACAAAGACTTACTTTCCTATAAAAAATGAAGATGAAAGTGCATCTAGCAGCTGCCTGCTACACTGACACGGCTTGTCCTCAACACAGCTTTTCCACTTGAATAGCGAGCAGCACTATGCACACTCAGATGTCTGCGTAGGAGGAAAATGGGCTGGACTTTTCCATTCTGGACATGGTTAATAATCACAATTACCTTTGGTGGAACTCATGCCATACGCCAGGGCTGAGGCTATATAGCTTATATGTGTTTTAAAAGTAACAACCAAGTCTCAGGACAAGAAGTAGTTACTGGTATTTCCATTTTAATACAGAGAAAAATCATTTATATGACTCATTTGGGATCCCACAGTAAGTTCCTGGTCTACCTGACTTGAAATCCGGGTGCTCTATAGTGTTACAGCCTTACACAGGTATGGCTACATTCTTACTTTTGTGATTATTAAATGCTCGTGATCCTAAAGAGTTTTCCAGAATTTAAAATACAAAACACTGATCATTCAGAGGAAGAATCCTTTCAAATAAATAAACAAATGAATGAATAGATAAATAAGTACATAACTTGAACCCTTAGCAATCCCTAGAACAAGCAAGCCTTTTGCCTCAAGTAGCAGAATATGAGCCCCATCACTTATCACAACAAGAAACAATGAGAACTTTTCAACAAAAACTGAGCTGAGTAACAAGCATTGTGATGAGTGTTCCCAAGCAGCTATTATCACGACTTCCCAGCCATGCCAAATGAGACATACATTAGGCCTTGGGAGTGCAGAGCTCCAGACCAAGTCATAGTTGTAGTTGCTAACATGTCGTGAATGTTTAAAACTCCAATCAGGTATGCAGCCATTGGCTTCCCAAGTACTTTTGCTTTTGGTGAAGAAATACGCTATTCCTTAGGGGTAACTATCAAATGTTTATAAATAGAGAAACATCTGAAATATCTACAAGAAATGTTTATTTATACGAATAATTTATCCAGAGTCTCTATGTGTGTTTTTAGCACTAGTATTTATCTATAACATTATCTGTCATGGTACAGTGCCCATATATCCATATTTGCCCTTTATTTATATGCCTGGAATCTATCTCTCTGATTGTTTCACATCTCTACCTAGTGGGTATGGGGATTCACCTCCTACTGAAGGCAGCACTTGCTTCCCCTTCACTGTTCATTCCTCCCATAGTCAGCATATGGGCAAGTTATTTCTTGGTCCTTCCATAGACATTGCCTGCATCCCTCAGCAACTAGATGTCTTTCAGTCTACAGTCTGACCCCGTCATTGTGGGATTCTATTCCTCCTACACTGCATTACCCACTTCTACATTAGGTTCTTTTGAGTAAAAATGAGAAGAAAATAAAGACTTGTGATGGGCATCAGTACTCCCTTGAATTTTAGGAGCAGTGGATTTCAGAAATGGCTGAAGTCTTGAAGAAATGTGTGATTATTTTATAATGTGCACTTCTCTCCTTCCAGTGAAAATATCTCCATCTCTGGGCTGAAAAGTAGGCTCACTGGTTAAGAGTGAGTACTGCTTTTGTTGGAGACCTGAGTTCAGTTCCCAGCACATATGCCCAGAGGCTCACAAACATCTGTAACTTCAACTTTAAGGAATACAGTCTCCTTTTATGGCCTCCATGACCAATTGCATTCACATGCATAGACACAGCCATACCCCAAAATGAATTTTAAAAAATCTCCATCCTAAGAAGACTCATCTGGTGTAAACCCATTGCCATCTTATAAGGACAGTAATAAGATGTACAAAGCTTCCTACCTTCTCTGTGTTCAGTGCATGAGCTGGTTATAAGAACAGAAGCAGTTAAAAAGAATGATAACAGTAAATGCAGAGTTTCAAAATCATCCCTGTCCACCCAGTTTAGCTAACTGTCCACAGAGATGCAGCAGGAAATAGAATTTCTGCCTGTAGGTGATGGGTCAGTATCATTTTCAGAAACATAGAAGAGTGCATTCATCCAGGAAGATGGTTGTCTGCATACACGCACACACACACACACACACACACACACACACAGAGACACACATGCATGCATGCACATGCATATGCACACAAACAGGGGGTGGGGAGAGGAGAGGGAGAGAGAGAGAAATTTCAAGCTCTTTGGGATTGATTGTTGAATAACAGCACCTGCTGAGAGACCAGGTCCCAGAGCATAATTTGCAGTCATGTAATGCCACCATGCCTGGATGTCTGTATAAAACATTTATAAATCAGGCCCTAATGAACAGCTTTTGAGCTTTAGGGCCTCATTTAGCTCTTTCACTCTTCCAAGCTTGTAGGAAAATAGAATAAATTATATACATATATTACATGCATGTAAATATATATGGAGAGAGAGCAATGAGAATTATATACTCAGTATATATAATACAAAGACTTGTGAGAATTGAGTGATAAATTACTAATGTTATTAAATATAAAAAAATAGCAGGAGAGAAAAGAAAATGCATTGATGACACAGGGAATAAAGGAAGAATGTTTCTCCTGGTAGTGTTTTGATGATTAGTAATAATACAATAGCTTGTTGAAAACTTACTGTGTGCCAGACGCCATGCCCAGAGTTCCTATAATCCTAGAAACATGTCACAGACATGGGCTTCATTCTCTTCCCTTTACAGTTTCAAAACTCAAGAGCCAGAGTTGGTTCATGATCATAGGGAAACTGAAGTTTTCAATTCACTGGAAGAGAATTTGTGGCAATTGAGGCGTCCCACACAAGACCCATGCTGACTCAGACAAGGGCCCAGAATGGAGCAAGGGAAATGGGCAGCAGGCCACATACCTAGCCTGGGAAATGTTGGCAACTGATTATTGCTGGGTAAAGGAGAATAGATATTTAAGACCTCTAGGTAGGCTGCCTAGACTCCAGTGGATGAACTTGCACAGAACGATACAAATAGGTACAAATGCTTGACTGGGTAGGACTTAACATGTGACAGAATGCAGGAGGTCTGGGGGAATATGGAGGGCATGGATGGGGGAGTGGGTCTCAATTTGATTAAGAACTATTGTTTTTAATGAAGTGCACAAAACTCAGCAAAATATTTAAAACAAACAAACAAACAAACCTCAGGCTCAGAGGGGCTTAGCAACCAGTGTAATGTTCACTGCTGTTGAATGACTTTGCTAAATTTTTAGGACTTTGGGGTATTCAGCTCCTAAGTCACCCATTGAAATATAGCAAAAATAGAGTTTCACATCAGGCCAAACATAGGAAAACCCCAGGAGTGGATTCAACAAGATTTCATTCCATATTCAATTTCATATTCCCAGTTAGAAAGTCTCTTCCCAACTCATGCACAGTAAAACTGAGCTCAGAGCATCTTGTGACTTGTGACAGTAACTTGTGTAAGATCGCATGGCTATTAACCGCTGGAGACTGAATTTGGAATCAAGTGTGACTGTCCCCAAATTGTTTTATTGTGTATAGGTCTTTAGTCATTCTCAAATATTTTATGCCAAATGCCGCATCCCTTTCCAGCTTGTTTCTAAGTGATTGTCTCCTACCTGCTGCAGATGGCTGGGTCTCTCATAGCAAGTCTTATGCCCCCAGTACCCCATGGGACAGAACCCGTCTGGACAGAACAGTATTTAATTTGAAATGAAAAGCTTTAGTAGAAGTGATATTTGAACCTAAAGAACCCACTTCCAGACAGTGTGGTTTTCTGAAACATTGACCATTAAGGGAGATGAATTTTAGTGGAAGGGACTACAGGCCATTCTCTCTGTCATTCCACCTCTATGCAAGAACATTAGTATTGTGAAAATAAGTCTTTTCCCATCACTCAAGATCCCTCCTGCTCATTTTTCCACCCTACTTCATTCTTTCTTTCTTTTTTTGGTCTTTTCAAGACAGGGTGTTCCTGTAGCCCTAGCTAGCTTGGAGCTCCCTACGTAGACTAGGCTGGCCTTGAACTCATAGAGATCCACCTGCCTCTCCCAAGTGCTGGGATTAAAGGCATGCACCACCACACCTGGCTTCCACCTTCTTAAGACTCTAAGATTCAAGCAGCATCCATGAATTTTCATTACATAAAAATGAAAAACTGTCATTTTCCCAGTGGGACCAGACTGGTCTAAGGTATACTGAGGACTCTTTCTGACCTCCAGAGTGACCAGTGCTGGAGACTTTCTCTGTGGGTTTGTCAAAGCTAGACTCAGAGTGAGTTCGGGTAGACTAGTTGGCCTAGTCTATGATCTTGGTTGTAGCATCTGGAAGTTATATGTATTTGGGAAATACAGCCAGTCCCTCTGAAGTTCTGATGCTTCTCCTGCAAGCTTTCAGAATTGCTTAACACTAAAATGAATGATGTTTTGGTAAGTGAAGTTCACAGCTTGCAGTCTGTGGGCAATTGTGTTAAGGCCCATCTTGCAAATTTCATTTTACATATGCATGCACACACATGCCTACACTGAGGTACCACTCAAGCAGCTTATCCCAGAGTCTCAGAATCCCCACCCCCACCCCATTCAAGTTTCCCAACTCTTGGTGGCATTTACCACCTTCCACCTACCATGGATTTGACTTACATTTGTTCTGTAGCCTGTCCCTGTCACTCTGATTCTGGTCTGATATACGAGTTCTTAAACAGCAGCATGATTTATTTGGGTTTTTTAAATATTTTATTTAATTTTATTCTGTTGTAATTGTACCATGTGTGTGCCTTGCTTGCAGAGAGGCCAGAAGAGGGTCCCTGGAACTGGAGTGAAAGAATTTTGTCAGCCTGTCATGTGGGTGCTGGGAACTGCACTTGACTCCTTGGCAAGGGCAGCCACTGCTCATATCCAGGGATCTCTCTAGCCCATGTGTGATATTTGTTATACTCCAAGGGCCTTGCCTTAGTTTGTTTCTTCATTGCTGTGACAAAATGCTCTGACCAATACCAGCTTGGGGAGGAAAGGGTTTATTCAGTTTACATCTCCCAGGTCGCAGTTCATCAGGGATCCCAAGGTAGGAACTCAGGGCAGGAACCTGGAGGCAGGATCTGGAGCACAGGCCTTGGAGGAACACTGCTTACTGGCTTGCTCCCATTGCCTCTGCTCAGCCTGCTTTCTTATGCAACACAGGCCCACCTGGCCAGGGGTGGCACCACCCACAATGCGCTGGGCCCTCCCATATCACACAACAATCAAGAAGATGCCTCACAGACATGGCCATAGCCAGTCCAATGAAGGAAATTCCCCAATTGAGGCTCCCTCAACCCAGGTGTGTCAAGTTGACACTAAAGCTATCCAGCACAGGCCTAGAAATGTGTCAGGAATGTAATAAAATCTCAGTGAATATTTGAGAAAAGGATCAGGAAGGAAAGAGGAAGAAAGAAGAAGTTAATACCATATCAGAGTGGAACCCAGCACCCCCTCACACACACACAAATTCCATGGACTCCAGCAGAGGGTGACCCAAGAGCCCCATGTGGTGAGATCTATTCCAATTTCTCCATCCCCAGCACTGTACTAACAAAATCTATGAAAATAATGGTTGGGGCTTGTGAACTGTGTGATCTTGGGGTGTCTTCCTATGCCAAACTGCACTGAACTATAAGATTTCTGACAACTCTGATTTTCCAATCATTTTTTTCACTCTAACATGTAGCATCTAGCAATCATTTCTCTGTTTTCATAATGATTTTTGTTTTTTTTTTCCTTTGTTATATTCTCATATTCCACTAAATATCATGTCTCCCTCTTGGGAGATTATGTTGAGCTCTCTGCTATGGAGATTGTGCCACCAGCAGAGGCTCATTTCCAATCTTCCAACATATTGGGAGCACCCCTATGCATAATGGCTATAAGGTGTTAACTGGGCAATAAAGATGAGCTCAGGACCACATTGCCAGGACAGTGTTTGCAAATGAAGAGACTCAGATGTGAGATGGGGCGAAGAAGTGTGGCATAAAGAAAAAAAATCAGGCATAAGCAAATGGTAAAATAACTTCTAAACTGAATTGAGTGTTCACTCATAAAGATAGTGTTGACTGAATCCTTTCTAGGTGTTTGTGGAAACACTCCCTGACTCTCCATCTCAGAGTCCACTGTGGCACCAGATCTGGATGAAACAGTCACAGAAACATATAAAGAACAACTGATGGCACTCTAAGCACGTCAGAGAAGAGCTGGTCTCTTTGGAAGGGTCAGACAAAGTATGTCTGAAACAGGCCTTTTCAGAGTTAATTATGGATGGACAGTTAATTGGGCAAAAGAAGGTAGGGAGGGTTTCAGAGTGGTCCAAGCAGAAGTATAAATACACAGAAAGTGACTATTTGGGTAGAAGGCATGAAAGGAGATCCTTGATCAGAGCCAGGCAGTGCAGAGACCAGCTTGAGAAGAAGTCAGAGAGAGGTGGTAGGGAAGAGAATCACAGATCATTGATGAGGGGGAAGGATGGGGTGTGTCTATTTTCTGTTTGGCAGGATGGTGAGGAATAACTGTGTGATTCATTAAATTAGCCAGAATTCACATAAATATTCCACATAGACATGTACCTGCTCTTGTCAGTGTCCTTCTTTTAGATTTAGACCTCCATTCTCCAGTCTATAAAATGGGTATAAGGTATATTTCTACTTTGTTTCCCAGAAATCATTGAGTAGGTTTTTACACATTAAAAAAAAACACACAAACAAGAAACAAAGAAAACCTTCAGGCTCCTTCTTTCCTTTTACCTCCCTGGTTCCTCTCCATTTTCCTGACTCGTGAAGTTACATCAGGATATAGCTGAAGGCTTATAACAAGAAATAGACAACAGGAGAAACCTTCCTTTGAGCTATTGGCCAGAGTACCAAAAGCTTCCCAAAATTACACAGGCTATTGCCACAGCCTTTGATTGCCTCCCAGAATTTGAAGAAAAGACCCTATTGCTGAAGACAGGACATACTTTGGACACAGGACCTGGAGCAATGAAGCAGGAACTGATAGCGAAGCCACCTCCCCCAGGGCTAGCTCTCATAGTTTTGGAGAGAACTACACAGCTGCTAAGGGAGAAAAACAGTCGATGGTCCAGCCACAGTTTTAAGGCCTAATAAGCACAACAATGACCTGCACAACAAACTACACTGAGGTAGTAGTGGCACTTTTATCTTATGGGTAATCAACAGCTACCTGATTGGATTTTTAAAGCCCACTCAATGGGCAGGAACTCATATGCAGTACTGTAAACATAGCCAAATACACATGGCTGGAGAGGTCATAGATCTTAGAGAAAACTCTAAGGCTGTCACATTCCTAGAGCAATGTAATTTCTTACTTTGTGATAAAATGGATCTTTATATTTACAAACAAGTATACCAATAACAACTCATCAAGAAGCATTTTTACAGCAGATGGAGACCATTACAGAGTTCCACAACTAGACACACACAGAAATTAAACATCTGTGAAATGCCTAACCCTCATTGACACATCTACAATGGAACCTCCATACCTAATGCTCACAGAAGATAGAAAAACAAGGGGTAGATAAAATACTAATGCATCTCTCAACTCTCATCAATGAAGCTCCCTCATGTAACAGAGGGCACTGAACACAAAGGGTCACAAATGGCCAAAGTGTAAAGAATAAGAGGCTGCAGAGTTTGGGTCCTTGGACAGTACTCCTATATTAACTTTCATCTACCCAGGAGTCAAAGACCATTGGGAAAGAGGGGGAAGGGGCAGAAAAACTGTAAGAACCGGGGAGGGGGCGGATGACTATACGGAAACAGAGCCTTACAGGCTCCCTGGACCTTGCTCATGTGAACTTACAACAATGGTGACAGCATGACAGCATAATGAAGAAGAGAAGGAGAAGGGCAAAGATGCAGCTCACAGCTAGCTGTGAACAACAGTCTGCCAGCCTGCTGCTGTCTACCCCCTTTCAACAGTATCCAGCCATGGGACCTGACTTGATGAGAACAGTGATGAGAAATCAGTCATGGGGGTCTCTGAGAGGGTCAATTCCAAGAAGTAATTTATCTCTAGAGACTGAACCTGTGTAATGTCCTTACTAATCTTGGGCTCCTGGGTTATGAAGCCTGCCATCGGGGATGAGTTATAGTTCCTATAAGTTACTCGAGCTAATCAGTCCCTCTCATCAGGAGCTGTTAGAGAAGAGAACAGTATGAACTGCTCTGTAGCTCCTGAGCAGAGGTCCAGAATGAGGAGCAAAAACTTGGCAAGAGCCTCTGCCCTAATTGGATTCTGCCATCCCCCTCTTTCAACATCGGCACAGAGAGAAACAGAATGCACAGCCTGTACAGGAAGCTGAAGGGATCTGTGTTTGATAAGGTTATGATTAAATCAAGGTTTTGCTCTAATTACATCGCATTTAAATAAATGCAGCCTAGTAAGTAATTGTAATTGATGTGCAATTAAACATGTATTTATATCACCATTGCCTTCTCCTATGCAGCTGTCTGTTCCTGTTTCTCATTGTGGCTGGGGACAGTGAAATCTGCATGATGCTCAGGCAAGGAAGCTCCACTTCTTCCATATTAGTGTCTGGTTCTTAGGACCAGGGGGAGATCTGGAGGCAGAAGGAGCCATAGGTGGGTTTCAGGGTCCTCTAGCTCCTTGGGGACCATGGGGATATGTGTCATTCAGCCAGAAATCACTAGGACACTTAGAAAGGTCTCAGTGAGCATGTGGTCTACATTTCCCCTGCTTGATAGTAAACTTCTTGCCTATTTTTTTTATTTATCTGATCTATGATAACTCAGTGTCAAATTCCATTTTTCATACACAGTAGCTACCTGAAAAAAATATTGAGAAAAAGTTAAACATAACAATGAAACCTAGTGAATGCAAGTAATGCTTCAGTCTAAACAGTGCAGACACAAAGCCGAGAGGTCAACTGTGCTACTCAGGATAAGATTTAGACCTTGACCTTTTATTGGCAAATAGATGAAGGTATTGTCTTAACAATACCTTCACAATTAAGAACAATGACCTTTTTTTTGCTATTCTGACTGTGGATCTTTAGTCTTTGAATAAAAGACAAGTTTCTAGTCTTTTCTGAATTCCAGGTTGGCCTTTGAACTGGGACACCATTATAAGAGCAGGATAGACAATCATAGTTACATGAGTTACCATGAAAATCTTCACAGAGGCAAGGTGAAGATCAGGGATGGGGACTATGCTAATCACAAATAAAGACTATTGCATGGGAGTCATCCAAAGATATTGATGATATTGGAATATTAGGTAGAACACTAAATGGAAGAGAAGGACCAGACACTGCAATATGGAGAAAGTGGGACAGGCAAGAAATTACATTAAGATTCAAATGTTATTCATACTTCAGTGGGTGCTAACCAATCCTCTCAAGAACAGTAAGTCATGATCCCTAAAAGGCTATAGTCTTAGGATGTTCCTTATCTGTGCTCCATGGAGGTAGGAAATTTGCTCGGACAATTGCGAGGATGGTTCTGTAAGTAAAGTGCTTGCTGTGTAACCATGAAGACATGAGTTTCAGTTTCTAGTACCTATGTAAAAACCTGGATGTGGGGCTGGCGAGATGACTCAGCGTTTAAGAGCCCTGGCTGCAAAGGACCTGGATTTGTATCCCAGCATCCACATGATGGCTAATAATTGTCTGTAACTTTATTTCCAGGGGATCCAATGTCCTCTTCTGACCTCCACAGGCATTGCGTGACATGAGCGCACTTACCTACATGTAGGCAATATACACATAAACATAAAATAAAAATAATATTTTTTTTAAAGAGCACTGGCTGCTCTTGCCAACGACTTGGGTTTGGTTCCCAGTACCCACATAGTGACTAACAACCATCTGTAACCCCAGTTCCAGGGGATCCACCACCCTCTTCTCTCTTCCACAGGCATTGCACACATGATTACACTTATATACATGCAGGTTAAAATTCTTAAACACAAAAAACTTTAACTAAAAAATTTTAAAAACCAGAATGTGGCTGAAAGCTTTCATAATTCCAGTGCTTTAGGGTAGAGACAAGCAATCCCTGTACCTAACTGACCAGCCAGTTTAGCCAAAATGGTACTGTCTAGGTTCAATGAGAAATCTGTTTCAAGAAGTGAGGGAGATTGTGTATTGGAATCACCCCTGTCCCTCCAATAAAAATTCAACTGTGCTCTTCTTTCTCAGGGGAAGGTAGTGAGAAATATGTCACCATCTGGCTTCCATGTGCACCTGTACAGGTGTGTAAACTTGCACACACACATGCATGTAACACACACACACACACACACACACACACACAAAATCAGCTCAGGCAGAGGACTAAAGCAATGGAATAGAAGCAGTTTGGATGCATGTAATGCTGAACAGAGCTGACTACTTATTTGGGACCTAGGTAAACAAGATAATCCTTTGGCCTAACTCTCCTGTGGCCCTGAAGGAATGTATCCATTTCAGTGCCTTGTCATCCATCAGAGTGCTAATTAAGGAGCCAGAAATACCATGGTGCTCCTCATCTGTTCGTGTTCTCCTGCTGAAAGGACACCATGCATCTCCCTGACAGTTAGTCATTACAGGAGCATATGGGTACCTCAGGCTTCTGCCAGGGACAGCTAAGCCCCTAAGAACCCAAGCAGAGCTCTGAACCACACCGACCTGAATATCAACTGCCACTCCAGTGGTCAGAAGGGATGTACACCATGGCCAGCAGAGATGGCTGTTGTAATTGTAGACTCATAGAGCAGTGTCATGGGACAAGCATCAATGAGGTGAGAGAGTTGGTAGAGGAGAAAAGTGATGGAGAGGCAGAAACAGCCAGACTTGTGTTATTAAAACTTTCTGAGCATAGTTTCAGATCCAAATCACTTGGAAGGTGAAAATGATTCTCAGCAGTTTAAAAATGCAGCACATTCTACTTTCTCAGCTCTTTGCCACGCAGCACCTCCCTGTGCTTTTTCTGACCTTTATCCTTTGGCAGGAATTATTATCTCTGAGTGGCTAATTAAAAATAACTGAGACCCAGAGGTTAAGGAATTCTTCAAGGTCAGAGTATTACACACATGACAGTGTTGGGAATAAAACCCAGGTTTCCATATTTCTACTCCATTTTTCTTTTAAGTCAGTCAACTAAATGGGCACAAGGGATCTTTAAGGACTGATGGAAACTTTTAAAACTAGATGTGGTAATGCCTGTACAACCCAGTAAATTTTCTATAAACAATTATACTCTTAAATCAGGTGAATTTATGGTATGTAAAGTATATTTCAACATAGCTTTTATAAAATAGAGGAAGCCAAATACAGTAAGTAGAGCCTGGGCTTTCATTCCCTCATTCCATAGACCAGATCCTAGTTCCAGTCATTTTCCCTAAATGACCTTGAATACGTTTTTTAATTTCTTTAAGCATCAACTTCTTTGCCTCTAAATATGGGATAATGTTATCTTCTCAAAGTTGCTGTGAGAATCTGGCACTAACGTAATAATATCAAATTTTATTTCTGATACGTAGGAATCATGACATACAAATAAGATAATCAGCTCTCCTCTTCCTGCCCAACTAATAAAGTTTATTCATGTCAAAAGCTACTTATATGAGAGTCAGGCATGGATTTAGTTTTGATCAAAGCTGTATATCGGTGCTATTTATTGATATTAAAATAAAAAAGCAATTCAGAGTAGTTCAATATACAAAGGGCAAATATATCCTCACCAAATTTAACCTGTTTTTCAAATTTGGCTCCTCCTTGGAATCATCAGGGGAGTTTTAAGAATGCAGACCACTTGGTACCACTCCAGGGTTTCTGATTTAATTGATATAGGATGCACCCTAAGTTTAGGAATTTTTTTAATTTTCCTATTCTGATCCTAACTGGAGCAAAGTCAAAGAACCACAACTCATGGATTTTCAAGTCAGACCACAAAATAATCTATCTGGGGAGCTTTAAAAATAACCGAGCCTGAGTCTCAGACCCATAGATTCTGATTTAATTGGTTAAGGAAGAGGACAGCTTTTCGTATTCAAAGTTCCTCCAGGTAGTTCTAATATGCAGCTAAGGCTAAGCACCACTGCTTCAAACACTGAAGCAAGCTCTGGGGTATTTCAAACCTATAGAAATATTGGAACACCATTTTTAACAAACCTTGCAAAATGAATCATTTGGGGAATCTCTGGGTTCCTCAAGTCACATTGTCTACACCCCATGTGACTGGGTGGAGCTGGGTCAGAATGGAATTTCTAGGTCAGCCACATGAAATGCTTTAGGAGAGTCTCAGGAAATGATCAACTACCCATCCATACATTTACCAATCACCACTGGGGTAAGTGCTGTGACAAGAGTGACTAAGACAGACATGGCTTGGGGTAAGTGCTGTGACAACAGTGGCTAAGACAGACATGGCTTAGAATTCAATAATAAAATTTAAAAAATTAGGGGCTGGGAAGATGGCTCAATGGATTAAGTGCTTACCACTCAAGTATAAGGACTAGCGTTTGGGTCCCCAGCACTGATGCAAAAGCAGGATTGACGCAGGGACCTGCCTATAATCCCTGTATGGGAGAGGCAGAGACAGGGGATCCCCAGGGCAAGCTGGCAAGCTTGAATAGCCCATAGATATGTGAACTGTAGTTTCAATCAGAGGAATTTGCCTGCTTCAGTAAATGAAGAGGAAAATAATGGAAGAAGAGATATAACGGGAGTCTCTGGATTCCATACATATACCCACACATAGGCACATGCCCCCTCACAGGCACATATGTGTGTTCACACATGTGTGAACATGCACAGACATATATGGACCCTTCACATACATACAGAGGCAAAAAAGTGAACATTTCCCTCTGATGAAAGCAAACCAAAGGCTCAAATTAGTCGGATCTTCCCACCACCTCCTTCTAAATATGAAACTCAAATTTCTGTTGACCACCATTTGGTGACTTTTTCAAAATGGCTCCCTTGACCACCAAGAATAAAGCATGTCACAGACCCTACCATTCAACAACTGCAAACTTTCTGGTCAGGTTCAAGGTAGTGCTTGCCTTTCTATGACTGCCCCAACCCAGATTTTCTAGTTGTTTGTCAAACTGCTTACCAATCTAGAGAACTTGCAGAGGGTAGACTTAGAGAAATCCATAAACCAGGCAGAATTTATCCTGGCATGTTTTTTATCAGAAAGTACTTATTTTTTTCAAAGAGTTTTATCGAAATTCTTGAAAAACCAGGAATCTTCATTCACAGGAGAACTGGAGAGATGGCTCAGTCAGTAAAAGGCATGCTGCATAAGCAAGAAGATCTCAGCTCAAATCCTTGGTGACCTGTACCTGTGATCTCAGCACTGCAGAAATGAGGGTGCCTGGGGCTTGCTGGGTAACCGGCCTAGTTGAATCAATGAGCTCTTGGCTCAGCAAGCGACTTTATCCCCAAAAATAGGTACAGAAGTAGTTGAGGACAACACCCAACACTGACTGTTAGCCTTCACAATCATATATGTCAGTGCATATGTGTGCATGGATACACACACACGCAAAAGTAAATCTTTATTCACTGGCCATGTCTAATATCTATCTACTTAATATTTATCTCTGTTTAAGACTTCAGCCACATCCTCAGTTTTCAGTGCCCAGGGCAGAGTAATGAACCTAGGTCATTGATCAGGTGATGACCCTCCCTGTTGCCCCATTAGATTTTATCTCAGCCCCTTCCTGGGGGTTAGGTGAGTGGACTCAGCTGGTTCTGCAAATCTTGGCTCTGAGATAAAATCAGCAAACTACACTGAATCCTGAGAATTTAGTCTCAGGAGAGTGATAGTCTACTGATCCCAGTCTCGGTTTTCTCCCTGTACAGAGCACTGTGTCCAGTACTCCTCTAGTCTACTTCTTGTTTTCATTCCCAGAGTAGTAGATGAGGTGATGATGAGAGCACCACGAGATGAGAGCTGCTGATTCTCCCATGACTGTGATGTACATCACTCACCTTCAATCACATGCCCTCCAAGCACACGTTAGAGGTTGTGGTAGGAAACGATTACTGATTTTCTACAATCTCGTTTCTTTATCAAAATAATACGTATGTGAACAATTCTTGAAATATTTTATAATCTGACATAAATGTTATATTATTAAAGCTGTTTTCAAAACAATTACTAATTTTCTACAATCTAGTTTCTTTATCAAAATAATACGTATGTGAACAATTCTTGAAATATTTTATAATCTGACATAAATGTTATATTATTAAAGCTGTTTTCAAAAATTCTAATTTTTTCACTATTAATTTCATTTTTAGCTTTGAGAATGCTCACTTAGTACAGTGAATGTTTGTTGAGTGTATGTATGCCATGAACCTGCATAGCATATATATTATGGGAGCACTTACAGTATTTCATATAAGCCTTACAAAAAGATATCAGATAGGTACTTATCACTTCTGTCTTATATTAAGAAAAAGGCATGGAGAATTGGAATATTCATAAAAAGTCAGGCATGATGATGCTTTCTTGCAATCCCTGCATTTGAGAATTAGAGCTAGGAAGATGAGAAGTTTAGGGTCATTCTTGGGCTACCTGAATCCTGTCTCCCCCCAAAACACTTAAAATGAACATAATTATGATGCATGCTACAAAGAACATTGAACAGAGCATGGAGAGAATGAGAAAGAAAATAAAAAGAAATGATGAAGTATGGTGAAGAAGGATAACCCAAAGCAAGGTCAACCAAAACACACGAGGTGACACAGCTAGCTGTGTGCCTGCAGTATGAGGGCAGTTAGGTCCTTTGTCCACAGGAAAGTTTAATAAGTTCTGTTCACAGAAACGACAGTAGTAAGTGCTGTGGGACATGCGTGAAAAGCGGAGAGCAGAAGGGACAGGAATGAGATCAGGACATCAAATAAAGCAATGAACATGCCCTCTGCACATTGGTAATTCCTCCAGCATTTAATCCAGGCCATGTACAGACACTATTTAATAACATAATGGATGAAAGCATGAATAAGTAATGTTCACAGCCTGGGGCAGCAAGGATGTGACATCTTGTTACTCCTCAAGCCTTGAAAGTGTCTGTCCCTTTGGAATTCAGTTATCAGTAAATTTTGTCCTGTACTAAATAGGTGTTTTATGCTAAAGAAATTGCCTAGCAAAGCTGTCTTATCATTTCCGCTGAGCATAATTGAGTTAAGGGAGATTTAACATCACGTCAGCACACAGGTGGGTTAGTCTATATTCTAGAAACTGAAGCAATGACACGGAAGTCTCCTAGGCTTGCCTGATCAGACAGAATCATGACAAGAATAATGTATTCTGATTTTCAAACTTGTAAAAATATTAAAAGAAGCAGCCTTTTCAATGACTTTTAATTAAAACTATAGTATATAGACAGGTCTATTCTGAGGCAATCCTAGGCCTCCAAGGCAGAAGGAGCCTTTCTGTCCTGAATGCTATGCGGGCATGCTACCAGGATAAAGATCCAGATTCAGGCTAATAGGAATAGCTCCAGTAGGTCACAGTCAAGAAGCTTGGAATACCTTGTGTCATGACTCTCATAAAGCTTGGGGATGCAACTGCTCAGAGTTAAGACTTTCTCTGTTCAAAAAATAATTCCATTTCCATAAAAAATAAAGTCTATTCTTATTCAGCAATTCCATTCTCATATGGCCTATTATCCTGATGTTTTCCTTACAATTTGCATAATATTGGTCAACCAAAAAATTATTGGCGGTCACCACCTTATTTTTTAATGCTTGTTCTATGTGACAAATGCCCTCAGATTCAGTGGCCTCTGGCAATTCTGATTTGAATTCCCCAGCCCCTTGCTGATTTGTGTGCAACCATTCTAGTGGTACAGACAGCTACTTATTATGCTGGATGTGCTTCCAGCCTGCACAGCAGCCTGACTGCTTCAACAGACAGAGAAACTGCTTCTTAGGGACTCTTCCTAGAGACTTGCAATTTGCTGAGGCAAAACAGAGAAATCTATGCAAACTGGAACCACGCAACACTAAAATGTGCTGTAAATTGGACTCATTTGAAATTTTACACCAGTCATCCTTTTTCAATCTCCTCCACAACTGGCAACAGCAAAGCAAGGCATTTTATTTTCAGATTATCATGCGATGAGGAAGGTTCTCTCTAGATGATGAGTGCCATTGCATGTCCAATAAACACAAGGGCTCCATCCAGAGTATCTGCCCTCAAACTCCATCCAGCTCACACCTGCGCTAGCTCTGTGAGCAGGCTTGCTGCCTGCTCTAGCTGCTCCAGTTTTCTCACCAGCAGCTCTGTAAAGTATGAAGGGAAGGCAATATTCAAACACTTCATAGTGCCTACAGCATAAAACGGAACATACTCAAGAGCTCTTGAATTTTATTAATATTATTATAGTATTTTCCTTGTGAATTAATCTATTACTAACTTCAAAAAATTATGGGGCTGGAGAGACAGTTCAGTGGTTAAGAGCACTGACTGTTCTTGGGGCTGGAGTGATTGCTCAGTGGTTAAGAACACTGACTGTTCTTGCAGAAGACCTGGGTTTGAATCCCAGCACCCACATGGCAGCCAACAAATGTCTGTAACTCCAGTTCCAGGGGATAGGACAGCCTCTTCTGTCCTCTTCAGGCATTTCATCACACTGGTGCACCTACCTACAGGCAGGCAAAACATTCATACACATAAAATAAAAATAACAAATAAAATATTTAAAAGTAAGAGCACTGACTGTTCTGAAAGAAGACCTGGACTGGAATCCCAGCACTCACATGGCAGCTAACAATTGTCAGCAACAATTATCAGCTCCGGGGGATCCGATGTCCTCTTCTGTCCTCCACAGGCATCACACAACATTGGTATACTTAACAAACATGTAGGCAATATATGCATATACATAAAAATAATAAACAAAATATTTTTAAAAAATTATGCACAAAGATAGCTAAAAATGATCCCAAATTCCTCCCATCAAAATCTAATCTAGTGTATCTCCTTATCATATATCTTCAGCCAGAGGCGAAGCAAATCTCCTAAACAACTCAACTTTTATTTTTGCCTATTTAATTTGGGATAGTGTATGTTCTATCCTACAGAGGTGAGTTACAACTCTTCAGATGAATGAGACCATATCTGTAGAGCTGGGTTGTGTTCTGAATACTTATATTGAAGGGCTGTTAATAAACAAGTATATGTATCAAAACGATGAAGTGACTTGATACCTTGTGATGAGAAGGATGAAAAGGGAAAAATCATAATTATCATATTTGAATGTTTTTAAATGGGCCAAGTGTGATAATTATTTTCTTATTTTCTCTTTTACTTATTCCATTTTGTGTAATGACGTTAAGACAGGGATGGCGGCATGGTGGTGCTCTGAGCACGGTGCTGCTCTGAGCATTTGCAAGGCTGAAGCACAAGGACTGCAGTCACCGCCATGCTTGCTGTATAGTGAGCCCCAAACCAGCAAAACTAATCTGAATTAATTAATTAATCAGCAAACTCTGAACAAGCCCTTTAGTACGGTAAAATTCGTAGCTTAGGTATCTTCTCCCCAAAGAATCAGTGAAAACTAGCAAAACATGTTTTAAAAATCATGGCTTTGGAAATCAACCAAATGTTAATCATGTTGTGACATTGTATTTATGAAAAGATATGCTGAATTTCAGGTAAGAAAACTCAAATTCTTGACATTTTTGCTCTGGGTAGTTTCTATTCTTGGTTCCTCTTTTGACATGAATGCTCTAACACAATCGAGGACAATGTTCTAGGACAATCTGTGAAAAACAGAAACTTTACCAATAGAGAAACTTGCTTGGTAGTGAGCAAGAAAAGCTTCCCATCGTAAAGAGCATTGTCAGCAATTCTGGGTATCATCACCACAAATGAATCAATACTCAGTAAACCAAACAAAATAGTGGCAGAGTGGTCATAAATTTGGGAGGCAAATTTGAGAAATGAGATCAGCATGAGGTGCCTTGATAAGCTCTTTGTCAATTCCCAGCTAACTAGAAGTTCCTGCACTCACACAAGGTGGGCCAAAACCTAAGTTACCCACACACGAGTGTCTGCTCCAAGTCTGCACATATGCGCAATATGACCAGCATAAAATACAAGCTGCAACCCTTTTTAGTATTAAATGAATTCAAATGTGTGTCTCAAAATATTCAGATCCTTTGGCAGAGGGAGGAGACTTCTTGAATTGAGAAGTTTGAGCACAATCTCTAAAACATAGATTGGCCTCTAAGCTACACTGTGAGACCCAGAAAAATATGAATAAGTGAAACAGCCATTAAGAAAACTGAGTAAGAACAACAGCAGTCCCTTACCACAAGGGAACCGTGTTCCATGAATTTAGACAAAATGAGATACTATAACAAAACAAAGAGCAAAAGAAAAAGCATATGGGCAAATAAGATATACCAAAATGAAGGAGCACTTAGAAGTTATGAGCACACGCTACTTTTGTGTAGGAAGTGAGTTCAAATCCCAGGATCCATGTAGGGTGGCTCACAACCACCTCTAACTCTGCCTTTAGGGGTATCTGAGAGCCTCTTCTGACCTCTATGGGCATCTGCACATATGTATACCAACAGACATACCCATAATAAGAATAGAATAATTTTTTTAATTAAGTTTTACCACAATATAATATTCTGGCTTTCCTGAAAAATTGTGAGACATGTAAAGGAAGAAGGAATGGCAACACGAATTAAAGGAAAACAAAGTGAGCAGAATCTGCACTTGAGTAGGCCCATGTGTTGGGCTTAGCAAAGAATTCACACACCTGTAAAGCTCGTTAAATGGCTGAAGGAAACTACATTTACACAATGAAAGAATGATAGAATGGCAATGGACAAGTACAGCATTTCAATAAAGAGACAGAGATTGTAAGAAAACTCATACATAAATTCTGTGCATAAAATGTCAAGTGAAAATTTCATTATAGAAACTGAATAGCAGAATCGAGATGCTGAAAGAAAAAACCACTCAGCAAATATAGAAATGGAAATTACATTTATCAATCTCATCAATAAGGAAGAAATAGCTGGTAAGTAAAGGAAATTCAAAGGTATCAATAAGTGCTATGGAATTCAAAAAATTAAAAGAAATATGGGAAAATATGAAAATATAGTGATCAAATTTTCCCATATTTTAAGGAAAATATTAATCTATAAATTAATGAACCTTAACAGCTTCCAAAATAAGATAAACATTAAGTTTGACATCTAAACATATTGTAATCAAATATCTCAGAGCCGAAGATAAGAAGGGAATTTATTATTATCTGCAGATAAAGAGAAAATAAACGTAATGGCTGACAGTGGCTCAGAAACAAGGGATCTAAAAGGCAGAGAGGTGGCGTGTTCATGTCAATGAAAGTGAAACAATGTCAGTCACCCATCAAACGTATCCTTCAAAACTTAAGACAAAATAAACACATGCCAGACAATGGAGGCCTTAAACAGCACTTTTCTAGATAACTGCCTTTACAAGAACAGAAGTTATTTATATTAAAAATAAATCACACCAGCCAGTAATTCAAATCTACACAAAGAAATAAAGGAGACAAGAAAATTAATATATACGTGTCAATATGCACATATCATATACGTATTTTCTTTTTTATTTCCTAAATTTTAAAATGTCAGGTAGAAAAGAATGATGGTACAGCACCATCTTTCTGAATTTTTGACATACAGAAGCATAAAACCTAACAATTACAGGACAAATGATAGATGAATTGAAGCTATACTGTAGCAAGTTTCTATATTTCACCAGAGTTCAATCTAAATTACTTTCTTATAAGTTAATGCATTGCCATCTTTGGAGCAACCACTAATAAAATAAATTTTAAAGCAATAAGAAACCAACAAAAGAACTTGAATTATGTAATTACAATTTCCACTTTACACAAATGAAGATAACAATGGTACAAAAATCATAAAGTTCTACAGACACAAACAGCAAAATAAAAGAGGTAAGGCCAACGTACAACTGTTATGTGAAATGTGACTGGATGATGAGTTCCAATCAAATGGCAGAAACTGAATAATAAGAATTACAACCACTCTGTAACCTCAGTTCAGGAGGCACTCCATATTCAAAGTTGTAAATTGGTTCAGGTAAAAATGCAGCAAACATGCACCATGAGAAGAGAGCTGAAAGACCTGGGGTAGTTAATGTTAATATCAATTCTAAAAGTAGAAAGGTATTTGGAGCATGGAAACAAATGTAAGGGAGTTAGAGGGATTGTATTAATATGAAACATTAACTAGGGAAATATATATTAGAAATAAAAAATGCTTAGTAGTGATGAAAGTTTCAAATCCAGGATGCTATAATAATCATAAAGACATATACACTTAATATATTTCTCAAAAAAGTAAAAATGGACAGAATAGAAAAGAAAAAGATAAGCCATAAAAATTCAAAGACATCAATGTTCTTTCTCAAAAATAGATTAAATAACTAAACAGTAAATAAGAAAAATATATAGAGCTGAATAATCCTGCAGGCCAACCTGCTGTAATTAAGAAATTGTGCTCTCTGACCAAATGGAATTAAATCAGAAATTCAAAACAATGGATAAAAAGTAGGAAGGGTTTCTCTTCAGACATTGAAAATTAAGAACACATAACTAACAAACTGACAGGCAGGACTGGGGAGATTGCTCACTGGGTAAAGGGCTTGCTGTGTGAGCAAGAGGACCTGAATTCAGTTCCCTAGTACCCATGGAAAAAGCCAGACATGGTGGCAAACACCTGTAATCTCAGCACAGGGAAGTAGAGACAGAGGATCCTGGAGGTTTGCTAACCAAACAGTCTGGCCACTTGGTAAGTTCCAGGTACAATGGGAAACCTTGTCTCAAAAAATAAGATGGTTGGGGTCGGGGGCAGAGAGATGGCTCAGTGGTTAAGATCACTAGTTGCACTTGCAGAGCACCTGGGTTCGATTCCCAGCACCCACATGTCAGCTTATAACTCTCCACAGGCACAGGCATTGCATGACATGGATGCACTAACACACATGCAGGTAATATGCTCATAAACATATAATATAATATAATATTAAAAATAAGATGGAAAGAAATAGAGGAAGATACACAATGTGATCTTTGACTTCCACAGGTCCACATACAGGCACACACAATCACTCACACATTTGTGTTTGCACCACACACACATGCATACGTGTATACACACACATGCACTGACACGTGCACACACACACAAATCAACAAATAAGTTACAACACAAAACTGATAATAATTGATCTGCTTGACCAAGAAGTATAATACATCCTGATTAGATGATACAACTGAGGCAATGTTTAGAGGAAATTTATAACTACAAATGACTACATTAGACAGGCAGGAAGGTCTCACATCAGTGCCCTAACCTGTACCCTATCACTCTAGAAAAATAAACAGAAAGACTGTCTTTAATCAAGAAGAAGAAAACACATGTTCTCTTGGAAATGATTAAATTAGAAAATAGAAAACACAATAGAAAAAAGTATTAGTGTCAAAAGTTCCTTATTTTGTAAAGTGCCACAAAGTTGACAAACAGAGGAGGAAGGAAGAAGGGGAAGGAGGGAAAGGAGGGGCACAACTTGCAAAATCAGGAAAAGAATGCATTTTAAAATTAGTAAACATTTAAGTGCAGCAATACATGAAGAATTTAGGTAAGACACACATTCCTCTGTATGTCGAGTGTCTCCTGGATTTATTTGACAGGAAGCTTTGAACATGCTCAAGGACCACATATTCCAGTTGGAAGACAACAAGAGATTTCAATAATAGCACATGGATTATGGTCTAGGAAATTTTGTTACAGAAACTATTCAGTTATTAAAAAAAATCTCAATGAGCCATTTAATAAAGAAATGATTTATGTCACTACTCAGAAAATTTAGTCAAAAATCCTTAGTCGTATAACAGGCATGATGGTGCACACCTGTAGTCCCTGAACTCAGGAGGTGGAGGAAGAGGTAGGCAGATCTCTGTGAGACTGAGGCTAGTGTGGTCTACATTGCAAGCTACAGGTCAGCTGAGGCTACAGGATAACACTATCTCAAAACAGAAAAATAAAAATTCCTAGTTGTGTACATCTGTGCCCCATAGTTGATGTAAAAGAGAAGAGAACTGAGTGCAATTATATTCTGTAGACGAGTCTACTGAACAGATTAGCTGTATGCCCATTTTATCTCTACTGTATCTCTTAAGATTCTTGGTCATTGCCTATGAGAAAATCTATCAAAATTTTAAAATTATGTTTTTAGAATGAACATAATTTAGAATGTGCATTTACAACACACACTTAAATGAATTAGCATGAATGAAAAATAAAAGTACTATATTCATATAAAATTCTCCCTTCCCTTAATTACTCCAGGACATTCCTTAGGACTAGACATGCCTTCTAGAACCTGATGTGCTCTCTGTTCTAGGCACTCTTGCCTCCCCCTTGGGTAACAACATAGATCTTCTAGCCTGCAATGTTCAGAAAATCTATGTGATCTTGACTTTTAGGAAACCTTAATTCACTCTATCTCCAGGTCAGTCTTCCCCATTGTGTGTCCAAGTTAAATAATGACAGGTATTTCAAAAATCATCTCAAAAGAGGTCAAATGTCTTAATGTAAAATATAAACTATCATCTTTCCATGCATCTTAACCATATTTAGACCACCCCCCATCCACACCCCTCTATAGCCCTCCCCCACCAGATTCCATGCATTCTATTTTATATGTTAAGATCTATCAAGTCAAGTTGTGTACCCGGATGTCCTTCAGTGCAAGTTCATCCACTGGAGTTTAGTCAGCCTATCTGGAGTCACTCCATTAAAGAAGATCAGCTCTTCCTCACCCAGCGGTAATCAGCTGCCAGTCATTCCTTGGCTAAGGTTGGGGCCTCCTGTCCATTTCCTCAGTTCTATGCTGGGTTTTTGTCTGAGTAAGTTTGCATGGGTCTTGTGCACTGCAGTAAGTTCATATGAGCAAGTTCTCAGAGGCCTAGAAGACTTTGTTTCCTTATGATCATGCACCATCCCCAGCTCTTACAGATAGGAGGGGTCTAAATATGTATGAAATGCACAAAAATTCAATAAAAATATACATTGAGAACAATAAATAAATAAAAAACCAAAGAAAACCCCACATATTCTCAAAGCATATAATTGATCAACTCTGTCTCAAGGTAAAATGGAAATTTTGAATATATCTAAATAAATTAATTAATTGAAAGTTAAATACTTCCTACAAAATAAGTCAACATTCCTTCACCAATGAGCTATCAAAAAACATGCAACCCCAGCACTTTGGAGGCTGATGCAGGAGGACTGCCATGAGTTCAAGCACACCCTGAGCAACACAGTACATGTACCGATTTCCAGGACAGCCTGGGCTCAGAGTGAAACCCTTTTTCAAAAGGCAAAAAATAAAAATAAACAAAACAAAATCATGAATTGGTGGACAAGAAAGAAATATTTTTCAGTATCTGATACAAGGCCTGAGATACAGATAAAAAATATAGAACATAAGCCTAAGTTAATGTGTTTCATAGGGATAAATACAAAAACCCATAACACATTGTTAGCAAATGAAATTCATTAAAATAGAAACTGTATCATACAACTTTACAAAGGTAGGTTTATACTAGAATGCAGAGTTGGATTAAAACTCACAGTTCAGTTGTGTAATAAACACCATAATATACAATGTAGTCTATACCGTGAATCAAGTAAATGAAAAAGAATGATAAGAATAATTATCTTAATCACTATTTAGCAACATATTTATCAAAACCCAATACCGGGGCTGAAGAGATGGCTCAGCAGTTAAGAGTACTGGCTGCTATTGCAGAGGACCCGGGTTCGATTCCCAGCACCCACATGGAGGGTACAAACTATCATTAACTCCAGTTCCAGGGCAATTGGAAGCCCTCTTTTGACTTCTGCATCATTGCACGAGACAAGCGCACTCACATACATGCAGGCAATAGACTCATACACATAAAATTTATATATATATATATATATATATACACACGACAGGGTCTCTTTGTAGCCCAGGCTGCCCTGGAACTCACTATGTAGACCAGACTGGACTCGATCTCACAGAGATTCACATGCCTCTGACTCCTGAATGCTGTGAAGAAAATACCCCAATACCATTTAAATATGAGTTTAGACATAGTATGATGGCCATATCCACCAAAGAGATTCATGAACTCAAAGTGGTCTGAATCAAAGACCGTCTGTCAAAAGTGACATACTGATTGAAAAATACGTACAGCATTAGAGAACACTCAATAATGAGAACTGTTGTGAAGAGAAGAACCAGAGGGCTATGGCTTTAATTTTTATTGCATTTATTATTCTGTGTGTATCTGCTTGGGTTCTGCATTCCACAGAAGCTGAGTGGAGGTAAAAGGGCAACTAGATGGATTAGGTTCTCTCCTTCCACCGTGTGGATTTCAGGGATCCAACTCAAGTCCTCAGGTTTGGCAGAAAGTACCTTAACCTACTGAACCAGGTTGCTGAGCTAAGCACTGTGATTTTAAAACTTTCTGTGAGGAAGCAGTAATCAGGACAGCATGTAAGGATATTAATCATGCATCAGAGTGAGAGTCCAGAATAAACCCTTCTATGTACAACTAGCTGATTTTTTAAGGGCACAATTTAAAGGAGGAAAAAGACGGTCATTTTAATAAGTGATTCTGTAACCGTTACCTGTTTATGGAAAAAATAAATAAATGAAATTAAGAATTATTATTTCCTACCACACACATATGAGAACTCATAGATTTTAAAAAGGTAAAACAGTCAGAACACATAGATGACTAGGTAAGATTAAATTTTCATGACTTTACGAGGGAAAGATTTTTTAAGTACAATGACAATATATGTCATATAAGATATAAAATTAGTTGCCACTCAATCTCCCATTATTTACATTTGGATTTAGAGCCTAGAGTAACCAGAGAAACCAGTAAAGGAGAAAAGGAGCACGATGTGGGGAAACATTTCTGGGGGAGGAGGGTAGAAGAGGATATAGGTTTATAAGGTGGAATAGGGAGAAACTGGGCAGGGGCCTAACTGGGGACAGCAAAGGAGAGTAAGATAGAAAGAAAAAATGAAGGAGAGATAAATTACGTGAAAGATAAGATTGAAAAAGACATAAGTAGAAAGTATTTTATAAATTTACTTAAAATACACACATGTGTATACATATACATATATACATATATGCACAGTTTAAATGGAGTTATGCCACATAGGATACTTCTCCCCCAAGACCAATTCACTATCTAACAAAAACCCTAGTGCCAGGCCTGGAAATCCTCCCTTTGAGTTGTTGGTCAAGGAGGGTCCAAGAGATTCCCAAAACAATACAGAGCATTGCCACTGTCCTTGGTTGCCTCTCAAAAATGAAAGGAAAGACCCTATTGCTAAATACACCACCTATTTCAGACAAAGGACTTGTAAGAATGGAGCTAGAACTGAGCTGGAAGCCTCCTCTCTAAGGACTAACTCTAATAGTATCAGAAGGTGCTATGCAAGATGCCGAGGAAGAAAAGCAGTTGGCAGTCCTACCCAACTGTAAAGCCTGCAAACTACAATGACCGGCCTC
The DNA here is from genome assembly GCF_000622305.1 of Nannospalax galili. Taxonomy (NCBI): domain Eukaryota; kingdom Metazoa; phylum Chordata; class Mammalia; order Rodentia; family Spalacidae; genus Nannospalax; species Nannospalax galili. The sequence goes on from NW_008355272.1 coordinate 344,267, forward strand.
GCAACATATTCTCCATGGTGTAATAATAGATCTTATATATCTTGCAGGGATAACTAAAAGCTGTGTATTTGGACTTAAGCCCAATAGGAAGAAATTCATGTCTGATAGGAAGAAATTCATGTCTGATACTGCAAACCTAGCAAACTACCTGTGGCTGAAGTGGTCATGGTACCTACCAGAGAACCTACTGCCATTTTCCAAACTCAATATAGTTCTACTGTGTTGTAAAACCCACATACCAGCATATAAGTCTCACCTCTCATGAAATAAGTTCTACTTACAATAGATAGAGGTTATTAAAGAGAACCACAACCAAAAAATACAGAGAATATCTGTCCGGGGGTACACAGCCCAAATTGGACATCTATAATACCCCTATACCTAAGTCTCTGGAAGCATCGTGAAACAAGGTATGGAAAGATTTTAGGAGTGGAGTCAGAGGACTAGGAGACTTGTTATAATGTCTAGACATAACAGGGGTGTACACACGAAATCTCAACAACATCGTTGACTACCCAAGAGCTGCATAGTGACCTCACCAGATGATATGCCAAAAGAGATGGGGAAATTTTCACAAGGCCTCCCATCTAGCTGAAGCACAACAGATAACCAATGGCTTCTGGGAGAAGGAAAATCAGATTTTGTTAAGGCTGTGGTGCTGGATAGGTTGACCAAGCTCCAGAGTTTGGACATTTACTCAAGTAATTGGGGAACACAAATTGGACTCCATAGGCTTTATCAAAATATGTAGAGGACAGGGAGTGTTGGGGGGTGGTCTGAGAATAGATGGGGGTATGGGATTTGAATACAGTCAAAACACTTTGTATGAAATTCTCAAAGAACCAATAGAAATATTATTAGGATTAGAAATTCATATCCCTATAACAACTTGTATGCACATGTTCATGGCAACATTTAACAGGATATCCCCAAGCTAGAAACAATCTTAGTATCTGTCAACTGGATAATGAATAAACTACTAAATGTGGTATATCCATACAAAAGAATACTAATAAGCTATATATAAAGAACCGCATTCTGATACATGCAACATGACTGATAAATCTCAAAAAAGGTATTAAGGGAATGAAGCAGGATGCAATAGATTATGCATTATAAGATACTGTTCGTATGAACTTTCAGGAGAAACAAATGTATAGAAAATGTGATTGGTTTTCTGGAAGGGAACTGGGGGGAAGGGATGATGCTAATAGTCTAAACTGGACTGTGAAGATAATTTAACATATCAATACATTTGCTGAAAACTACTGAACACTACATCTGTAGGTAGAAATTTATAGCATGCAAACTATAGCTCAAAATGTGTCAGAGTCTCGAGCTCAGGGTTTAGCCAGAGCACTCGGGAAACAAAAAGCAAAACAGCAAACTTCATTTTTAATTTAGTGAATTTTTCAATGTTAAATATCATCAAATGTCCTTACTATGGAAGTTCTCTTCAGCTCCAATCATACCTCTTTTTTCTCATACCCATTCTTAACTCTTGCTTTAAAAGCTTGGCACTTCTCCATTTGTAAATAAATGTCCACACAGGGGACAGTAGGGGGTATGAAATGGAGGGCTTGGAGAAGTGTGATCCCTGATTGTCTGCATGAAATTTGGACTGCTTTTGCTGCTGAGCCATCTGTCCACCTCTCTGAAACAAGGGTATCAAGCTGCCAGAGCTGAATGAAGTTTTGCTGATCTGGTGATTCCTTTTGGAGATCCCTATCAGAAGCACTGGGCTGAAGTGAACACAGATGCTCATTCTTTGGTACCTGCTTTTTGATGTTGTTGCCTATTAAACAGGCTGTTTCTGTTTACTCATGGGTTGGTTTGAGTCAGAGGCACACTTGTTTCTCTATGCTTGAAAAACTACCCCCATACTGTCTACCCTGCCTATCTAATATATGGCATCTGACCTGCCTGCAGGTACCTAGAACACCATCCTGGGTGAAATTATCCAGTCAGGGGGACTTGAAAACACTTTCCAGATTGGATTCACTGCCTAATGAGATCATTAGGGAAGCAAAGGGGAGGGGCTGTAGACTCAGAATAACTGAACGCTGGCAAAGAAGGCTGCACCTCTGTCTGAATCACAGACTTCACTAATTTGACATCTCTGTTCGTCAGACCCCAGTAGAGCTGAATTCTCTGCTCAGGGTTGGAAAGAAAGAATGTATTCAGAGAATACTTGGACAATTGGAAGAATTACAGAAAAATACATGATTCCATTTGGATCCAGTTTTAACTGGAATGAGCCAAATAATCAGCTCAGCAGCATGAAACCCAGTCCTCATCTTTCTGTTGCCTAGAGGGACATTTCCCTGCATAACAAGCCCCTCTGGCCCATTGTCAGCAGTGAGGTTGCCTGTTCTTCCACAGCGACTGGTGGGATGTTTCTAGACTATTTTTTTCAGTCAGTTGGTTTCTAACTCAGAGAATGAACGTCCTCTAATTGCCTAGCCAATGGATGGGACTTTACCTGACCACAGAGCTCAGACAAGAGATTTGTCCGCAGTATCACAGAGCAGGTTTCAAAGGTTTGATTCATTAGAGTGAATTGATCAAATATGAGGGATTCAAGAGTCCAGAACTAAGTTCTTAGGTGATTCCTATGCCACCATTTCAATAAAAGCCTTCCACTTCCAAAGAGCAAATACTCAAGGTAGGTGGAGTTACACTTTGTTTTAGGTATTGGTAGCTGAGGTCTCATGATCTTCCTAAAGAATGAAAACTTAGTTATTTCACACTGTCAATGAGAGTCAATAAAGCAAAGCTCCTACTTCTAGGTAAGTGCTTGCCTTATATTTTTTCTTCAAATACATCCAGGGTTTCACTTTTTCTCCCTCTCCAAATATTCATTTACCTAACTTGTCTTTATTGAAGAACTAATATGAACCAAGCTTAATTCAATGCTTTGCTTTTCTTCATAGAGAAGAAAATAATAAATGATAAGGTTAGTGCTTTTTTAAACTCATTTTATTCATGTGTGTGTGTGAGAGAGGGTGTATATGTGTTCATGTGTGAGTGGGTAGATACGGAGGTCAAAGGTCAGTCTCAGGCTTGCTTCTCAGAAGTCTTCTACCTTGTTTTCTGAGACATTAAGACCTGGGGCTCACTGATCAGTGTGCCTGGCCAGCAAGCCCCAGGGACCCTCCTGTCAATGCTTCCCTGTGCTAGGGTTCCAAGTCTGAGCCACCTTACATGACTTTTTGCGTGTGCCTTAGATTGAACTCGGGTCCTCCTGGTTGCATGGCAAGTTCTCCATCAACTTAGCTATCTCCAACCCAAGGCTAGTGTTGAAATCACATTTGCCTGAAATTGTGTGATAAATGCTAGAAAGGCCAAGCTTCAGAGAGAGATTAAATATAAAATTTAAAACAATGAATTTTAAGAGCCCATTCAAAATAAAATCTCCTTGAAGTCTGACATCACAGTAAGCATTTCTGAGAAGCACATTTGCATTCAGAGTGTGCTGCAAGGCTGTGCATTTCTTTCATATGCAGCTCTGCTCAGCCTAGACCATTATTTGCTTTCTCTGCCTCTGACTCCTGACACACCATCTCCTCACTCCTCTTTGTCAACAAAAGCCTCTGGAAACCAGAAAATCAATTCAAAATGAATGATATATGTTTGGGTTATGTCAGCCACACTTCTGTTTTACCTTTCTGGCCAATTGCCCTCCTCCTCGTTGTTGAAGGCATACTGCCAATAAAAAGAAGAGCTGTACCCAAGGGCTGAGAACAGACAAACTATCCCTCTCCTCACTTATCTGGCCCTCCCAAGTAAAGCATCAATGGTTTTTCCCTAGAATGTTTTGACTAGTTGGAATCATTTTTTTAAAAAATGTTTTGACACACAGTGGTCTTATAGTCTTATTTTAAGTGGATCTCTCTCTCTCTCTTTGTGTGTGTGTATGTGTGTGTGTGTGTGTGTGTGTGTGTGTGTGTGTGTTGACTGATCCTTATTAATTGTAGAAAAGAACGCATACTTTCTAGTGGGAACACATTTTCTAAAAAACACTTCTGTAGAACTAACATGTTTGGGGACTGGCCAAAAGGAGAACAAAAAGGAGTTTATTAGAGTTTATTTAAACAGGAAGGAGGGAAGAAGGAAGGATAAATTACCGGAAGATAAATAAGAATGAGATGGTATCTCTGTTTTGAAAATAAAATATGCACTAGACAGAATGTGCTGGGTTGTATCTTTTAAGAGCTCAACTAGGTGAACCAGGGATATTGGTGTTACACAGTCATTATTTTAACAGAGGTCAAAGAATAAATCAAAGTAGATGTAAACCCTAATAAGAGCATATATAGGAAGAATTCTTGTCCTAAGATGGCACCATATATCAAATGAATTAGCATCTTCTATAAAGTTCTGTCTCAAATTCAATGCTATCTATATTAATAACAGACTGCACAATGTGTACATGAATGGAAACAACCACATACAAAAATGAATTGTGATCTTATTAAAAGCAAGCAAAACATTAAAAAGTGGCCAAGCATGTTGGTACCTTCTGATAACCTAGTATTTGGAAGGCTGAGGCAGAGGGATTGAAAATTATAGGCCAGTTTGGACTATATACATAGTTCAAATAATCGTCAGTTATACAGCAATATCCCATCTCTAAGCAAAAATTTAATAGAGACGTTTGGTCTCTACCTTGTTATGTAAAGAGCTTGAAAACCATCAGGTCATTCAAGCAACAAGTGCAAACCTGAAGGGACTGAAAACCCCAGACCTCTTCTAGGATTTGTAAGACAGGTGAAGACACCAGACCAAACACTGCTTGTAACAGAACAGAGAACAGAGACCAGCCCGTGGGCATAGATGTGCAGAGCTGAGATCAGAGACTCCCCGTGGAAAGTGTGGCAGGAGCTTACCCAGGTCAAGAACACCTGAGCTGTAACTAAGGAATTGTGATGGTGCAATGCAGACAATTCTGAGTTCAAAGCTCCAAAATTCCCAATGATCAGGGAGCACCAAAAGTTTTGCAGAGTTGTCTCGAAGAACTAGACCAGGTTCTCTCAGTAAATATTAGCGACAGATCCTCCTCTGCATATCGTACCAGGAGAAGAAAGGAACCAATTTTGAAACATGGGTAAGAAATTTTTTCTCTTAATAAGTCCTGCCCTCTGGGGAAACTAACCAGAGTCCAACTTGCTGGATGTTTATCAAAGCCTAGCTGACATGGTGGGAGAGAAATACCCAAATATCCAAGTCTGAGATACTATACCACTGTACACAGGTGGAGAGCTGTGGGATCAAGCCAGCCTGGTCTACGTAGCAAGTTCCAAGCCACTTAGGGCTACAAGGAACCCGACTCGAAACACTAAATACACACACACACACACACACACACACACACACACACACACACATAAATCTA
>NW_008355272.1:349814-368522 GCF_000622305.1 Nannospalax galili
ACATTTTCTCTATATGCAGTTTAAAAATTCTAAAAAATTCAGGAACACTTTATCCATAGAGAAATAATAATAATTACATCTTATACTCAGAAATCATGCATTCAAATGCAGAAAGGAACAGATTATGAATGGGGAAAATAGCCAGAGTTCTACATGTTGCTAAGTTGTCCTTTAATAAATGAGTGAGAAATACTTTCTCAGGCTAACACAAAATAAAGGGAAGTTGTAGCCAAGAGAAGCATCTTGCAGGAAATAAGTTTCTAGAGAGAGAAAATGCAGGTCAGACATCTATGTGTACATAAAGAAGGGCATTGAAAAGCCATACAAATATGTAATTTAAATATTTCTAATTCTTTATTTAACAGATAATAGGTATAAAAAACAACTATCAATAATATATCCCATTATATATTCTCAGGTATATATGATGTATGGCTATATATGTGCAAAAATACTGTAAGTGAAATCAGAAGAAGGGATGTCACAATGAATGGGAAGGGAGAATTGGGACTCTTGTTATTATAAGGTACTCACATTGACCATGAGCTTATATAGTGCTATTTAAAATTGGCCTTGGACTTGTTATAAATGCATATTGCAAGTACAAGGGCAGGTATTTTTTTAAATTAAAATTGTCATATTAGTTACTTTTTTGTTGCTGTGATGAAACACTATGACCAAAGCAATTTCTAGAAGGAAGAGTTTATTTGGCTTATGATTCCAGAGGGATTAGAATCTATCATGGTGGCAAAGCATAGCAGTAAGGTATGGCAGTGAGGCATGGCAGTAAGACAAGGTGGTACAGGGTGACCAGAAGAGAATACCAAGTGATCACATCTTCAAGCAGGTACAGAGATCAGAGAGCAGCTAGAAGTCCAGCAAAGCCTGCCCCTGTGATGCACTTCCTTCAGCAAGGCTGCACATGCTAAAACCTTCAAAAAGGCACCACCAACTGTGGACAAAATGGGCAAATACTTGGAGCCTATAGGGAACATTTTCATTAAAATTACCAAAATTGGAATCTAAAAACTGAATTTCAGCCAGGTCTGGTGGTGCACGCCTGCAGTCCCAGCACTTGGGAGGCAGATGCAGGCAAATCTCCATGAGTTCAAGGCCAGCCTGGTCTACATAGTGAGTTCCAGGCCAGCTGGGGCTGCAGAGGGACCCTGTCCCAAAAAGACCAAAAAAACCCCCGAATTTCATAAAATATGCAATTTAAACCATAAAAGACAGAAAAGGGACAAAAATAGGAACAGAAAAACAGTCAGAATGGCTAAGATTAAAATAAGAAAGACAGTAAATGCTGATATGGAGGCTCAGGATCCAGCAATACCAGTCTTGGGCACACATCCAAGTGACTCTGTAGCCTACTACAAAGATAACTACATATTGATGTTCATTGCTGGTTGCTGCTGGTGCAGGTTTGTTTGTGTCAACATAACTTAACAAATTAGAATCACTTGGAAAGAGTGACACTCACCTGAAAAATTTTGCTTATCAGATTGGCCTTTGGCCATGTCTATAGAGCATTTTCTTGATTGATTGATTGATGGATGGATGGATGGATGTAGGGAGACACAGCCCACTGTGGATGTTGTCAACCCTGAGAAAGTGGGTCTGGCCTGTCTAAGAATGGTATTTGAGCAATCCAGGAAATGCAAGCTGTAAGCAGTGTAGTGTTCCATTAGTTTTTGCTTCAAGCTCCTACATTAAATTCCTGGCCCGATTTTCCTCAATGATGGTCTGTAAGATGAAATCAAATCTATCTTTCCCATCAGAAAAGAATACTAGAAAACAATCACAATAGCCAAGAAATGGAAATAGCCTATACGGCCAGCAACTGATGAATGGATAATGAAAATATGGTACATTTACACAATGGAATATTATTCAGCTATTAAGAGAGACAAAATTATGAAGTTCACAGTTAAATAAATAGCACTGAAAACAACAATTCTGAATGAAGTAGCTCAGACCCAGAAATACAAATTTTCCATATTTTTGTCTTGTATGAATGATGCACTAGAATCTTCAGATATGTAAATTTCATTTGGAATACACATAGAGATCAGGATATCCAAGGAGATATGGAGGTGGGATTTCAAGAGTTTAAATGCAGTTACTCTGTAACAGGGTGACAATGTCCCTGCTAGACAATGTGAGCTATAAAACAAAAAGCCAATGCCAGCAGTGGGGTAATTCTTTTGGAGCTACTGGCCAGTGAGGTCCCATAGACCCCCAAACATATTGACAGCATTCTTGGTTATCCTCCAGAACTTGACATTGAGACCCTATTGCTGAGGACATCACATATTTAAAATACAGAACATGGAGAAATCAAGTTGGTACTGTCCTAGAAGCTTTATCTTTACTGGCTGGGAAGCATTATGCATGCTATGAGAATAGAAAATTGGTCATCAATCATTTTTAAATTAAGTATTTTAAATTTTAAGGGGTATGAGTGTATTGCGTGAATGTATGTAAGTGTACCTCTGTCATGGAAAGGCCATAGAGGCCAGAAGAGGGCATTAGATCTCATGGAACTCTTGGATCCTTGGGAACTGGAGCTATAGACAGTTGGTAGCCACCATGTGGACGCTGGAAATCAAACCTGTGTCCTCTGGAAGAGCAGCCAGTGCTCTCAACTACTGAGCCATCTCTCTGGCTCTGGTCATCAGTCTTATACAGCACTGTGCCCTATGTGCTGCAATAGTGACTATCATGACAGGAAATACCCACTAGTGCAGTAGTGACACAAATGTTATAGGATTAAGCCGTCACTTTATGAAAGGATTTAAGGCCCTGCTTCACAAGATGAAATCTACATCTGGTACCACTATTGGGCCAAGAGTCAATGGCTAGACAAGTCATGGCCATAGAGAAGAACCTACTACTATTATTCTGCTAAATAACCTAGCGCTAAACTAACTCCTCATGGCTTATTGCTATACCCATAGATTACTACATCTTTCAAGACTCATCAGAGAAGGTTTTTGGAGTAGATGGGATTAACCCAGAGACCCACCCTTCAGGAAATAGGAGACTGTGCAATGTTCAAATCCAAATAAGACATGCGAATCATGCCTTCTCCTCCTAATGCTCAGAGGTCATTGTGAAGAGAGCGCATCAAGTTCATAAGTGCAAGGAGTGGCGAATGGCTACAAGGAAACAGGGTTTTATGGACACAACAGGGCAGCTGCACATATGAACTCACTGAGTTTGTGATAGCATGCACAAGACTTGCTCATGCTCAAGCCAGAAAAAATCCCAGCACGAAGAGGAAAGACGTGCAAGCTGTCACTCCCATAGCTGAAGAAGTAATGCCAATTGAGAGGAGTCACGATTGTTTAAGTCTTGTGCTTGGAGTTAGACCATATTCCATATAACCACATACCCAGAAGAAAATGGGAAGCACAAATTGGAAAGTAGTTTTATATTAAAGAGGTCACAACATTAGGTGGCTAGGGATGAGGGTGGTCCAGGAGGAGCTGGGGAGGGAGAAGGTGAATATGTTCATAATACAATGTATGAAATTCTCAGAGAACTAGCGAAGCAAATTTATCAAAGAACAAGGGCAGCACACAGAAAGCGATAGCAACAAGAAGGTTCTTAATCCAGTAATTCTTTTGCAAGTCAATGGACTAATTGCATCAATTAAAAGGCAAATCTTGTCAGAATAGATTTTAAAAGACAAAACTATCTATTGTTTACAAGGAAATTTTAAAGGAAACCAGACATGGAGATGTACACACATACTTCCATCACTCAGGAAGCTGAGGCAGAGCATTGTAAGTTAAAAGATTCTGTCCCAAAAGAGAAAAACAGGGAAGAATAAAAGAAAATTAATATAAAGATACATGTAAATTAAAGCAAATGAAGGATGAAACGTATACCACACTAACATTGATTTTAAAAAAGAAAGCAGAAGAATCTATATTAATTTCACACAGCAGATTTCAAAACCAAAAATTTATCAGGGATAAAGCAGGGCATTACATAATTAAGAGATCAATTATCTAAGAAGATACACCAGTTCTTTATAGATATGTACCTTACAAAACATCACTCTGTGAAGTGAAAAATTATTGAGCTACAGGAAATAAATGAACCCATTATCACAGCAGCAAATTTCAATACCCCTTTATCAGAGATGGAGAGATCCAGTGAGCAGCACCCTAGAAAGGAACTCAATGATGCCATTAATTAGAATTAACATCTGTGGACAATGCCATCCATCAACTGAAGAATAGAAATTCTTCTCAAGGTCACAGGGTCTTTCACCAAGATAGATCATACCTGGGGTCATTATAAGTCATTAACACATTATTAACAAAAATAAAAACTATGCAATATCTGCTCTGAGACCACAGTGGAAGGAAATCAGAAATGAATAACAGAAAGATAAACTCAAATATGCAGAGGTTAAATAACATGCTTCCAAATAACAGGAGCCAAAGAAACAGTCTCAAGAGAAAGTAGAAAATATTTTGAAGTAAATTTGTGAGTTGTAGCAAAAGTAGTACTTGTAATAAAATTTATACAATTTGATATTATAAAGTGCTACAAAAGAAGAAATAACTAAAATTAACATTCTAAGTTTATACATTAAACAATTTATAAAGTAAGAGAAAATTAAGCCAAGTAAGCAAAATAAACAAAAAATAAAAAGAATGACAGAATGCTTGGCTGTCTCAAAATTTTCTCTGCCAGATCAACTAATCTGTCACTTAAAAAAATCCTACAGTTTCAGAACATTAACAAAATGTACACAAATTCTTTGGCAGAATATAAAAAGAATTGTATCCAATTCAATGCTAAGACCCTCTTTCCCACTGGGAGCCTCTTGAGCAGTCTTTCTGCCATATTCTTATTGGTGGTCAGGTGTCCTAGCCCATATCAGAATCTCCTATAAAGCTCTGCGTATATTGTTCTGGGACTCTCCTTGCCTCCATCTTCTAGCTTTTCAAAACCCTTCCCATAAACCAATTTAAAGGTTTAAAAGGACATGCAGGTTTAGTCAAAATAATGACCTGAATTTTGGTAGCAGTTTTCTGTACGGTCAGCTTTCTATAGCAGTGACCAAAGTATCCGAGAAAACAGGTTTAATTCTTGAAGTAAGGAATTATTTTGATTCAAGGTTTTTGAAGTTTCAGTTCATCATAGAAGGAAGTGCATTGTACAGCAATGAAGCTTACATGAAGCAGAGGCCAGGAAAATGAGAGAGGGGAGAGAGAGAGAGAGAGAGAGAGAGAGAGAGAGAGAGAGAGAGACAGAGAGAGAGACAGAGAGAGACAGAGAGAGACAGAGAGAGAGAGAGAACACTTGAGGTGGCTGATTTTCTCTTCTTTTTACTTTTATTGCATTCTAGTCCCCAGCACATGGAATAAAACTAGCCAGATGATTCAGGGCAGAATCTGCCTGCTTAGTTAATCCTCTTAGACATACCCAGAGGTATGTTTTGCTGATCTCCCACTCACTTTTCAATCCAAGTTAATTGACAAACAAGATGAATCACCAGTAGTTCTATGTGAAGGTGAATAAAATTGATACACGTTTAGCTATCACACCTAAGAAAAAAGAGAACACAACTTACTTATCTTAAAATGACATAGGGACTGTGAGATGGTTCAGTGGGTAAAGACACAGCCGACAAACCTGACAACCTGAGCTCAACTCCCAGGAACAATATACTGGAATGGGAGAAACAACTCCCACAAGTTGTCCTCCAATGTCCACCTACAGTCTATGGTACCTTTGTCCTTTCCCTGCACACACACAAACACACACACATGCACACACACACACGTGTGCAAACACACACACAAATAAAAATAAAATTAAAAATTAAATGCAATAGAAAATATTATTAAATGTTCTGTGAATATTAAAATGATGGGGAGTACTATGAAAATCTCAAGGCACACAAATTTGATGACCTTTCTTACATGGAAAAAATTTTTTTTAATTTGTGAATGGGTACATGAATGTGAAGATTTTTTTCTTTACTTATTATTTTTATTTTATGTGTATGAGTGTATTGCCTGCATGTATGTGAGTGCACCCATGTCATGCAATGCTGCAGAGGTCAGAAGAGGGCTTCGTATTCTTCTGGAACTGGAGTTTAGGATGGTTCATAGCCACCATGTAGGTGCAGGGAATCGAACCTGCGTCCTCTGCAAAAACAGACAGTGCTCTTACCCATTGAGCCATCTCTCCAGCCCCAGAAAATTTCTTTCAAAAATACAAATTGTATAAAGGTGACTAGTGCAATAGTCAAATTAAATTGACATGAATATTTAAGAATTTAAATAAAGAATCTAAAAATGTATAACAGAAAACACAATGTACAGAAATTTTCAGTAAATCCTACCAATCCTTTATATTGAAGAAATTATATCAATTTTCTACAATTTTTTTCAAAATAGGTTAATTCTAACATATTCTATGAAGCCATCATTATCCAAATAGCAAGAACAAGACAGAGAAACATTAAAAGGGAAGAAACCATCAGATCAGGAAAATATTAGCAAATCAAATCTGACAATGTAAAAAATAATTATAACCACAACCAAATGGGATTTGTCTTAGATACGTAAGTCTGGTTCAAAATTTTAGGATCAATTAATGCAACTCACCACATAAGCAAGATTTTTAAATAGGAGAAACTCAGACAATCATTTTGAAAGATGCAGGAATCACCTTTTCATCAATTTTAATTAAATTTTTGAATTTCATACAATATATTTTGACCATATTTAGAACCACCCATAACTGTACCACTCCTGCCCTTCAGTGTAGGTTCATTCACTGGACCCTGGTTAACTCACTACAAGTCTCACCCCTTAAATTACATGGAAGTGGAGATTAAGAAATATTTCTGAAAAGCAAGAAATAACCAAGATTAAAAATATAAAAATCTCAGTAAAGTTATGGATGATGAGTTCCAAAGTCTACAAAATAAAAAAATCCATCGAAAATTATACAAAAGTTAATTAATAATGAGAAATATGAATCCATCCCCTATAATCTTATGTAAGCCATGGGTGAGTCCTGTTACCATTTATTTTTGGACTGTACTAAAATTTCTAGCTAATATCATAAGAAAGAAAATAATTAAAACATTTCCAGAATGGGAAAGAATAGAGTGTGTTTCTTCACAGATGATATTATCCCCTTTTGTATAATATCTAAAGGAACCAACAAAAACTTCTGAAACTAATAAATGGTTGTAGTAAGATTACTACATACAGGGTTAATATAAAAATGCCCATTACTATGTAATAGCAAAGACCAAATATAATCTGGTGTTTAAAATAGCTATATTCATATTAGCACAAATTGATATACCAGCATAAAAGTATCAAAATATTTACAAGGTATATATTAGGTAAATATTGATGAATGGAAGCATAACTGAGTAAATGGAAAAATATTTCAGTTCATGGACATGAAGACTCAATACTGTCAAGACATTAGTTGTTCCCAACCTGATTATTCATTCCAAGCAAGCACAATCAAAATGCCTAAAATTATTTTGTGGATATTGACAAAGTTATAGAGATGAAAATCTAGACTAGTGCTAAAATAAATAAACAATCAAAACTCATGGAAGAGACTCTGTATGTACAACAATGGTGGACTGGAGGATGCAGGAGGCATATACAGTAAACGTACATGTCTGTATCTATATTACAAAGAGTAAAGCTTAAAATATATTATGATTTGGGATAATTCTGATACAACAACATTGTAGATTTAACTGTGATACTAAATCCATCACACTGGAGGATGCTGATCATGGAGATCATGCATGTGTGAAGAGAGGGGAGTATGGGTTATTTCTTATTTCTTTCCATTTTGATACAAACTTAAAAATGCTCTGAATAATTACATCTTTAATATAAAAATAGGATCTGAAGTCAAGCATAATGGAGAATTGGGATGGAAAGAGGAGAGAAGCAAATGAATATAATATAATGAAGTGTGTCTACAAGCAAGTTCATTCTGCCTGATACAGTAAAACAGATTATCCCCTATACACATATATTAAGGTTAGAAATGCATAGTTACTCTAAAAACACACATTAGCTATCAGATAATCTGAGTAAAAATTTCTTTTATTTCTGTTTTGAGGAAAATCATCTTACACTGACCATTACTATTTCTTTCTTTTGTTTGATAATAAATAAATTGTTTTATTTATATATTGTTTTTAAACAATTTTTAAAAATATTTTATGTGTATGAGTAGATTGTATTGCCTGCAATGTATGTAAGTGCACCTGTGTCCTGCAATGCCTGCAGAGACCAGAATAGGGTGTTGGTCCCCCTGAAACAGTAGTTAAGGATGGCTGTTTGCTGCCATATGGGTGCTCAGAACCAAAGCTGGGTCCTCTTCAAGAATAGTCAGTGCTCTTAGCTGCTGAGCCATCTCTCCAGCCCCCATTTTTATATATTATTTTGAGATAGAGCCTTTCTATGTAGCCCTGGGTATAATCTTCCTGATCATGCCACCTGAGCACTGGGTTTACAGGTAAGTACCATCATACTTGGCTCAATTTTTAAATCATTTTAATATTTTATTGGTTTATACTCATTGTGTATGATGATGGGCTTCTTAAAGACATTCTTTATGACAGGATCTCCCTAGTCCCAGCCCAACAGGAACTCTCTGTGTAAACCAGGCTAGCCTCTATCTCATAGAGCTCTACCTGCCTCTTCCTCCTGAGGACTGGGATTAAAGCTGCACACCACCATACCCAGCAGACATTTCCATACAGCAACATCATATATTGACCACATTCATTAGCATATCCCCTTTCTCGCCTCCTATTCCCATTATTTCCTCTCATTTCCCAAACAGACTTGTTTCTCCTTTCATGTTTTACATGCATACATGACTTCATGTAACTAGGCAAAATCTGGGATGCATGAACGAGAAAAAAATGGAATATTTTTCTTTCTCTCATTTTGCTCTTTCACTTAATATGATCCAGTTGCATCTCACAGGTATGATGATAGCCTCCACTACTACTTTGGTTATTCTGAATATTTTGTTCTTCCATGTGATTTTTAGGTTATTTTTATTTATTTCTGTGAAAAATATCATTGGCATTTTAATGGGAATTGTATTAATTTTATAATATTGCTATTTTTACAATATCAATTTGGTGATCTATGAGCATGGGGTGTTTCCCATCTTCTAGTGTCACTTCAAGTTCTTTCTTCAGTGTCTTAAAGTTTTCATTGGAAAAGTCTATGAAACCATAACTTCCTTGGTTAGGTTTATTCTGAAATATTTTAGTTTTTACTTTTTAAATTTTTATGTTTATGGGTGTTTTGTCTGCATGAGTACACCCATGTTGTGCAATGCCAATGGAGGCTAGAAATGGGTGACAGACCCCTCCCCTAGAACTTGAGTTAGAAATGGTTGGGAATAGTTGCCATGTGGGTGCTAAGAACTGAACCTGGCTACATAACAGGTTAGAGATCATCCTGGGCTGCATAAGACCTTAGATATATGTGTGTGTATAACATATACGTCTCACATTTTAATTTTGCTATTCATTTAATGTTTTCCTGTTTTAAGTATATAGCCAAGTTTTTAACACCATCTTGCCTCAAGGATTCTAAAAGGGTAGATAACAAACTCCCTGATGCCAAAGGTTCCTTCTATGTGCTAACCTCCTAAAAGCATGAATATTTTGCTTGAGTATATCAGTGATTATAAGGAAGGCAAGAAAGAGGTTGATGAAAGGAAGATGACTCTGAATCTTCAGCCAGGGAATATGGTACATCCTAAGGGGTAGTGAAACTATAAAGCATTAGCATATATTCCCAGAGAGGTAGGCACTTCCCAAACATTGAATTCCCAATCCAACCAAGGGATTTGAAAGAACTATATAGAACTTGCAAAGATCAGCTACACATGTTTGACTGAGGACTAGAGAGGCCTCTCCCAATTTTAGCCATTCAAAAGCTTAAGATTTTTAGAACTGAGTCTTGAGGTATATTTAAAGAACTAAAAGGGTTAAAAAGTTAATTTTTAATATTATAAAGTAGAAGGTCTGAATGGTGAACTAGAGTTTGTATATGTTAAACTTATTTCCATGAAAGTAAATCTTCATTTAAAAGCACCATGGTAAGAATAAAAATAGATTACTCCTCATGAAGCCTGTGATAATTTTCACCTCTTTGACTCTAAAATATTTTTATGCCAGTACTTTAATTCCTAGGGCCCAAAGAAGTTGAAATCCAAGTAGTGTCTCAGAGATAAAGTCCACCATGGTGGACATTGTACTTACCTCAAATTTTGAAATACTCTTCTTTCTCAAATAAAAATATGATGTTCTGAGGAACTGTTTAAAATTCAGAGTATGAATATTATGAAATTTATGCCCAATAAGATTGGAGAAAATTGTAACTTTTCTAAAAAATATCTTGTTAACTTTGCATCACTGTGACAAAATGCTTGAGATAAATTAAAATGTGGAAAGGTAGGTTAAGGTCATGACTTCAGAGATTTCAATTCATGGCCATTTGATCTTGTTGCTTTGGACCTCTGGTAGCAGAATATATCTTAGAAGGAGTTTATGATCGAGAATGCTGCTCACCTCATCATGAGCTGGAAAGCAGACAGAGCTCAGTCTTAATCCTGCACGCTCCAAATGAACTAACTTTCCCCAAACGAGGCCCCGTGATTTAAAAGTCCAACCACCTCCTAATAGCACCTCATTCTGAAGACTAAACCTTTAATGCAAAGCCTTTTGGGGGAACATTTTTTTTATCTAAACTACAGCAAAACTGAAACATAATTACCTTGTGGAATGAAGTCTGAGCTTGACTTGGATATAAGCCCCAGAGGAACGGAGAGCAGTTGAGTGATGTGAAGCTGAAATTTGCCTTGACTGGGTGAATGCTTTTGACCATAAATCTTGACAAGAATCAAGGAAGATATTCTCTCTCTTTAACCTAAGTATCCTACATGATAGTATTTTTCTGCGAAAGAGAATTTGAATCCCAGGAAACATTTGGCAGTGTCAAGAAATATGTTCAGTTGTTAAAAAAAAAATGTGATGGGGTCATAGAGGAGGGTTTCTATTGACATGCGGAGAGCAGAGGCCAGGGATGCTGCTAAACATCCTATCATCCACGGGAAAGCCAATCAGAACAAGATGTAGCTGTCCCAAATATCACCAATGTCAAGTTTTGAAAGCCCTACTTCATACTAAGAGACAGACAGCATAGAGGGCAGGAAGAAATTCCAGAGGTTTGGGAGTTAGACTAATAAATTTAACATGCAAGGGATCAAACAAGAAATATGTAGACATCATCTTCAGAGGAAGAGCATCTTTAGACCAGAAAGGAGAGAGGATAGTTTGCTGGAATAACTGATTATCTGACATTAATAAAGCAGGAATATTTCCACAGAATGCTTGTAAAACATCCTCAGCATGGAGGCCCATAGTGGAAATGGTCACCCAGGACTTTTCAGAATATGAGTCATTCTGATCCTAAATGTGGTTTTCTTGTTTTTTGATGGTACAAATTCCAGATAGGAGACAAATCAGCTGGACATTCACCACGAATAGTGTAGTATCTTTATTTAGCAAATCACCTTGTACTTTGGTTTCCCGTGTGTATAGCTCATCTGATAGGAAGAAAATACCCTGAATAGGAAGATAAAATAAATCTGGCTGACATATTTCTGATTGGGATCAAATGAATTGATATTTTATTTCTGGATACCATAAAATCTTGAGAATTTGGTGTAATCCAATGAGGCACCTGAAACCTGAGGACCTGTCATAGGCCATATGAATGTGCTAGGGAAATGCACATGCAAAGACAACCAAACACCACTGTTAGGTAATATCTCTTTCAGAGTCTAAAACTGCAGCAAAAAGAAGGGAAAAATGCATTCCAGTGTAAATCTCTTTCACACTTTCTTTTCCACTCGCTCTAGATGGAGGATCTGAGGAAGCATAATGGTTTGTTGTACAACTTCTCTATAGCTTCATATAGCATAAGTTCATGTATAGTACATTAAGCTATAGATCAGTGATTTGTCCTTTTATATTAGGAATGTGTATTTGATATAGACAAGGAATGTGAAATATTTTAAAGAAAAATATGAAAAATACTTTTTAAATTGAAACAGAGAAAAGAAGAATAAATTGGTTGGACAATCAGAAAAAAAATTCCCAAATTGCAAGACAAGATATTTGGGGGGACTGCTTTGAGTTAAGAAACTGATTAAATTAGTTTCAACAACACATCTGTCAGAACCCAAAACTAGGTAGAATAATGAACTGGTTAAAAACCTGTCATTGTAATTCAGTGGAGGAAACCATTCATCACACAGATGGCTGTATTTCTTATATCCCAGGGTGCACTGGAGGAGATGCTAAGTTAGGTGGGAACAGGGGCTGTGTGCAAAGTCAAATAGAAAGACATGTCTCATAAAAAACAGTATAAAACAAGTTTGAAGGAGCAGTTCTAGATTCAGTCAGTAAACTTTGATTTCTGACTTACCATTGAAGTCAAGCCTTCTATCTCATGCTTTAAAAAGTGACTTCTACCAGAAAGACCAAATCTACCTCCTAAGAACAACTTCTTGGTTATAACAACTCTTAAATTTCTGACTTTCTCTAATGACCCCATTTGATTTCATCTGCTTCAATTTTAAGGGTTACCCATGTCACCTGAAGGACAAGTTAGCTACTGGTTTTCACACACTGTCCCCAATATTTTAAAGTCAGTGAATTTACTTTTAATTCAGTGCTTCTCCCCAGATTTGTGTAATCAGGCCACCTTTGTTTAGCAGTAGAAAAATTGTTTTTATGTACTCCTCAGTTTCTTAAGAATATGAGACATTTTCTGTGTAAGATTAGAGCACACAGTTTAGTCAAGGGATAAAATATAAGCAGCATGTTGAGCGTGCTGCTCAATTACAGACTCATCAGTTAAGAAACTGCTTTTCCTTCAATTTTGAGAAAGGTACAACCCAGTAACCTATATGAAATAACATTGACTTTTCATAATATAAACATAAGAAATTTACATATATACATATATGTATACATGTGTATGTGAAGTCACATTGAGATCCTGCTATCTTCTCACCAGTGTATAGTCTTCCAAGCTACTGCTACAGTCTTTGCCCCTTCCAGGACTCACTAGCTTCATCTGCACCTCAAGTCAACACCTTTGACATCCTACCAATTCACAGTTCTTATTCTAGCCACATGTTTTACCTAGCAACATGTCAGAGAAATTTCCCTTGCACTGTAACCATGTCTTGATCTTCTCTCATCTACGCCCTCTTCCTTGCCTTTCTCGCTTTGTTTTTAAAGCACTCTCTCACCAAATACACCTTAAACATCCATCACAGAATGTTTTCAATACTGCAGACTCCAAGAATGTTTTCAATACTGCAGACTCCATTTCCTGTGCTGGTCTGTGGAATATAAAAAAGCAAAGGTCTCTTATTTACCACGTAAAAACTATCACCTCAATGTTTGATCATTTAGAGTTTAGGAATTTTTATTACAGATCTCTACATTCAAACTATTACTGCTTACTCTACAGAATTGACTTTTTAACATTCCAGCTGTTTGCAGCAACTAGATCATGTCTGTTTTCTATTAAATACAATAATTAAGAACTGGATTGTAAGGAGGACAGTCTTGGGTGTGTGACCTTGAACAAGCTATTTTATTTTTGCTTCAGTTTCTCATCTATAAGATGGAGATAAAAATAGTATATACCTGTCTTAGTGTGAATTACCCAGAACAAAAAACCTAAGGCTATTAATTAACAAAGAAAGTAAAATCCCAGGGAAGGAAGAAGGTGAGGGAAAAGGGGAGTACACTAGGAGAAAGCTAATGTGAGGATACATTACCAGGCTGACCAATTTTTACTGGCAAGCTTAAGCAATTGGTCAGAATTGCAGAACTGTCTCTACAATGGCCGTAAAAATTATTTCTTCCCAGGAGAGTCTATAGGGAGGGAAAGACACAAGAGAATCCTAGATACCATAATCCCATAGATTTTCCCCAGAGAGAAATAACTATAATCATCTCGATTGTGTTATCTAGACTACCACACAGGTCTAATGACATATCATGTCATAGCAGAAATAGAGAACTCCAGGCTAGAAGGTAAAAGTCGCCTAACATGGGTATAGACACAAGATTAGTGATTGCATCCACATGAAATATGTTGCAGTTCCGAGTTGGTTGCCTAGTTATAACTACAGCCACAGGTTAATTCTCCTGCTCAGTATGAGTCATTCTGTACACCTACTGAAGCCTCCTTCATGGTGAATGCTTCTTGGAAGGATTAATGTAACACAAAGCTTGTCATGCTTTGGTTCTATCCCCTGTGTCTGTGGAGATGGCTTTTCCTCAGGCCTGCTTGTCCTTCTTCTTCAAGTGTTACTTTTTGAGGAGCCCTGTGTAACCAGGTGAGCCATTTCTCAGAGCCTGGGATCTTCTGTATACCTATCTCTGTTCGTTATTCCTTCCACATAAAGTGACAAAATAATGATACTGGTCACAGACTTTCCCATTGATTGAATTTCCTTCCCTACTAGCAAACCTAGAAGTGTACTATCTTGGGGAAGCACCTTTACACAGTGCTAAATCATCTATGAACCAGTGCTAGGTCATAGGACATTATTTTAGTTGATTGGAAAGAGCCTCTTCCATGACTGTGGCTGTGAGTAAGGGAGATGGGCTAATACAAAGGAAACAGGAATGGTAGGGCTCTAAACCAGATATTCATGCCCTCTGGACCAAAAAATCTCCAACTATAAATGTGCCATTTTCATTATGGGATGGATTGTATTGATTTGTGTTATCTAAAAATCATATAACTTCTTGGGTCTAATAATTCCTTGGTCATCAGGGGCAGCTCCTTTCATATCTAGCTTTGTGACTTTAGGTTATGTGCACTGTCTCTATCCAAGCATATGAAAACAATCAATTTCCAAATGCAAGTAGTTCTCGGCTACAGAAGTTTCCTATTTCCTTCAGAATTCCAAGGAATACACTGTAACTTTCCTATTAGTGTTTGCTGTAGGTATCACAGCATTATTGCTAACCACAGAAACATTTGACACAATTTGATTTACCAGACCATATTCCATGAATGAAAGAGCAGCATGGATGCATTCTGAACATGTCCCCTGGATTTTTCTTTATAAGGCCCCCACATGAACCTTGAGGTGCTCAAGGAAGAACAGATTCTCTTAAGTGCATAACACTTTCAAAATCTTAAGAAGTGGATATTCTCTTTCTTAATGCTATAAGATGCAATATCCAACAACTTATCCTTGATCTTAGGAATTCCCTGCATGTGGCAGAGCAGTACATCTTTCTAATCATCAGTGATGTTTCATCTCTCAAAAGACTATCGAGATTATTGCATACTCTTTGGCAAACTTTAGTTGACATTAATAATATTTTGTGTCTATTTATGATGTGCACTCAACATCATGTCATCAGTGCAAGGAAAGCAATATATATATAAATTAATATGCAATTATATATACATATAAAACACCTATATGCCTCTTCTAGGGCTTCTAATTTCTGTTTTTACAAGTCCTTATATTGTTAAGCTCGTAGTCACATCCTCTGTCTTCTTTGTACATATACATATTTGGGGATCATTATTAAGTTTCTCAAGGAGAATCAAAAGAGGTCAAGTTCCATATTAATAATCATACAAGAAATGCCAGATTCTATATTAGTTGTCCTACCAACAAGAGAGCATGTATTGACTACTGTCTTTTACTTAATAACAATGTCCATGATCCACCATATCATCTGTCTGAAGAAGGTCAGGTAGAATCAAGGAAGAAAGGAAGGAGACCATTACTCTTCTATAATTAAAGCTTTGATGGAGAGAAGCATCTCAGAGTTCCCGAAAATCACACTATTGCCTCTGATTTAGTATCTTGGTTGAGAGGGCAAGGGGATTTTAGGGGACTCCCTAGCTATGATCGCTGTGCCATCTATTTCCTTGCACAGAAAGTAATCGAGAGAGCTTGCTACTAAGCAAGTCTATGCCAATTATTTATTCAAGACTCAAAGAAAGAGTAACAAGCTAGGTTTTTGTATTCATTGGACTCACTGCGAGATGAGCTTAGTCCAAAGTATATTTAGCTGCTGAACTTTGTAAATAGAAGATTCTGCAGGAATTTGGGTTCCCCCATGTTAGTGTTAGCTAAGAAGACCCATCCATTTCACTTCAAACAGTTTGAGCAATTTCCTGGAGCTCATGTATAACCTTTGTAAAGATCCTTCTGAAAGAATCAGAAGAATCTTTACCACATCTACTTATGATGGCAGTGTAGGTCTCTTCTCACAGGGCCACATTTCATCTTCAATGAAAGGCATCATGATTCCACATGTTGCTCTAGAGTGCTAGAGACAATCAAGACATTTAGATTTCCACGTCAGTCTTCCTATTTACATAAGACATATCCTTTCCCTCTGATGATTAAGAGTGCCTCCTCCATTCAGTCATCCTGCAATATCAGCAGCACTAATTATGTTGGAGAGTTTATCTTCAGGCTGACACTTTCCCAGGGAAATCAAAACTCCAGAACACAGCCACCACCAATTTTTCAGGTTCTCAAAGCTGCTAGTCCATCCTCCTCTCCAGTACACTTCTTAGTTTCTTAACACAGAGTTCTCTCAAAAGCCAGCCCGGCTCACCTCCCTCTGCTTCCCTGGGCCTATACAACCCACAGGCCTCTCTCCAACATGCAGGCCTCTCTCAGGGGTAAGTGAATCAGGTCCTCTGCACCTTGACTACCCCAGCTTCATTCATTCTCCCATCTCCCCCGTGAATCTCTCTCCTAGCCTGGGTCCTGTCCCATTCCTTCTCTTGGCCCCCAAACACCTGGGGAACCACCACTGCTTCCTGATCCTTTACATCCAGAGAAACTCAGTTCCTTCTTGGGTCCCGGGTCCCACTGCTTCTGGGCCTGGCCCCACCCACACCTCCCTCTGCTTCCCTGGGCCTGCACAAACCACCAGCCCCTTTCCCGGATGCCAGGGTTGACCTTTCTTCTTCCTGGTCCTTTGCATCCAGAACAACCCAGCTCCTCAGTGCAGTCCCCAGGAGTCCTTGGGGTTGCCTCCCGCCCCCATCTTCCTTTGCATCTCTGGGTGGCATGCCCAGCAGGACTGCTTCTGGGCCTGGCCCCGCCCTCACCTCCCTCTGCTTCCCTGGGCCTGCACTACCCACAGGCCTCTCTCTCCAGAGTAGGTTGCTCGTGCCCTCTGCACCTTGACTCCCGCAGCCTTGTTCACCCTCCCAACTCCCCTGCCAGTCTCTCCTCCTAGCCTGGATCCTGTCCCATTCCTTGTCTTTGTGCCCCAGGCACCTGGGTGACCACCACTGCTGCATGATCTTTGCATCCAGACCAACTCAGTTCCTTCTCAGGTCCCCAGGGCCGCTCTGGGCCTGGAACCACCCTCACCTCCCTCTGCTGCCCTAGGTCTGCACAGCCCCCCAGCCTCTTTTCTGGACACTGGGAAGGACCTTTCCTCTTCCTTGTCCTTTGCATCTAGACCAACTCAGCTCCTCAGTGCAGTCCCCAGGGGCCCTTGGGGCTACTTCCCACCAACATTTTCCTTAGCATCTGTGGGTAGCACGGCCACCAGCTGCCCTAGACCATCATCTTTCCTGGGCCCAGATCCCAGGCCAGTCCAACTCCCAAATTCCTAAGGCCAAAATCTTTCCTGGAGGGATCCAGACCTTAGGAGAAAGCTGAGAGCATCTGATCCTCATCTGGCTTGGGCCTCTGTGGGAACTCCTGAAGACAAAAGCAATCTGGCCACTCCAATATAAAATCAAAAGAGAGAACCAGAAGCTACTTAGACGAACCAGGCTTTCATGCCCAAAAAGTAAACCACAAAGACACAAAAAGTTCACAAAAAGAAGCAGACCTAAAATTGAAGGCCTGAGTCTCACAAAAGAATCAGAAACTGCAAAAGAAAGCACATGTCAAAATCACAGAGAAAAAAATAATAATATGAAAAACAAAAATAACATATCCCCACCAAATACCAATAGTCCTCTGGAGGAGTACAATGAGAATCCCCTAGAGATAAGGCAGGACATGGAACTCAAAAGAACAATTATAAACATGATAAAAGAATTCAGTGAGTTTAAAGAACACACAAACAAATAAAAAAAAACTGAAGGAAGATAGGGTTAAACTTCTGAATGAATTCAGAAAAGAGTTGGAAATATTGAAGAATACTCAGACTGAATTGAAGAAGGAAGTGAAACAATCAGTAAGCCAATTAGAAACAAAATGACAGGAGAAAGCCTCGCCAATAGGATGAATGAAATGGAAAACAGAATATCAAGACTGGAAGATAAAGTGGACTAGCTAGAACACTCAAGCAAAGATTATGAAAAATTGAAGAAATCACAAGAATGGAACATACAGGAACTGTGTGACACCATGAAAAGACCAAACTTACAAATCATAGGCATACAGGAAGGAGAAGAATCCCAAGATAATGGCATGAACCAGATCTTCAACAGATTCGTGGAAGAAAATTTCCCAAAATAAAAGAAAGACATGCCCATACAACTACAAGAAGCATATAGAACACCAAACAGACAGGACCAGAAAAGAAACTCTTCATGGCACATCATAGTAAAAACACTAAATGTACAG
>NW_008355272.1:368623-370980 GCF_000622305.1 Nannospalax galili
GAAGAGCCTGGACCAAAGTATTCCCAGTTTTGAACGACCACAGTTGCCAACCCAGATTACTTTACCCAGACAAAATGTCTATTATAGTCAAAGGGGAAAGAAAAATCTTTCATGACATAAATAGGCTGAAGGAATTCATGTCCACAAAACCAGCCCCTCAGAGAGTTCTGAAGCAATACATAGAGCTGAAGAACGGAGCGACTATACCCAAGGGGTTGCAGAAAGAAATTCAATGAAGGTATAACTGTGGAAAAGTACAGCTACATCACAAATGTAATCAGAAATAAAAATGACAGGATTTAATACTCATCTTTCACTAATAATTTTAAATATTAATGGACTGAACTCCCCTGTCAAAAGACACAGACTTTGTGAATGGATTAAGAAACAAAACCCATCTTTTCGTTGTCTGTAAGAAACTCGTGTCACTTTCAAAAACAGACACTATCTTAAAGTGAAAGGATGTAAAAAATATACCAAGCAAATGGTACTGAGAGAAAAGCATGTGTAGCAATTCTAATATCTGACAAAATAGACTTTAAACTAAAACTAATCAGAAGAGACAAAGAGGGCCACTTCATTCTGATCAAAGGAACAATAAATCAAGAAGATGTTACAATCATGAACACATATTCACCAAAGTCTGCTGCACCCAACTTCATAAAAACAATACTAAGGACTTTAAGACCCAGATTAATCCCAACTCATTAGCAGTAGGGGACTTCAATACCCCACTGTCTCTATTAGATAGGTCAACAGGGAAGAGAGTTAACAGAGAGACATCTGAATTAAACAATACCATATATCAAATGGACTTAACAGACATCTACCAAGTATTCTAGCCAAGCACCAAAGGACATACTTTCTACTCAGCACCCCATGGAACCTTCTCCAAAATCGACCATATACTGGGGCACAAAACAAGCCTCAACAAATACAAAAAGATTAAAATAATTCCATGCATTCTATCAGACTACAATGCAATAAAGTTTACAATCAACACCAGAAGAAGCCCTAATCACCACACAAACACATAGAGATTAAACAACACACTCCTCAATGATGAATGGGTTAAAAGAAAAGTAAGAAAGAAATAAGAGCATTACTGGAACTAAATGAAAAGGACAATACAACACAACAAAACCTCTGGGACATGCTGAAAGCGGTCCTTACAGGGAAGTTTATAGCTCTAAGTGTCTACGTCAAAAAATCGGAAAGAACACAAATAAATGACTTAACATTGCAACTCAACACACTTGAAAAGCAACAGCAAACGAAATCCAAACACAGGACAAGAAAAGTAACAAAAATGAGGGCAGAAATTAATGAAATTGAAACAAAGAAACAATACAAAGAATCAACAAATCCAAGAGCTAGTTCTTTGAAAAGATAAACAATATTGACAGACCATTAGCCCAGTTAACCAAAAGAAAGAAAGAGCACCTCCAAATCAACAAAATCAGAGATAAAAGGGGAAACATCACAACAGACACCAGAAAGATACACAACATTATAAGGGAATACTTAAAATCCTATATGGTATTACATTTGAAAACCTAAAACAAATGGATGGATATCTAAAGGCGTGGGAACCACCAAAACAAAACCAAGAAGAGATTAACAGCTTAACCCATAACACAAACAGAAATTGAAACAGTAATATAAAACCTCCTGATTAAAAAAAGCCCAGGACTAGATGGATTTACAGCAGAATTCAATCAGACATTTAAAGAAGATCTATGTCCAATACCTCCCAAGCTCATGGATTGGAAGAATTAATATTGTGAAAATGACCATCCTACCAAAAGTCATTTATAGATTCAATGCACTACCAATCAAAATCCCCATGATATTTTTCACAGAATTGGAAAAAAAAATCCTAAGATTCATATGGAAGCAAAAAAGACCTCAGATAGCCTAAACAACCCTGAGCACTAAGAGCAATGCTGGGAGGATTACTATACCATATTTTAAGCTGTATTACAGAGCTATAGTCATAAAAACAACATGGTACTGACACAAAAATAGACCCATAGATCAATGGAACAAATTTGAAGACCCAAATATGAGTAAATGCAATTTCAGCCACCCAATCTTTGACAAAGGGGCCAAGAATATTCACTGGAGGAAAGATGGCATTTTCAGCAAATGGTGCTGGCAAAACTGGATCTACACCTGTAGAACAATGAAACTAAACCCCTATCTTTCATCCTGCACAAAAGTCAGTTCCAAATGGATCAAAGACCTCAATGTAAAGCCTGAAACTCTGAAACTGTTAGAAGAAAACATTGGGAAACACCTACAAAATATAGGTGTAGGAAAGTATTTTCTAAACCGGACATCAATTGCTCAGGAAA
>NW_008355272.1:371132-372498 GCF_000622305.1 Nannospalax galili
TCAGAATTCATAACAAACACAAAAAACAGAGAACCAAGACAAGAAGCAACCCAATTAAACGATGGTCTAAGGAACTGAACAGATAGTTCTTAAAAGAAGAAGTAAAGATGGCTATGAAACATCTTAAAAGATGTTCAACATCACTAATAATTAAGGAAATGCAAATTAAAAACACTTTAAGATTTTATCTTACCCCAGTCAGACTGGCTAAGATCAAGAGAACAAATGATACCAAATGTTGGAGAGGATGTGGGGAAAGGAGAACACTCATCCACAGCTGGGGGGGGGGGCTGCAACATTTTTTAAATCCTATGGAAAGCAAAGTGGAGAACTCTTAAAAAACTACAAAGGAACCTACCATTTGACCCAGTTATACCACTCCTTGGCATATACCCAAAGACTCGTCCTATTGCAGAGACACTTGTACAGCCATGTTTGTTCCTGTTCTTTTCACAATAGCTAAGCAATGGAAGCAACCTAAGTGTCCCTCAATCGACAAGTGGATAATCAAAATGTGGTTCATTTATACGATAGAGTTTTACTCAGCAGTAAAGAAAGATGAAATCATGAAATTTTCAGGTAAATGGATGGAACTAAAAACTGTTATACTAAATGAAGTAACACAGACTCAGAAAAAAAAAATTCGACATATGTTCTCCCTCACACGTGGATCCTAGAACCAAACCCTGATGAGTGAATATGTATTCAGACATAACTATAGGAACCAGGGTAATGGAAAGGAAACAGGGAGGTAAAGGAAAAGAAAGAACCTGAAAGAGAAGAACAGTAGGAAACAGGCATTAATAAGGGAGATATGGATGAAAATTGGGTTAGTATAAGGGAGGGAGGAAGGAAGGGTATACAAGGAACCTAGGGGATAAAGGGAAAGAAGGAGTGGTAGAGAGGTAGGACCACAGGAGAAGGGTATTATTAAAGGAGAAAGGGGGAAAATGGGGACACCTTAAGTGGGAAAATCATGATGGAGGGGTGAGACAATGTGAGAGGTAAATAATGCCTAGCTAGTTTTGGAAACCAGAAAACCATATTACTGCTATATCCTACTGACAAATTAAATGTAGCAGATCAAGAAATATATGTCTAGGTAAGGTTTATCTGAGGACAAATGGTCTTTGCCCAAGATTTATCTACATGACACACAGTAATTAAAAGTACCAGACTAGTAGAACTAAACTTCTTGGATGTTTTACAGACATACTTTGAGGTCTATATTAATTTGGTCAGAGGGACATAAAGGACAGTTTTTCCTCCTTGCCCTCCCAGGTCAACTAGTTCCAGGGGACTATGAGCATCTCTCAAAATGTCCTGTCATCGTGGTGGGTCACCTGTCCTCTTGATCAAGGAGGCC
>NW_008355272.1:372652-373907 GCF_000622305.1 Nannospalax galili
GAGCCAGGGGCTCCTCCCAATCCCATGTGACCCCTGAGGAACAGATCCTCAAACCCCTTAAGAGTAAATAAATTGGCTTATCTGGGCCAACTGTATGGCTTTAAATACCCAAAAGGAAAGTATAACCAAAGATTAAAGGGGCCAATATAATTTCTTAAGAGTCCATATGCATAGCTAAAGGTTACATAACAAGCAACAATGCCAGACAGGCAATACCTTCTTTTGAGTTGTTGGCCAGGGTAGCCAAAAGGACTCCCAGATAGCAACCCAGCATAGAACTGGGAAAAAAAACAGCAGACCCCAATCTTATCTAAAGGAATATTGACAACTTATTGCTCCTAGATGAGGAACAGCTGACCCTCCTAAAACAAAGACCTCTAGATAGTCTGACTAGATTCACCAGAAGGGCAAGTAGTGGGGAATGGCTGGGGATGCTGACAACACAGCAGACAGTAGCAGGGATATCAGAGTATAAGGGCTCTAATGGGGGGAGGGAGGCTATGGGAGGGTGCCACCTGGGAATTGGGTGTATAGTCAAATAAAATGGTCTGGGATGTTGTATATAATATACACACACAAAAAAAATCAAGATATTTTAAAATGTATTATATTTGAGGTGGAAGCATGGAAATTTACATCATGCTAATTAGTAGAGGTGATAAACATTACCGTTGAAATCTACCCAATGACTTTATAGACATACACAGGTGCCAAGGATCCAAGTGCACCCAATTAGAAATAGTAATAATCAGATACATACAGATTAGGGATGCATATGCCAACATCTCAGTGTTAGTATCAAAATCAATGAGTCTTTCTGCAAGGAACAATATATTCTAAAATGAAATGGTGATCTTTTTTAAAGGTTAAAAAACTCATTCAATTTTTTGTCTTACAGGGCTTTACTGATTTCAATATTGTATAACTGTATTAACTCAACTGAGAACCTAGAAACTTGCACCCACTTGTGAAAGAGAGGTACTCTTGCTCTGGAGTGTGTTACTGAATATGTTAAAGCTGAAGTGAAATGCTTCTTCTAATCATGCAGTTATTAAAAGTTAAAAAAATGATTTAAAATATAATAATTCTTCAAAGCATAAAAATTTGCTCCTTTATAATTAGTAGATGTGAAAAACATTACCACTGAAATCTACCTGATGACTTTATATCCATGCTTAGACGCCAAGGAGCTCAGAAAGTAACTGAACGTGACTAGTAATAATCAGATATATAGAGATTAGAAACGCATGTGCAA
>NW_008355272.1:374291-454303 GCF_000622305.1 Nannospalax galili
TTGAGAGGCTGGGCTTGAAATCACAAGGATCGCCTGCCTCTGTCTCCCAAGTGCTTGCACCACCATGCCTTGCTAAAGATTGAGTCTAGAACTGTTTAGCAAGTCCATTTGGAGATTGTGATGCATGAACTATTTTAAGAACTGTTGATTTTACAGAATGCATGTAAACCCACACAAAGTATAATCATGGTGTGCTTCTGATAATATGTAGTGAATAATCCATTGATATCGCCACTTCCTGAAACATTTGGCTCTATTCTTATTATTCTTCAAAAGAACACATTTCTCCTTTAGTAACATATGACATTGGTGTATAAAAGATATAAGAAGAGCCGCTGATGTTTTGTTCCTTTTCTATTGTGCACAAATACATATGCATGCATAGATAAACATATACAAATAAGACAAAAACTTGGGGTCTGGAGAAATGGCTCAGTGTTTAGAAGCATTAACTGTTCTTGCAGCATACCCGGGTTCAAGTCTCAGCACCCACATGGCAACTAAAAACTGTCTAACTCCAGGTCCAGGGCATCTGACATCCTCTTCTGACCTTTGTGTTCATTGCACAACATGGATACAATGACATGATGCATGCAGGCAATACATTCATACACATAAAATGAATGAATGAATGAATGAATTAATACACACATGTCTGGTATTGTAGACTAGGCCAACCCCCTGTGGAAGGGGAGGATACAGGCCCCTGGGGGAAAGCCACTGCAATTGTTTTGTTAGATGGATGTGATGTACCAGCTAAAGTACCATACAAGCATTTGTGTTTACACCCATAAGGTAAGTTATTATAGCAGCCACTGTTTAGATCTTCTTGCTTCTTGCTGTTTGTGTTTTTATAGTAGATGGAATCCCACTGAAATGGGCCAACAGTCTATGGAAAACAGATGATGCAGGACCCGAAAGTTCAGTGTCTTGCCACAGTGCAGGAAGATCTTCCCACACCTATCACCCCCTCCAAGCCTCAGGGACTTTTACAGAAGTGGTGGGTGGGTAGAATGTAAGAGCGGGAAAGAGTGGAGTTATTAACTGGGAGTGTCCTACAACACTATGCCAGCAAACTATACTCACACCTCCTTTCCATGCTCCTCAAGGAGTCAAGGGGGAGTCAGTTACCCCTTCCACCCAATGAGTGGACCTTAGCTGCACATGGGGGAGGGGCTAAGGCTATATAAGCTGAGATGAGGCATCTCTCTAGCCATTTTGTGCAGCTGTCGGGACGTCACAGGATCTATATTTGAATGTGGACTTCCTAGCACAGCTGTAAATGGGGGTGGGAGCACCACTCTCCTGTAAATAAACCCCCACCCTATACTCTATTAGTAAGCCCAGTTAATGGAAAACTTGGTTATTCCACCAAAGTTGACCACATATTGGCAAATCCTTTGGTCTTTGATTTCTTATTCCTATTTTCCCCCTTAAACATCATTGTGTGTGTATATTAATGTAACCTGTTTCAAGTTATTTCTGGACAAATGTGTTAAAAATTACCTCTCTTTGGAATAATAAAAAATATAAAACAAACAATGAGAGGGAAAATAATAAATAAAGACAAAAACTGGAACAATGTAATAAGATATATGGATTATATTAATGTTGACATACTACCTCTGATGTTGTGCCATTGCTTTTGGAAGTACTTACCACTGGAGGAAAATAGCTAATAGGTGCAGGGTATTTCTTTGTATTGTTCCTTACAACTGATCCATCCCTCCATCCATTTGTCCATCCATGCATCCATCAATCATGTTCCTAGCATAACTGGATTCTCACTTCAATTTCTTTGCATTCTCATCAGCATTTGGAATTGTCACTACTTTTATCCACATTTACCCGATGACTGCTTTTACTAAAAATAGTTTTGTGTACTTAAGACTATCTTTTGGGAAACTGTTTTTTTCATATATTTACCAATATTAATAATAAGATAGTTTGATACTTTTAATTGTTGAACTTTGCTAGCTTTTTTGTATATATGCTGACTGTAACCTTTATATATGTGCACACGTGTGTGTGTGCGTGCGTGTGTGTGTGTGTGTGTACTTACAATTTTTCCAGCTTGTCTTTTCATTCTTCTCTTAAGTCTTTATCAAAGCAAAAATTTTAGATGAGGTGCAGGTTATAAATTTTCCACCTATGGAGAATGATTTTCATATCAAGCTAAACAAAAGCTCATTTTAGTTAGGTGTGACTGATACGTTTGGATTATTTTACTTCCTTGCTTTTGTGTTTGGATGCCCAATTGTTCCATTACCATTAGTTAAAAAGACTTTTTTCACTTGATAGCATTTTCACCTTTGTCAAAATTTGTTGGGTATATTTATGTGGTCCATTTCTGGGTTCTTTATTCTGTTCAATGCATCTGTCTCTCTGCCAGTGTAGCCTGCCACGATCACTAAAGCCATAAAACAAGCAGAACATTGGACAGAATGATTTCTCCTACTTCATTCTTTTGTCAAGATTCTTTTAACTACTATAGAATGTATAACTTTCCATAAAAATGATGTTTGTTTATGTCTATGAAAGGAGCCTTCTGTGGTTTGAATATAAATTTTATTAAGCCTATAGATTAATTTAGGGAGGATGCTCAGCAAGTCCATGAACATTGTCTCTCCATATATATTTTGAATTACTCTTATTTCTATCACCTTTTAAATTTTCACAATACTGTTCTTGTAAAGGTTTGTTAGGTGTCTGTGTGAGTATTTTAGATTTGTAACAATTATGAATATTGTTTTGATGTCATGTTAAGTATTTTTAGTATATTGAAATTTTAATGTTTTTGTGTGTTGATCCTATTACATCCCACAGTTGATCTCTGTGAAATTATTTACATGATTCTTGTAGACTCCTTTTACTTCTAAGGTATCTGTTTGCCATTCCTAATTTTTCAATTATCTTTTATCACTATTGAGTGTTGAATTGTAACAAAAGTTTTGTCTGTGTCAAGTGTATGATGCTATGATTTTCTTTAGACTGCTAGTGTGTGCATCTTGCAGATATTTAGAATCTTTTCTTACGACTTTCTTAGAATATTAAGCACAGAGCCTCAAATGACTTGCTCTATGCCCATTAATCCTCTCCTGCATTACATTTGTTTGTTCCTTTCCCAATATCATCTACTCAAGATATAAGATATACATTTATAGTTACTTGTAGGCTATATTGTACTGAAAAGATTGTGCTTCCTTGATGGATGTGTGCCAAGACCAACTCTTAGTCTGGAGTCAATGGAGGTTAAGTACTGTAATCTCAAAGCATACATGCATTATTTTGCAAGGCTCCTTATCCAAGTGAAGACATTGCAAGTTTCTATGCAAGGTAAGATGGATCGGCTATAGTATGTAGGAGGGGCTATATTTGTAGACCTGAAGAACAAAGGAGAACTTGTGTATTCAATCTTGGGCATGTCTGCCCAATGTCCCTATTGTGGGTCTCATGTCCCACTCTCTATCACGGTCATGGTTTTTAAAGGTGACTTATTGAACTGGGGCATTCAGGTTCATTTGCCATTCTTTTTACCCTGATAATAGACTCTGTATCTGATTTTCAATACAGTATGCCTTATAGTTACAGAAGATAAGAGCCTCATTAACTCCTGTTATACAGGCACTCCAGGTTTCACAGAATGACTTAAGCTGGCAATTCATTGCCCCAAACCTATCATTCTCTGTTGTCAAGGTGACCAGTGTTGTTAACAGAAGCTATCTTTCCCAATCCTTATACATGTCTCTTTTCCATTGTATCCATTCCTACAACTACCACATAGTCCACATTTCATCTTGCAACTTG
Organism: Nannospalax galili; assembly: GCF_000622305.1. Classification (NCBI taxonomy): domain Eukaryota; kingdom Metazoa; phylum Chordata; class Mammalia; order Rodentia; family Spalacidae; genus Nannospalax; species Nannospalax galili. The sequence goes on from NW_008355272.1 coordinate 378,099, forward strand.
CCATCAAACTTATGCAAAGATGTCATAGAGGTGGTAATGCCAACCTATAATAGAATTGTCTGTCAGCTGCTGGGTACCATTGTGTTAGATAAGGTTGATTTATGAATTGTACAAAGTAGCCAAATAATACCCTCAGCATTGCTATAGAAAACTAGTATGTATTAATCAATATAACTACTAATATCCTTAGTACTGGCTGCATTATTAGGCCATTTGCACCATCTACTCGCATCCAAAGATAGCACATTAAACAAAAAATACATCAAGTTAATTTACTACTTTGTTACACATATGAACCTTTTTGAGTGCTTTATTTCAACAACTATCTTACTCATTGCTTTTCCTAAATTTGGCCTTAAAACTCATCCTTCTCCCTAATCTAGAACTGTTTTTGAGTTTTCCACCTGAAATGAAAATACTGTCCTCTGCATTATTTGAATTCACTTTCAGATTTGGATTTTAGATTAAGTATCATACTGGTCTCAGATATACTTAATATATACTTAATATTCTATTTTATTTTTGGTTTTATTTTTAATGTTTTTATTGAGATTTTGTGCATTTCATATAATGCATGTTAATCAAATTTAGACCCCCTCTGTACTCCCATATCTCCCCACCAGATTTCATTTATGTTAAATCCCTCCTGGTCAAGCATTTCTATCCAGGTATCCCGCAGTGCAAGTCTATCCACTGGAGTCTAGGCAGCCTATCATCATCCCCTTAAAGACAATCTATTCCCCTTTACCCCACATTAATCGTTTTCCAATAGTTCCTTGGCTAGGGTTGGGGCTTGCTGCCCATTATGCCTGTTCCATGCTGGGTTTTTGTCTGATTGAGTCTACATGGGTCTTGATACTCTGTTTAAACATGAAAAAGACGTTGCAAATGACCTGTGTGTAGCAGTCATTCAATAGAAGCACATTTCCTCTTGCATTTCTTGTTCAGTCACCTCTTTGTTTTTTCACTCTGATTACTACCATCACTGGCCTCTGAGTTCTGACACTGTCAGCATCATAATACCCTAAATGTACAAAGGGTTTCAGTGTTGGAATTTGCCTTCATCAATTTCTTTGTCTGTTTCCTACAGTTCTAGACAAAAGCACTCTTAGAAAAAGGCATATAATGGTAAGAACATGAAAGAAAACTGCAACTATTACAACACTACCAACACACCTAAATTTATTGAGCACTAAAATGGCATTGTGGTGAATGTTTTGCATGTCCCATGCCATTTAATCTTCATAATAATCCTATGGTGAAGGAATGATTACATCCATTTTGGGAAATAAGTAAACAGAGCCTTAAAACCTCAAGTAATGGTCTATTTCTCCCAGTGTTTAAAAAAAAAAAAAAGCAGAATAATGGAATAATGACTGAACCATTGGTGTCTAGATCCAGAATTGCTGTGCTTAGGCACAATGCATACAAGTTGGTCTCTCTTGCAATTTTTTTAGGACTGTCATCTTCCTGCTCTGTGAATCCCATCACTTACAATTCATGCTAACCATTCACATCTTTGCATTTCTGTTTTAGTTTTTCATCAACACTCTCTTGAGTGATTTCTTCCCTAATAGGATTTTTACAGCTTCCATAACAAAATGTTGCAAACCAGGTAACTTAAAACAACAGAAATGTTTTGTCTCATAGGGTCGGGTGTCAGCATAGCTGTGATCCTTCTCAATCCTATAGGAGAATACTTTCTTTCCTTTTCTAGCTTTTGGCGTTTTTACTGAAAATTTCTGCCAATAATTACACTACAGATGCATCACCCCCATCTGTCTTTGTCATCAGGTGCGACCTGCTCCCCTGCATACTCATTTGTGCATCCTCTCCTCCTATGAGGACACAGTTTTATTAGATTAAGAGCCTACACTACTCCAGCATGATCTGACCTTAAGTTATATTTTAATTCGTTCACCCTGAATACATTTTCAAAGGCCTTATTTCTTCACTGCTGGTACTTTCACAGGAAGCAGGAGATAAAGGCTTCAATATATCTTTTGAAGATGTGCAGTTCAGCTCCTAAAAGCACACACACACACACACACACACACACACACACACACGTCTTATTTAATAGTTTGAGGCCATCCAGTCACTCTCAAAACATAAAGAATGCTTGGCTGATGCCTCATGTTTTTTGACTAGATCTTAGATCTTGGCACAAGTCTGTCACTGCCTGGGTATAAAAACTAGAATAATTTATTTATTTACTTTGAGACTTTATCTAAAGTGCAAGCTGAAGTGTAATAATGTCTTACTTTTGATTGTTAAGGTTTAGTGACCTAAGGAGAAATGGAATAAAAACTGTATTTATAGTTCCTGTAAGTAGTGGAGTATTACAAAGGAAGGAAGACATGACATGATTACTTGCATTCCCCTGTTTACCTTTTCTCTCCCAGCCATGGATCTCAGAGGAGGCGAGTTCCCCAATTGTCCCAAGAGTCTATTCTCTGTCTCCTAGAGGCTTTTTTGCTTCCTTACTAAACTGAGATTTGGATTGATGTTAGTATCTCCAGATGCCCCTTCAGTTGAATTGCCTTCAAACACACTGTTTTTTCTAATCTTGATGTGATTTCTAAATGACCCTCCTCCCATTTTCACTTGTCATATTCTCTTTCCCGCCCAGCTTCCTGATGAATGTTCTACAGCTTGCTTCTGTTTCCTTTTAACCTATCCTCCTGCTATTTCTTTGCTGTGTCACCTTTCAGCTAAACTGCCTTTTTTAAAGTCACAATTGCCTTAAAGAATCTAGGCACCAAAATAAATAGCTGGGTCCAAACTTGGCTGTTCCTGGCCAGCATACTTCTCAGTGATTCTGTTGTGGCTCCCAGCTAGTCAGCCTGCCTTCTTGACTACATTTTTCTAATCACTTCTTGGATGTGATAGCAAAGTCTCTTGGCCTCTTTGCCTTTTTAAATGACTTTCCATTCTACTTACTACTGCACATTTTTTATCTTTGTCCTATTGGTAAGTGTTCCCTGGTCTTTAAGCTTTTATAATGTGTGTTCTCTTTATTTCTTCTGAAAGAAATCATTCTTTTAATGGTTTTGAATGACACCTACTATTCACCTTCCTGCCTTAACTTCTTACTGCCCCACATCTGGCTGAAGATGGAACTTACTTACCAGCACTTGAACACATGTATATTGCTGCCACTTCCTTCTCAGATACAACAGGTCTACAACATGAATGACAAAATTATATTTTGTTTCTTTACCAACTTTCCTTCATTGAACTACCTTTTGCAAAATTCCCCATTTCTATAAATGTTCTTTACCCTCAGAACTCTGAATTTGTGTTAGATATGGTGTTGCATACTGTAATTCCAGCACTTGCACAGAGATAGTAAGGTCCAAGTCAGTCTGGAATAGTGAGATCACATGTCAAAGGAACACAGAGAAAGATAAACCCAGTTTCTATCACTCCATTTTATTTTTCTAGCCAAGTCTTTGACAAGGCTTTGAGATCATTATCTTCTCCTTAGACCACAACAATCCACAAAATCTGAACTATATCAACTACTGCCTGGGTGCTTGTGTCTCCTCTTTGCTCCAATTAATCCCTCGTAGTCGAAAAATGATTTACTCTTCCTGACTTCCTCTGAAGAGCCAAGGGGGAGGACAGGGCACCCTGGAGAGAAGGGTAGAGCCTAGTGTGGTGGGAAATGGAATGAAAGGAAGAGGAATTGGTGCTATTCAGGGAAGTGGCGAACAGGGAGCGGGTGAGCCACCCTGCCCTGGACATGGTTGGGTGCGGGGGGACCTCGCAAGGACCCTGTGGCCGCCCCCATGGAACTCTGTGGGGTGAGTGGGCATGCGCCGACATGAGACGGGGTAGATCATGGGCAAAAGCGATCTGGAATGGCAGGCTGCTGATCCACGGCACAGAGCTGGGCACCAGGTGTTTGTTTCTTTGTTTGTTTCTTTGTAAGTCACTCCCTCCCCCAAAGGTATAAACTGTACAAAATTCAGATAAAGATGTGTTACGCGGTTTGTCTACAGGTGTCAGGAGCATGAGACCCAGAAGAGAGTGGGGGCAGGTCAAACAGGGAGCAGGAAGGAGAAAACGTAGTGGGACAAAATTGGCATAGTCTGGCCCGGATAAACGAACTGCAGAAGTCTGAGAACTTAGGGATGTGGCCCTGGGAAAGCAGTGCTGTTCCAGCTGCAGCATCTGGTAAGATGGGTTCAGATTCCCAAATCCAGAAGGGCAGAGATGGGTGTGGCAAATAGTCCTGTGAGATAATGTGACTCATCCAGGGGAAGCTGGCAGGAACCCAGTGGAGAGGGCAAGCAAACTCCATACAATTAATGGGGTTAGCTATAGTCATGTGGGTTATACAATGGATTATAAAATTATATAACTAAAAAGGGGCTGGCCACGCAGAAGTGTTGGCCACACCTGTGATGTAAATGTGGGGAAATAGCCCAGTTGCAGATATGCGAAGATTTGTTAAAGATTATAGAAAGGCTAGAAAAACTTTTACTGGCCTTGGATACATGGGGAGCACACAGAGAAGGGGTGTGGCCGCTTTGCATAATAAAAGATTTGCTCAAGGCAGGGGAAGCTGAAAAGGTTAGGGAGGTCCTGGCAGATTAAGTTGCAGAGTTTGAGAGAGAGAGGGGAAAAAAAATGGGACATTTAAATCTATGTAAGGTTCAAGGACTCCAGAAAAAAGACCAATGATAATGAAAAAGGAAATGACCTAAAAATAAAAGTAGTTAAAGCTGCCCCTAAGATTCAACCTTTGATACAAAAAAGAAAAAAAGCTAACACTACTGTAGCTAGGAAATACTCCACAGTACTAAAACTCAGAAAAACTTACAAGCAAGCAATCAAAGAGTCCCTCAGCACGTTGGCTTGTGAAGTATGGGACATGGGAGCAAATAACTCCAGTCTAAGTCCTTCAGAAGCTTCACAGATGACTTATATAACCACCCATCTGTCCTTGTGATATAGGCTGTTCAACCTAGGCCAATGTAGGGGGGAACAGTCCTTACTGGGATGGCTGGTGGAAGGCATTAAAGATACATGGTCATCACCAAGGGAAACTCCCATAATTAACAGAGGCTGGAGGACTATAAAGGAGGGACAGGCATTACAGAGAGAACTAGGTATGAGAAAAGCAATATATGATGCCCAGTTCACTGTGTTCACCAGAGATATAAAGGAAAGCTTAATTCAACTGGGACCTAGAGAATATTATAGAACTTTAATGGTTTGGCTAAGCCCTTTAAAGGGACAGAATCTTTATAAAGTGAAAGAGGCTTTAGCAGATCTAAGTGACTCTGACCAATGTGTAAAATTTATCTGTGGAATAACAGAACACCCTACAAGAGATATAGAAAAGACCAGACAGAAGAAATGGTCCATTTGGATTCTTCAAAGACAAACATGGCAAGACTTATGTTGAGCCCAAATTCTCAAAGAAAAAATTTATAGAAAACCAAATTCTAAGGAGTTTCTGGAAGGCTTTAAAACCAGAAAAACAGTTTACAAAAGGCATTCAAAGGATAAAAACTGTCCCAGGGATGGTTAAGGATCCCCAAAGACCAAATAAGGTACCTTTCTTTCCTAATAAAGGTTATACTAGGGGTGGAGACAGTTTTTCCCACCAAGGCCTCCCCCAGCAGTCAGGTATGGTCAATGGAGAGACAACAGATATGGCTATAGTCAGGAGACAGACCCAGGGCCTGCCTGACTCGGGGAACCAACAGGTGCAGCACAGACAACAGAAATCCCCTGCCTCCTTAGCCTGGTGCAGGGTCAAGCAACTGGAGCCAACATCTGTAAGTGTATCAGGAATAAAAGAATACATAGAGACTCCATGCAAGACCCCAGAATGCGGAATGACTCCCAAGAGATAACTAAAGATAGTAAAGTACTAACCAAATTAATGCCTCTTACCCATGCTATGGTACCTAAAAAAGATCTATGGAGAAAACAGTTAATACAAATGGATAAAACCTTCCCATGCTGTGTTAGACTTTGTCTATGATTGATTGAATATATGATGTTAACCTTCCTTTGAGTGTTTTACAGACGTGAAAACCATTTGAAAGACTCCTGAAGAAGCAAAGGCCAGCTCTAGCTGTAAGATTCTTGGAAGTTTATGGTTGGATAAGATAAAAAACAGAGGCTCCCAAACTATATAACTGTTAAGAAAATTTACAGTACCAGGGGTGGGTTTCCCCCCTCTACGAGCTGTTGGTCAGAGAGAGATCCTAGGGGTCCCCAAATTCACCAAGGCTACTTCTACTAATGTCAGTTCTACACTAGAAAGGTCAGTAAGGCCAAGTTGCTGAAGACACTGCATGATGTGAGCGTGGGAAGTAAAGAAAAGATGGACCTAAGACTAAGCCAAAAACTCCATGCCACTGGATGATGTTCATAGTGCCAGAAGGTACTATGCAGATGGTTGTGGAGGAAAGGTTCCCCTATTATTCTACTGAACAATGGACCCCACATCCTGCATACTATGGACATGCCAAGCAATGCCTGTAAGTGTAATAATGGCTCAACTAATATACATACAACTGACATATTTCTAATTGGATAAGGCCTGCTCCTAGGGGTGGAACACACATCTGGTGTTGTAGACCAGGCCAACCCCCTGTGTCAACAAAGGCTACTGGCCCTATTGGGAAAGCCATTGCAAGTACACTGTTTAATGACTATATTACACCTACTGGGATATCTTCTAGACATTTGTATTTACATTCATGTTTATTTAGATGTGTCTACCTCCTTCCATTTGCCTTTATAGTAGGGGAAACACCACTGACATAGATCAATGGCCACATCTTGAAGACAAATGATGGGGAAGCCCAAGAAGTCATTATCTCACCATGATACAAAAGAGATCGCCCAACACCTGTCACCCCCTCCGAGGCTCAGGGACCTTTGTGGAAGATTGGTGGAAAGCATGTAAGAGAGGAGGAAAGGGGTGGAGTGTAGCCTGAAAATGATTTATTCCTGCCAACTTCTTCTGAAGAACCACAGCGGAGAGCAAGGAACCCTGGAAAGTAGGGTGGAGCCTAGTGTGGTGGGCGATTGGAATGAAAGGAGGAGGAATTGATGTCATTCTGGGAAGCACAGGAGAGGGAGCAGGTGAGCCAGCCTGCCCTGGGTCTGGTGGGGCATGGGGGGACCTCAGAAGGACCCCATGGACCCCGAATGGAACTCTGTGGGGCGAATGGACATGTGGGGACACGAGAAGAGGCAGACCGTGGGCAAAAGTGATCTGAATAGGCATGTGCCCACACAGACCTGGACACTGGGTGTTCATTTCTTTGTAAGTCCCCCCCCTCCTCCCACCCCCAAGGCATAAACTATAAAAAATTCAGATAAAGATGTGATATGTGGTTTGTCTACCCATGTCAGGAGCATGAGACCCTAAAGAGAGTGAGGGTTAGTCAAACAGAGCAGGAAGGAGAAAAATTAGTGGGATATCCCTCTATAAATGCAATCAAGTTCCCTCCTTGCTTCCATAACCCCCCGAGGACTTGGTGTTTTCATCAGTGTGGTAATCTTTGTATTTGCCTCACTTTCTAAACATGACACCTTAATTCCCGTACACCACCTCCAATTCGTATGGTAAAATTTAAAGTTTCAGTATGTTTTGTAGTGAATATTAATATCACACTGGAGAAAGGAGTGAACCCTAAAAATTCATGTTTACTAGACCAACTGACTTAATCTTCATTTTCTTTGAACACACTCAAGTCCAAAACAAAAATGATAAAACATGCACACACACACACACACACACACACACACACACACACCTCTTAAATTATTCAATTAATAAAATATTCTTGAGTACAAGGTATTTAGATCACTAAAGCAGAGAGATTTAAAGTATAAAGTTGTTTCTCAGTCAATCACCGCACACATAAATGCCGTTTAGTTACTAGTACATAAAATAGTATATTATTCTGTCTTATAATTCTTTCCTCAGACATGCTGGGGTGGGGTCAATTGTTATATAACAAATCTATGCCTCTTTTTTGAACAAATTTCAAAAGATCACAAAAAGGAAAAGAGAGAAGTTGATCAACATTGATTTGCAAATTACTTCTAAGAGAGTAGACAGGCACTCTGACGGGAACATGAACCTGGTAGGTCTGTGCTACCTCCATTTCACTACAGAAAAAAAAAAAGCTGAAAAACATTAAAAATCCCTAAAAATAAGCTTAATAAATAATCCAGAAAATATTTAAGGCTTTTAGTGGTGAGCAGAAGGGTTGTGAGACCTTGTCTTAGTGGGGGTTAGATTTGAAAAATGATAACACATTCAGATTTTAACCAGATAATCCAAATCTGGAGTCCTGCCTCCTACTCTAAGTAATGTGTCATATGCCTCCATTGCTCTTCTCCCTCTTGGAGAAGGGAGCATCCTGGGTTGGAGCATCTTCTCTGAAGAGCTAAGTGTTTTGGTGACCTGGACACACCTAGGATTGGGCATTCGTGCATATCTGCAGTTTGCTGATAGTGCTCACTGTGACCATCCCTTATGGGATCAGTCCCTGTCTGGCCAGCCCATGCCTTTCTATCAATCAACAGTACCAAGCTCCCAAGCATATCAGTCAAGCCATACAAGAGCAGTTGGCAGGTAGGTCCAGAATTTAGATAGTTTCAGGCTTCTATGCATATTTTCCCATTCACATCTATTGAAGGCCAGGGTCCAAACACAGGTAAAAAGGGAGTCAGTGTTTCTCTCCAACTCCTATAGCAGGAACATGGCTCATGGTATTTGGATTGGCGTGCTTCACATCTCTGCTTAGAACAGTAGAATTTCCAGAACCAGAGCTCTGCTCCAAATGTCATGTAGTCTGGCATGGCATGAAACTTCTGCTTGAGAACAAGAGCTCTCTCTCCACCACACCCCCTCTCTTGTTCCCTGTGCTACAGCTGCCTGAACATTTGTATCCATATTGATAGATTTCGTAAGAACAATTATGCTGCCTCTCACAAGGAATGCTAGCTGGAAAAGAACTCCAGAGTAATTGTGTAATGGTGTACAGGAGAGGTGGGGGCAAAGGGGACATTCAGATAAGAGCCTTCATTGTTATCTGTCAGCAGAAGGGCCAGAGCTATCTGTTTTAGAAGAGAGCAAAAAGAATGTTCCAGAAAACATAGGGACTTTTTTTTTTTTTAACAAAAGAAGATAGAAAGAAAGAGTGATAGAACCATCTTATTTCTATCAGAACATTTCTTTTGGCTCTGAAATATTATTAGGAATATCTCTTTACTTGGGTTTGCATGCATATTTTTTAAATATCACTAATGAAAAAAAAAACTGACGTAAGAGACCCATGCTGTGTAATGAGAGTAACAGAATAGAGTGCTGAGCTGTTACCTGAGGCCCTTTGGCCTCTCTCTGCTAAGGTACCAAAGCATCCCCACCCTCTCTGCTTTGACTAATCACGAATCTCATTAACCTAATGTTCCCCTGTGCTCCTGGATAATTCAGGACTTCTCTCTCCTTCCTGGAATATCTTGTCTAGTATGCCAGTGGATCTGCTGTTTCCACTGGTTTGACTCACCAGTTTTTCTCAATCATTTTCAAATTCTGCCTAGCAATCTTTATTTCCTTTTATTTCTTTCCCACCACCAATAAACAAAACTCTCCATATTTTAACACTTCTAAAATTTTACATGTTATTCACTACAAATATCACACTCTCACCAGGTTTTCCTCTCTGTTTGTCATGCATACCTCTACAGCACCTTGTGCAAAGTGATTATTTGTTCACTTTTATTCCTTGAACAGTATAATGTAACATCCACAGTGACTTTGAATCTGAAGGATTCTACATGTTTTATAATTCTAACAGCACTAGAGCAAGGCCTGTGAGGTGGAAAGTAAGAATGGGGGACACTTCTGCATGTGCAAAGCAATCCTGGCATGAATTACATGAGGCAGACTGTGGGAACCAACTTCTAGAGATAAGCACTTCTCAGAATCACCTCTATCTGCTCAGCTTGGCCATGTGCTGTGGTTTAATCTCTATGTCAAATCCAGGAACTCCTGACAGCTGGAGACAGGGACAAATTTGGGCACCAAAATTCTTTTGTTTAAGAACCTTATGGTGGTTTGAATGAGAATGTTTCCCGTAAGCTGGGATATTTGGACATTGTTTTTCCAGTTGGTGGTGTGGTTTTGGGAGAGGAGATGAGGACTGGCTTAAGGAAGCATGTCACTGGGGCAGGCTTTGAGAGGTCTTAGGCCTTGCTGGATTTCCACTCTGCTTCCTGTGCCTGCTTGAGGACTGATCACTGGACTTTCTTCTCTGATCATCTCCTTCCACCATGGCTCCCTGCCATGATGGACTCTAACCCTCTGGAACTATAAGCTGAATGAACTCTTTCTTCTAAAAGTGCTTTGGTCAGTGTTTTTTATCACAGCAACAGAAAATAAACTAATACAAACACCATTGGTGATTCTGATTACTAAACAGCACTAAGAGTCAGTTTAAAGAGGCAATTCTTACAATCTTTACATTTCTCTTTGTAGAGTCTTCTAAAAAAAACTTAAACTCATTGCCTGAACAAATTATCCCAAAAACCACATGGAAGAGTCAGATTTAGGGCAGCAATATGATATTACATGGAGGAGATTAATTTTGCTGTAGGAAAGGAACTTTTCAAGAGCAACTCTTTTTGAAATTGAGTTAAGTACGTGTAAGGAAATACTTAAAGTATAATGCAAATGTTCATGCTAGTTTAGGCCTGACTTTAAGAAACTCACAAGGCCTAAGACCCTCTGTGTTAGCTCTGCTACTAATCAATGACTTGCCCTTAGATATTACAATTTACCTGGGACTAACTGAAAATTCACAAAGTATTTTCTCATAATTAGCTCAGTCTGAGAGGTGAGCAAGATAGTCATTTTTCTCTGCTTTACAGAATTAAGAAACATCCTTGGCATGGACTTGAGCATGGGAATAGCCAATTGATATGAATTAATCATATGTGGTTGAGATGAAATGAGCTCTAAACTTGAAGCATGACCTGTTTGATTTCTATAACCCTTACAAATTCAGAAACAGGGATCACCATTGAATGTTAAAAAACTCAAGATGCTTTCACATCGTATGTATCTGTACCTTTATTTTTGCTATTTTGTTCTCAATCATATTTCTATTATAGAATTTGAAACTGATTATCTAAAATCCTAAAAGACTAAGGATACGTGTGGACATTTATTGATAACAGACCTATTCATTTATAAGTTCAGCTGTAATTAAATAAGACAGAAAAGAAGTTAGGAGAGTTCTTTATACACAACAAATAGAAGGGGTAAGGAAACCTATTTGAAATTCATAGATATATTTGTCCTTCACCAGCAATTGGTTTTACCTTTAATTAACACCCATGAAATGTGTCACAAGCCTAGAAGAAAGAAATCTATCTATAGAAGGGACTGTAGCTAAGTCTATAACCCAAGATTCCCCACTATTTCCTACCTCATCTGTATTTTCTAGTAGTCCCTGGCTGTAATTCTCATCTTTCATGCCCTTCTGATTTCCACCTTTGGTTACAGCAAAGAGATATTTTTGTTTGGTTGGTTTTGTTTCTTTGAGACAGGGTCTCCCTACAGTGCCAGCTGACCTGGAATTCACTATGTAGACCAGGCTGGCCTTAATTTCACAGAAATATACCTGCCCCTGCCTCCTGAGTGCTAGAATTAAAGGTATATGCCACCATGCCTGGCCAAAGAGATATTTTTAAAACTCATTTTTGCTAAATATTGAAAACAGTTTATATACAACCTATAGAACAAATATCAAGTTCCTATACATCAAACCTTGGCTTTGAGCATGCTAGGCAAGCCTTCTACCACTGAGCTAGGTCTCTTGTCCTAGAACAGTTCTTTATTTAGCTGGTCTTGATGTTTGCCTTTTACTAATATTCTATCTAATATATAGTATTCTACCTTTAGGACATACTGAATTTTTTCAAGTCTAATACTCCATGGATTTTTCCAGATATTTTCACATCATAGCTCCCAACACAATAAATAGCCTTATTTGTTCCATCTACTTGTCAAGCAAGAATCAACTCCTTGAGAATGGACTAGTATATTATCCCCTCTGGAGCCACAGTGAAAGCTATGTGTGCACAGGTTTGGTAGAGATCAGTTTCCTTTGAAGACCTGGAACTGCTTGAAAGTGAGGCTCAGATCTCACCAGCTGCATGCCCAGACTCTAGACCATGCCAGTAGTTTATTCTTATTTATTGCACAAATGAGTGTTTTAGAGACGAAGACTAATTGCAAGTGTAAAAATACAGCTAAAGCAAAAACACCAGTTTGGGTAGTCCTCCTATAGGCTGGCCACCTCTAAGTATCAGTCCAGGGAAAATCCTGAACCCAAGGTTCTGAGACATGGGGTTAATTAATCAAAGCAGCACTGGAACCTGAGATAACTTTAGGTCATGGAGTCCTGTCGGGACTATGATATTCCCTACAATATATTTTCTAGTGTATTATCCTTTCACACTTAAATATTTTCAGTAATGAGACTTTTCAGAGCTGCTGATTAATAGGATTTAGAAAAGAAGGCAAGAAGCAAACTGCATTCCAACATCAAAAGAGAGAAGAATATGAGAAGTAGGGAGGGAGGGAGAAAGCAAGTGTAATTTCATGTCTTTGGACCTAGAAGATGAAAGTGTTATTCTCTATAGGCTATGTGAGCTGGAAATAGGCAAGAAAATCCTTGGCCATGTTGTAACTAAAGGACACAGGAGAAATCTCCTATTTACACAAAAGAAACTTATGAATCAGTCACCCATATGTTTATGATTTATTCCCCCCTTCTATCTTTCTCCTTCCTTCCCTCCCTCTCTCTCTCTCCCTCTCCACTTTTGAAATCATTTGAGACATGCTAACAAAGTATACCAAATCTCTTGTTTCAAGATGGAGTAAACTTAAAGATGAATTTAATGTGGTGTCTTAATGTGCTTAAGAAGTAATGTTTCCATTCAAAATACTTTGCGGTAGAAGTAGTAATTTATATTAACAAACTAATGATCCAGCAGAGATTTTACCAGCCAAACAACATAAAAACTTAAACGAAAGAAACGCAGAGCCAAATTCCCAGCTATTTTTCCTCTCAGAAATTTTCCAGTCATTCCTGGGTGACCTGAATCTCAATATTACATTGAAGATTTGTGATCTACCAAACTGCTGAAAATGGCTGTGTCTATTAAGTCAAATACATGTGAAAATGGAAGATAATTACCCAGTATTATTGAAAGTTCACAAGTTCAGTCTGTTATTCCTGGGGACTCTCTGAACTTCTCAGTCACAACACTTAATGTTTGTGAAACCCAAATCAGGTAGGATAATTATACAATACAATGTGTCAGAGAAAAAAGGATCCAGGTTATAGGGAGGATCTGATGATCATATGTAGGGGGGTGCTACATAAATTTTAGAGGTAATCAATAAAGTAAAACTGTCTGAGCCTCAGATTTTATCTTGCTAGTGAAAACTTTTAAGTAATCATTTCTGAAAGAATAAAAATTAGAATACCTAGCAGAGGCAGGCAGATCTCTGTGAGTTCAAGGCCAGCCTGGTCTACATAGTGAGTTCCAGGACAGCAGGGGCTACAGGGAGATACTGTCTCAAAAAGACCAAAGAAAGTTAGAATACCCTCAGAACTTGTTCCATTGCACAAACAGGTTAAAAGGAAATACTGTGTTTTAGTTAAACAGGTTTTAGTTTGACTCCTCGATCTGCCAATTTCTAGCTAGTGACCTTAGACAAGTTAATTATTTTTTTCTAAGCCTGACAGGGATAAGAAGGAAATGAAAGCATGTATGCAGTAAGCCTTTCCTTCTATAAGTATTCCTGTGTCTGTTTTTAGAATAAAAACAACACTTCACAAAAGATTTTATAGCTTTTCTGTCTTTAGTAGCTCACTGTGTCTGGGATGACTGATCAATAAATAGTTTCTGAGTAATGAATGAGTTAACCAAAGAAAAGTGTATCAGTGATGACTGATAACAAGAACACAACAAAAATGAAGTCAAGAAGTACAAGTAGTAGGCTAGGGAATTAGCCTGGAGAGTGAAGTGAACATAAAGTCTCTCTTCCTCCCTGAGAGAGAGAGAGAGTAATAGAGAGAGAGGGAGGGAGAGAGAAACAGAGAGAGAGGGAGGGAGGGAGAGAGAAACAGAGAGAGAGGGAGGGAGAGAGAGAGAAACAGAGAGAGAGGGAGGGAGAGAGAGGGAGAGGGAGGGAGGGAGAGAGAAATAGAGAGAGAGGGAGGGAGAGAGAGAAAGAGAAAGAGGGAGAGAGAGAGAGAGGAAGAGAGAGAGTCAGAGTAGTAAAGAGTTCATGATGTATATACAGATGAGACTATCACTGTAAAGAAATGCTGTCGATAGTGTTTGGTACATGCCTGCAGTCCTAGCACTGGTGAGACTAGGGCAGGAGAACGGAGGAAAAAAAACCTCGAACTCTAAACTAAACAAAGGAAAATGAACGATTAAGGAAGGGAAGTGGAAGGCAGGAAGAGAATGAAAAGAGAGAGGATGGACAAAGGATGAGGTAAGAAGGAGACATCATAAAATTGAGTACAAAACAGATTTTGTTTTCATTTTGACAATGTGGAAGAGGTTATAGCAAATTTATTTTCCTTCTTTGGGTCCTTTGGGGCATTATTAGGGATGAGGAAAAACGAATGGGATGTAGGAAGTACCCATCTGTCATGCCAGGTCAATGAAGTGCTAGTGAACCTTACTTGGGTCTGTAAGTATTCGTGAGACTGTGTTGTGGGGCTGTGTGTGGATGCCACAGAGACAACACTACCTTCTCCATAGGCAGGGTGTGGGCAATATAGAGAAAGTAGCTTCTGAATCCCCTCCTCTAAGAAATAGAGACAGTAACAAAGGTCAGAAGCATTGCTTCTCAAGATGGGCATTCTGTAGAAGATCTATAGCCTGGATGTGTGGTGGAAGAAAGCAATGAATAGATGAAAGAAAGGAAGGAAAATTATCAGATGCTTATTGAATTAATAATGGATTAATTTTCTTTTAAAATGTATGCTTGACTAAGGGATACTTGGCATTATTCTTATTTTATAAAAATCACTAAACTGATGCTCTTCTGTTTTCCAAAGCTTGTCCACATTTACATAAATACAAAGGGTAGAGCCTATGTTCAAGCCTAGTGTCTCTAACTGGGGGCAGGGACCAGGCACAACTAGTGTAACATTTGTTTTACTTCTAGAGAATCCCAGGTCCTTTATGTACATAGTTTCCTCTTTGGAAATAAAATTCCAACTGGGATTTGTTATAGGAAGATGTGATTCATAAAGTTCAAGTTATTTATTCAAAGTAAAGATCCTCCTAAAGACACAAGAGCTTCATATCTGGAAAACCACCCTAATTATGTGCAAGCTGGTCAGCATATCTCCCTAATATCCATCTCTCCAAAGTCAACACACTCCTGACAGACAAGACTTCCAAGTTAAATAAACATCACTTATGGACCATGTGGCTTGTTGGCCTGGAGGAGTATGATTATGGTATGCTCTAGTTTCAGTCATCCAAGTAATGAAATAACTGTAGAAAAAGAATAATTCTCCTTTTCCATCAAAACCACAGAGTGAAATTTCTAGTGCATGTACATTCATCTGACCTGGTACCCAAGTTTTCAGATGTGGTGTCTTACTCAGCTTTTTCTATGTTTATATTATTATTATTGTTGAAAATAAAATTATAGTATGTTTAGAGTGCTCAAAGTTAGAAAGACATTGTGGTCAGTGGCAAAATCAGAGTACTCTCTCTCTGGTCTTCTTGTACCTGCCCCCTGCCAGACTGGTCAGGCTGTTCTTCTCTATCATAAATCACTATCTTTTCTTGCTTCCAGATCAAGGAACTAAGACTTAGAGATGGTCACCAAAGTTCCATTTCTAGCTTTGAGTCAGATTAATTGCATGTTTTCTCAGAAAATCTAGAATGTAATTATATATTTTGAGGAAGAAATTGTAGATATATAAATACAGCTTTAGATTTCTCATGCAGAATGAAGTCACTAATAAGAGTAAATGTAATATATAATGTATAACATATATGGTAACACAGCATTTAAAATTTTGTTATATAATTAGTGTCCTATTTAGCTGTAATTGTCAACCTGATACAACCTAGACTCATCTAAAAGCATTTTCCCAGATTGGATTGGGGGAATTGTCTTGATTCAGTAAGATCCAGTCCATTGTGGGTGGTACCATCCCTAGGCCAGTGTTTCTGGGCTGTGTAAGAAACCTTGCTATGCATAAGCCCGTAATGTGAGACAGACAGCAAGCAGTGTTCCTCCATGCTTCCCGACTTCGGTTCCTGCTTTCATTTTCCTCAATGATAGACTGGAATTGTATGATGCAATAAGCCCTTTCCTCCCTGAAGTTGCTTTTGGTCCGACTGTTCCACCTTAACAACAAAGAGAACTGGAAAAAGTAGTAAGATATAATTCTTAAGTATAATATTCATATACCATTTTATAAAACATACAATTAAATATAACGTATGGAATTTATATGCATTGGGTGTGATATAATAAATATAAAATAACAATGAGAATTTCCATTTTAGTGTTATAAGTAGTAGCATCGTTAGAAGTGGTATTCCATAAAAATGAACTCAATTCACCTTAATAACCCTGACAAAAAGGACGTACTACTGGTTGCTAATTACCATTTCACTTCAATTCACATAATTAGCAAATGTTTGGTGAGCAACTCAAAGCTTCCCTTTGTGAGTGCACTGTGATGGTTAATCTGAACCCAGGTCCTAAAATTCCAGGCTGAGAGCCCGCATTTCAAAGACCATTAAGAGGTATTTGATTTTTAAGTAACTGCAGCTCTGCCTTGACACTCTTCATGTGAAATCATGCCCTGATTTCTTTCTTCTCATTCAGACTTTTGTGTCCCTGGGTCTGTTAGTGATTGGCTTAAAGGACCAGTCTGAGTGAGTGAGGTAGGGATCGGTCCATTTTCAAGTGCAATCTCATTGGCTTACAGCATGAATATCTTCTCATCCTTTGAAGGAGGGGATACCAAATGCTATGAGAATGCATTGTCCTGGGGAGCAGCTGCTTCCAAGGCTCTGGGATACACATCTTCGTCTTAGAGGCCTTGTACACACATCCTTCCTTCAATCTCTAATCTCCAACATGTCTGAAATCAGTGATAGTAAGACCTGAGCACACTAGCCCTTCAGCACAGATGGCTTAATGACAGGAAGCAGAGTCTCAGGAAAGTGTTTTATGATCATTGTAGACCCCTGTGTTAGTTTTTGACGCTTGGGTTGTTGTAATATCTAATTCTGGTATTATAAACTGTTCTAACTTATTTTCTGCTTCTTAAGGTTTGCCATAAACTAATTAAGACATGTTTGTGCTAAATGTATTTTGGGGTCTGTATCTGGGTTATACAAGCTACAGTGTGCTATAATTAGTTGCTAAAAGTTTGTCAATGACTTTCCTGGGCATTTAGAGCAAAAGTAACTATTTAGAGGAACAGTTCTTACAAGTGAGTATCAGTGGAGCTACATATTCAGAGAATGGCAAGAAATTCAACACAACTTTCCCACCAACCTTGGGGGGCTGTATTAAGACCACATATCTTCATAACAATGAAAAATTATTCCAAGCGAGTCTTCATCATGACTTATCTGTGGCACTCTGACATCCCTCTTCCTGTGAGCACGTCTATGCTACATGTTGTCTATACCACAAGACACTACACGTCTAACCATCTCCCTTTGCCTTGGGCAGGCACACAGAGAGTGTCTGTTCCTGCCTGTCCTTGACATTGAGGAACTTTCTTGTCAGAAAATGTGCTGATTTGGGCAAGGGCTGAAATAGGCTCTTGTAAAAATTTTTGATGCAAGCTGTGAAAATTCATAAGAGAAACTCTTGCCTTTTCTCAGGTAAGTCACTATCCTGTGATTTAATAGAAAGCTGCAGGCTCTGGGGTCTATTTGTACGATGCTCTTTACAGACATAAAATTCATTTTGAGCAGAAGACAAAAAAGAATGTTTTGCTCCTTTTGTAAAAATAATGGATTGTTATAATTTGTCATTGGCCCATGGGTTAGACAGCTCTGCTCAGCTCACCAATTATCTCGCAGGGGCCCTAAAAGACTACTCAAGTCCTTTGCAATCATTTTACCTAATATGTACTAGAAGCTTGGCACAGGGAGTCCCTTAGCCCTTCCCATGGGACCCCGCTCATTCCCCAGATGGCTCTGGGAATAGCATTGCGCTTGCTGGCAGATTTAAACTTCTGCCTTAGGTCTGAGCTCTTGGCTCACAGTCCAAAGTTTCTGGCTGCCAATGCTTCATTTCTTTGTGGAGAGTGAATTTGGAAAATAATATTTGTCCCAAATTGGCTTTAGTACTTAAACACTAAGATCCTTTCTGAATTTCTTTCCATGTAGACATGAAAATTTAGGACCCCTCTGCCTCTCTGTTCATGTGCCTTCCCTAAACCCTGTTGTACCTTCTACAGAAAGTTGTATGGCCCATGTAACATTATATATACCTTGGGCCACAGAGGGTGAGCCTAACTTGTCTTCCAGTTTAGGATCACATTAAACTGTAATCATGGCACACAGAGAGCACTCACATTTGGCTTTGCATCCTCCGTATTGCACTTTTCCTGAGGATGGATTTACTGCCTCCCCCCGCCCCCCACCATTTTAAACAGAAAATGAGCTAAAGAGGAAACATTGAGAAACAGAAAGGGTCTGAGAGATCTGGAATACGTTTTTATTCTGTCATTAGCCAGTAGTGCTTATGAACAGAGATTTCACAGTAGTAATGCCAATTGCCTAACTCCGTTTAAACCATGTGACATAGATAATATATCTAAAGCATGTCATAGGGTAAAATCTTAATATGTGTATCTCTCCCTCTCACAGCCATTTTCAGGATCACTGATACACAACTCACAGTGGAAGTTATGGTGTTTCTTTTCACTATTTTAATAATCTTTTCAATTTTAATAACACAAGTCTGAATTCCCTGTCTTTTCCATGATCCCCTTGTTTGTCTAACTTGTAGTTAACATGGCTTTCTTGAGAATCAGCATTTTTCCAGTCACTTTTTGGTAGTCTATGCACAAAATATCGAAAGACAAATTATTTTAAGTACTAGACCAAGTTTTTTGAATTTTATCTATTTATGATTACTTTTTATGCAAGAAATTATATGCAACCCCAGGTATACATACATATAAATAAGATATTAAAATCAAACAATGATAATCATGAATAAATTTTCTTTAAAACAATTCTTTAATGTCGCTTTAAATGTTATAATTTACAAAAATGAAAGCAAATTCGAATCCTAATAAGATGAATATGCATGTTTATTTTATATAAAATTTAAATACTGACAGAATATTGCAAGATATAAAAGCGCATATTCCATGATCTAGAGTTTTATGATCTTTGGTTTTATAATTGTCAATTCTAAGAATATTGGTTCACATATACATGCAGCACAAAATTATATATGTGTGTTTAGGGCCATTTCACAAATTTTTCCTAATACTCTCTTCATTTCAAGGCAAATTTCTTTAATAATTTTATTTCAAAGCTCATCTGAAATTCAAATAGAAATTTTTAATATCAAAATTCTAACTCAGTACAATCCAGACATGGGAAAGAGCATATCATGCTGACAAATGTGGCAATTAGATATTAGAGGTCTTTGTTTTCCATACTCAAACCATTGTGTTTCTATAAGAACATAAATCTTTCCATGTACAACAAAGCACTGCAAATCCTGAAGTCAACCAGTCTTACTGTGTTGGGGTTCATCTATGGTTTTAGATCTAGTAGCATGTCTTTTCTGAAATTGGGAGCAACCATATGGTTCATATATGCTGAGAATTGCAACATTGTATTACAATGAGTAAGTATTGCATATGGAGTGATGCCCCTGGTCTCGTCTGACTAGCTTTGGTGTGGAGTCTTTTTTGTCAGATATCAGAATAGTTAAGCTTGTTTGTTATCCTAGAATTGGATGAAAATTGAAACACAATATATGATTAAAAAAAATCAACTGAAAATCATCACATACACTCATCTCGAGTCTTGATCTGGCCTTGATCCCACAGAGATCGTCCTGCCTCTGCCTCTGGAGTGCTATGCCACTGCGCCGAGTAAAAATAAATAAATTTTATATCAAAATAAATCAATAACTTTAAAAAAGAAGATGTAGACTATACCAGTGATATGCAAGACAGATATTCTTTTCATAATGTCCCCAGCAGTGTCTCTGGTCCCTGTTCACCAGAAACCAGAAGCACATTCCATACACAGCAAATGGTAATGATTCAGAAGTGTTTCAAGACATGAAGAAATGTCTCTCAGACACCATGGTCAGCCCTCAGTAAAGACCCTGGTTTGTCCTTCCCATCCTGTTTCCTTCAAGGCCTTCTCAATAAATTTGTCTCTTTTCAGGAATCAAAAGCCATTGTGAATTATCATCTACTTAGTAGATTCCAAATATTTATAAGGTGAGAAAAAAAATCAAATGAGAGATGGAAATAAACAGGCACGATTGAAATGGATAATCCATGAGACACCAAAGTTGTTCTAATCTGTTCTGAAATGGGACAAGAACAAAACTGTTGATTTGCACTTCAGTCAAAAGGAGCTCCTTGTGATAAGTAAACTGAATCCTTCTCCTCACTGCTTTTCCCTTTTTTAGATGCAGCTTCCCACAAAGCAAAAGCAAAAGAAATCTCAATTCCCTGTAAAACTGCCCCTGGTGTAGGATTAATAGTTACTAATCACCTAACAGTGTATCAAATGCTGTTACAAGCTTCTTGTATATCAGATGGCTTTATTGTCTTCTTTTTATAAATGAAACAATTAAGCAAAGAAAGTTTAAAGGACAATTGCGAGGTATCATGTCTGTGATTGAATGACTGGGACACAATTTGAACCCAGCGCTATCTGGCCACAAATGTTTATACTTGACCTTTACTACAAGTTCAGGTTTATTAGCTCCATGAATTGCATTTGTAACATAATATTTATATTGCCTTTTCATTTTTCTCTCTTTCACATTATATTGTGATCACATTGAAGTCAAGAACAAAGATGTATTTTTCTCAATTCCTGGCTTAAAGAAATTGAATCCTATCTGTTTTCCCATGCTAAGTCAATCAATTGAGTGTTTATATATATAATATATATTTATATATATGTATATTTATATATTTATATTTGTATGTTTATAATTTATAATATATATAAATATATAGAGAATATATAGTCTAGATTTAGAATGGACATTAGAATCATACCATTATATTGAGTTCTCAAACAATGAAACATAGTTTCATATAGTGACTTGAGGAACAGAAGTAAAAGACATTTAGTTGATTTTGGCCATTTATCTATTGACAATATACCAAGCATAAAAGGTTATTGAGTCCGAGTTCAAGGATCTGTAATAGAAAGTGGGATAAAATGAATTGAGCAGGTGACATTCTATCCATCATGAATAGTACAAATGTTTATTGAAAACTGAAAGGTTTGAAGAACTCAAAAGTGGATTATTTGAAACAGAATAGTTATACTAAGTCGAAAACATAATGCTAAAGTTTGAATGCTAGTGAATTAAATTTGAAAAAGAAATATGGTACATTTGTTCTCTATATGAGCACATTCAAGGAGACTCACAAACTTAAACACTCTCCACACTCACAAAAATAACTTGCAAAACTTCAGTCTCTCACTAGCATCAAAAATGTTTTCAGGATTTATACATACTATCTAGGGAGCTGGTTAATAGCCAAAAGAAACGAAGTTTAATTTTTCCAAAGCTCAAAAGCATCCCTGAGTTGTTGACAGGGCATGAATGTTTTCCATTTTTAGAATAAACTGACCAGATTTTCAGTTCCATCCCATTTACACCTCCCAAATCCCTAGATACCACATTGGTCTCTGCAGATATCAGATGTAACAACAACAACAACAATACCAATAATACTCTTTTCTATATATTGATTATTAACCATTTTTCAAGAGCACTCCAACTAATTTACTCATAAATCTATCAAGTCTTCATGGTAAATGTGTTAGTAGAGACTAAATCTCTTCTTTCAATAAGAGATCTTCAGGATAAAGGCTCATAACAACTGCAGATAGACTGCTAGACAGATGGAGAACAGACAGCTAGGCAGGCAAATGTATGTATATATGTATGGATGGTGATTAATGAATAAAGATTAATCATAGACATAAAGATCAATAGTCATATAGATTGTAGATAAATGAATAAACTGATAAATGATTCATAGAGACTACGGAGAGTAGATAAATAAAAGATAGACATGTAAATAAAAGTTATATGGATAGATAAATATACCATATATATAGAAAAAGATAAATAGATGATAGATGATAGGTAGAGAGAGAGAGAGAGATAGACAATATATGTATATGTGCCAGAAACACTACTTGAAAATATATTGTCATTCATCCTTAGAAGAAAGAAATGTCCCACAAAGACAAAGTATAGCTGAACATGAATGAAAACCAGGATGTGCAGAAAAATTAAATAAGCTAGAAATTGCTCACCACAGAAGCACATAGTAGCTGCTTCAGAATAAGCAGGGCGTGAGGGAATTATGAATGGTTTTCTAGGCTTTCACATGTAATCAAGAGGAACTTAGCAGGGTCTTAAGCTAAGCAAAAAATATGATAATTTCTCTTCATTTATGCCTCTCCATGACATTTTGTTCACAAGCAGAGTTTAGAAAAGAAACCTACTCAGTGTGAAAGAATGATGACTGATTCTGCAGAAGAAGCCGTATCTGAAGCCTTAAGATGTGAAAGAGAAGATGATTTGAAGATCAGACCATGGAGAAGCAGGACACATGAAAATTTTAGATTGCCATCAGAAGGCAAGGATGCCTGAAGAAAACACACCTATGTCACAGTATGGGGACATGTGTTGGGGAATTGGCCTTCTAAAAATGTTCCTTAATACCAGTCTCCCGTTAACAATGTCACCTGCTTTAGTCTAACTCAGCAACTCTGCTTCTGATAAGAAGATGCTCTCTTTCATCAGAGAGCTGAGCTCACGTTTCTGGCTAGTGTCCCTCTACTCCTTTATTCTATGTTTGTAAGTGACCTTCTTTTTGCAATCAGGTAAGAATCTGTCAAGCAAATATTTTCAAATGGGGTAGACAGCATGTGAAAATTATTCTGAAACAAGCTTGCCAGGTGGTAGCTGGTTGCTAGCATATGGCTTCTGTTTGAACCAGGCATAGCTTGCCAAATTTAATTCTTAAATTATGTCTCACTTTGTGAAATTCCCTCAAAACATAAGAGACCAACATTCTAAGCCAAACTTATAATCCAATTATGTAGCTTCAGAAACGTGTACTTGTAAATATAGGAGAGAGAATCAACCACTGAATATACTTGTGGAGAGAGTTCTGAGGTCATATTTCATATTCCCTTCCATTAAATAAAATATTAAATAGAGCTGTGAACATTATCTATTACCTGTCTTCTAAGATGTATTATTTGTAAGTATATGACAAGATAAGTTTCAAGCATCCTGTCATTTAGCATATTGCTAAACTAAAATTATTTTTTCTATAATTTCTAGCATTATAGATTTTAACATATGTTTTCCAAGCTAGGTCCATTAAAATATTCCAAAATATACATGTAAATACTATGTGCCAATTACTTGTCAGAATCACTGAGAAAAATTAATAATAGTCTATCAAATGACATCAATCAAACATCCCTGCACTGTGCAGGTGTTTACAAAAGAGGAAGTGGCCATAGGGTAGTGATTGGGAAGCAAGTAGGATTTTGGCTATTCTATGAGGAGAAACTAGAAGCATAAAAAATATTGATACTTTTAAAAGGAATGCACTGTTTTGAAAAGCCCAGATTCCAAAATGTATTAAGCTGCATTTTATACCTGGGTAATTATATGGATATTTTCTGTTCTTCACTGGAACCTTAATTTTCTGGTCTAAACACTGCCAGTTACATGGCAATTAATCTTTGAACTTTTTTGATGACTTCAAGTATTATTAAGCAGTAATTTGCAGAACCATTTCATTACAAGGTAATGATTAGTTTTATATGCAATTCTCCAGCACTTTTTAGCTAAGAATTTCAAAATGGCTTACAGATGCAGGACGAATATGTTGGAGCTTCATTTTTAATGTGAACTGAAGACAACAGAAAATACAAGTGAAGTTAAAATTATTTACTTTATTTCTCCAACTACTCCACACTTGCAGGACTACCCTAGATCAGAAATCCTATAATTTAGATAATTCAATCACATTTGTTCCATATTTTCCCAATGATGAGTGTCTCTGAAAACAACTGAGAAGGAGTAGTAAGAAAATAAATGTTTTCAGATATCTGTATTCACAGGAGAGAGATTTCTGGATTACATGGTAACTATACTTTTAATTTTTTCTGGATGCTTCCATTTTGTTTTCCATAATGACTTCACCAGTGTTTATTTGCTATAGTTTGCATCTAGAGTGTCACCCCAAGACTTTTGTTCTTCACCTTGATGCTATCGGACGATTACGGAAAATTTAAGAGGAGAGTTTTGTAGAGGTCTTTGGATCATTAGATGCATGCCCTTTAATGGGATCCTGGGGGTCCTGCCCTCATCTCTCTATTTCAGTTCTTGAAAGTGAGTAACTTTCTTCTATCACCCCCATGATGGTATGCTGCTTTGCCAAAAACTAAAAGCAGCAGGGTGAGCTGATTATGAACTGGAAGTTCAGAAACACAGATCCTAAATAATCTTTTTCTTTTTTCCTATCTCTATGTGAGTTGATTTTCACAAGTGTTATACTGAGAGAAAGAGGCAACACAATATTCCTACCAATGATGTCCAAGAGTTCTCATTCCCTACAGCCCTACTAAAATACTTTCCTTTGTGTCATATCCCCATCACCCCTTTCCCCTTCCATCTGTTTCCCTTTCTTTTTGTAGTTAGTACCTTTTTCTGCATTGTTGTCATATATAAATATATATTTATTCCATTATCCTATTATCCTATTTTCCACTTTCCTTAAAATTTCTTCCTCTCTTCTCATGATTCCTTTGCTAGTTAGGTCTCTCTCTCTCTCTCTCTCTCTCTCTCTCTCTCTCTCTCTCAAAGAGGACAGTAGCTCTTGCCCATTCTTTGTTTTGATAATTTTAAATACAGTTTTCACATGCAAGATGAAGCACATGGTATTTTCTTTCTAAGTCTGTCTTACTTTTCTTAACATACAGATTTCTGTCCATTTTCCCACAGATATCATGATTTCATTTCTCTCATGGTTCCATAAGATTCCATTGAGTACACATACCAGATTTTCTTTATCTGTTCATCTGTTGATGAACATTTTAATTGGTTTCATTTTCTAGAGATTGTGTGAAGTAAATGTGGGAATGCAAGTATCTCTGTAGTGTGCTGAGTCTTTGGGGTAGGAATCGAAGAGGGGTATAGCTGAGTCATATGGAGTTAATTTCACATTTTTGAAGAACCTACATAGTGATTTCTATAGTGGCTACACATGTTCATTCTTACCAGCAGTGACTAAAGGTTCCTCTTTCCTAACAGCCTATGAGCATTTGTGGTCATTTTTCTTTATGCTTGGGGTGAGATTTCTTTATGACTACTATCATGATTGGGGTGAGATGGAATCTCAAAGTGGTTTCAATTTGCATTTCCCTGATGGCTTAGAATGCTTAACACTTTTTCAGGTATTAATTGGTTATTTATATTTCTGTTTTTGAGAACTGTCTATTTTGTGCATTAGCTCATTTACTAATTTTATGTTTTCTTATTTGGTTTTTCAATTTTTGTAGTTTCTTGTATATCATTCAATTTGCTCTGTGGGTGGTAAGGATTTTTCTCTGACTCTTGAGATTCTCTCTTCATTCTCCTGGTTGTTTCCTTTGTTGTATAAAAGCAACTAAATTTAATGTAATGTTTGTGTGAGGTGGTATGTCATACTGATTTTGGTTTCAAATTTTCTATGACTAATTATTCTGAACCTCTGTCCATGTACCAGTTGACCAGTTATGTGTCTCTTATGAAGAAATGCCGATTTATGGCATGAAGATACCTGTTACCATGTTTATTGTAACATTATTCACAATAGCCAAGAAGTGGACATAGCCTTAGTGTCTATTGATAAAATAACTTAAATGCGTGTGCATGTGCGCACGCGCGTGCACACACACACACACACACACACACACACACACACACTCTGAAGGTGTGTATGGCATGAAGATACCTGTTAGCATGTTTATTGTAACATTATTCACAATAGCCAAGAAGTGGACATAGCCTTAGTGTCTATTGATAAAATAACTTAAATGCGTGTGCGTGTGCGCACGCGCGTGCACACACACACACACACACACACACACACACACATTGGGTCCCAAAAGGATCATCTTGTCATGTATCTCTGATGAAACTGAAATGTACACTAAGTAAAATTAATCAGACAGTGAAAGAAAATATTACATAATCTCTTACATGGAAACTTCAAAACAGACATCTAAGATTGTCATCTAAGATGACAAATGTAAAACAGTGGCTACCAAGGTGATGGAGGAGAAAAAACTGCATTTAGTTAAGACCCTAAGAAATATCAGATAAGAGGCTGGAGAGATGGCTCAGCAGTTAAGAGCTCTTGCATAGGACCTGGGTTCAATTCCCAGCACCCACAAGGCAGCTAACAACTGTCGGCACCTCCTGTTCCAGGGGATCTGATGCCTTCTCACCTCCTCGTGCATTGCATGACATGGGTGTATTGAAGTAGCTGTAAACAGTACACTCATACACATAAAATAAAATAAATAAAATATTTGTAAGTTAAAAAAATCAGATAAATGGGATGAAGAAGACAAGAGATCCAGGACACAATAAATAACGCCTTTAGCCACACTGCGTTCGTGAAAAAAATGATAGGCAATTTTTTAGGATATTTTAATGAATTAACACCATAGGCATTTGTTACTAAAAATGTTTCTTATACAAATGTTTACAGAACTAAAGTCATATAAGTTTAATGTATGCAAAATGACATAAGTTTTCTGTTTTATAAAACTTACTGCACTTGTGATTTCTACATATAAAATGACAAAAATTGTTTTGCTTTCTTGCTATTTGTAATGATTGCCACTCAGACAAAAACTCAGATGAAAACTTGCCATTTGGGCAGCTCTACTATTAAAAGCCCATTTGCCTTGACTTGTGGTAATAAGAACTTGTGGTATTGTGTATATATGAGACACATATATCTGTAAATAAATGTTCATATTGCCACTAGCATTGTCCATCATAACTGTAAGAGATAGAAAGCTCTTATTTTTGTCAATACTTAACCTATCATCCTATCAATCCAAGGTCCTGAATTTTTCTTCTGAAATAAAAGCTATATGTACAAAAACAAGAAAAGAAAAAATGAGACAAATATTAGAATAATGACCAGGTGCAGGAATTATTACAATATAAAAAAAGACACCTTTCAATAGTCATAGTTTGAATTAGTGCCTTCACACTTACCCTATTGTGCACAATTTGTAATAGCTATTTCTGTTTGAAATATATATATATGTATATATATACATACATATATATATTTTTTTTAAGAAATCAAATCCACATTTATTTAACACCAGGAAAATCCTGCTTAAAAGTTGCAACCCATAACAAGAGGCCCTAAAAAGTTATGATTACATTCAGATATGAGAAAATTTAACTGGAGAAAACACTCAAACAGGTAGAACTCTAAATTGCAAGTGTGGTCCATATACAGAAACTTATCGTTAGTAAAATACCTCAGTGTGAAAGAAAGATGATCGAGAAAGGACTCATCTCAGATTGGTAAATTTGTTCTTTATTTTTCCCAGTGATACCAAGTGAAGATGATCAAGAAACCATCTTCTTTCCTAAATAAATTCTCATTACAAGTCTCCCCAAGCCAATCCCAGAAGTTTCTTTGTAGAAAAAGTGATAAGAAAAGAATAAAAATCAACTACAAATTAAACAAAACCCCATGACCAGCTGAATAGTGGGTCTCCCGATTATTGCTCCATCATACTCTTCAAGAAATGCTAAGTCTCTGGAAAGGCAGGCCCATAGGCACAGTAATGACATGAATATGATGAGATTAACCAACTTCTGTTTGGATTTAAGGTCCACATCACAAGATAGAGCCTATACCTGGTACTGTTAGCAGAGTCAGGAACCTGTGACCAGACAGGTCACAGGCCATAAGGGATAATCTCCTATTGTGCTAAATAATCAAAGTATTAAATTGACTTCTAATGACTTATTCTTATCCTCACATATTAGTACATCTCTCAACTCTTACCAGAGAAACATTTCCTTAGAGCATATGGTGAATAGCACAGAAGCCCATGGTTGGTCAAAGTGCAAAGAATAAGAGACAACAGAGTGCTCAGCACTAAATGGGACACCTGTATCATACCCTCTCGTCCCAGGGATCATTGCAGAAGAGGGCAATGAAAGATTGTATAAGCTACAGGTGGTAGATGAATACAAGGGAACTGCATTTTCTGGGCAGAACCAGGAAGTTGCACAGAAGATTCCACAGTGTTGTGACTGAATACACAAAGGTTGGACAAGCCTAAGACAGACAAAAAAGCAGCAGGAATGGAGGATGGGGAAGCAAGAAGCCCTAGCTCTAATTGAAGATCTATTGGTAGCTGAGAGCTGCTGGGAGAGGGAGAGTCAGTTTCTTCAGGTGCATGAATCCTGGTAGGATGACTGCATGGGTTGGACCCATACCAAAAATCATTTAGAGAACACAGATTAGACTCAATAGACCTGTATATAAAGGAAAATAATAATAGAGGACATGAAGTGTGAAGGGTAACAGGGTAGGAGTGTAGATGTTGGAGGGGTCTGAATGTGAACAAAATATATGATATTAAATTCTCAAGAATTAATAAAAATATGTTAAAGAAATTTTAAAAAAGAAATTCTAAGTCCTAGGCTTCATTACTAGTAATTTAGGGGCTGACCCTAGGTATCTGCATGTACTGCCCTTTATGTGTGTGGTGGAAGCAAGACAAAATACTTAAATTGCCCTTCACTTTTCAAAGGGGTAAAGTGAAATAAATGACATTTATCTTACAGGGTTGTTATTGAAGACATAATTATCTGGTAATGTCTAGCTTGTTTATATTTCAATCTAGTGGCCCATTCAGTAGATGATGATCAATATGAGTAACAAGTAAGCAAAATCCTCTTGATTTGAATGTTTAAGAATATCAGGTAATTGGGAGCTGGAGGAATGCTTAAGCAGTTAAGAGCACTAGTTGCTCTTACAGAGGACCTGGGTTCAATTCCCAGCACCCATATGGTGACCAACAATCATCTGGAACTCCAGTTCCAGGAGATCCAACAACCTCCTCTGACCTCCATTTGCTTTATACAACATACATGCAAGCAATACACTCACACACATAAAGTAAAAAAAAAAAAGAAAAAAAAAGAATGCCTGGTAATTGAAGGTACTCCTGGGATGGATGATGAAATAGTCTCATGTAATTTATGCCATTCTTGACATGTAGACTTTATGGATTGAGTCACTGATCCCTACTCCTATATTTTTATGGGTTGGATTTCATCTCACCTACCATTGCAAATTTCAAGTCTATTTCCAAGATTACTTTACAGTTAGGGTCCCATGGGCACACTGACTACTATGCTTTTGATGGTAGTCATCAATGCTCTACAGGGAAGTTTTATTATATTTTTCTGTAGGAACTTTATCATAAGTTCTATATTGTGCTTTGTATTCTAGTAAATTAGAAGCCAGAAGTTGTCAGTCAAGGTGGTCCTTGTGAGTAGCCAAAAATTTCCCATATTTCTTGTGACTGGAAAGCACCCAAGCATTAGCTATCTAAACTCTGTCTCTTTCTGCTTAAACTAAAACTCTGATTGCTACATTAACAAGATTATTGGCAAAGTCATATCAAAACAGAATGGAGAAATGGAAGAGGAGGAAGAGAAAGCGGAAACAGGAGCAGCTTAGTTTCATTTCAAATTTCTTTTTTTAAAAAATAAATAATTTATTGAGAATTTCATATATGTATATAAGGTATTTTGATCAAATCCAGACTTTCAAACTTCTTATCTTTACCTGATTCACCCCACCTCTGACTCCTTTGTTTTCCCATTACAGGTTGGTCCAAAGTTTTGTCCCGCTCCAGTCTGTTGACTGATCTCTCCTATTCCTCTGCTTACCTATGGTATGAAACTAACTTGAAGGTCTTTCTCTCCAGAGAAGAGTGACTTGCTTCCCTGTGGAAGCTGGACTATTCTAGCACAGAAATATTTAAATGAGGTCAGCCCCATGTCTTGAGCAATCTCAAATGTGATTAGCTAGGAGGATCATTCAGTAATCTGAGATCTTTGAGCCAAGTAGAGAGATCAATAAGAGGCAGCTATTAGCAGTTAGTAATTGCCTGGTACACTTCTTATATATCAGAGGAGGCAGTTGAGATGCCTGCAGGATATCAGGTCTGGCATGAGAAAGATGAACAAGGAAGTAGAGAGGAGCAACTGTTCCATTCCTTCTCTGAAATGGCTGTACTTTTTCATTTCGTTCTTAGAGCATCAAGCAATACCATCCTGTGACTACTCATTTGTGGCTTATAAATAACAACCTGCCATCCTAGAACAGCTCAGGGACAGTGAGAGTTAATATGTATACTCAAAAGGTCAGCTCAATGGAAGTATTTGTGATTTGTGGATATTGAGGGTCATATAAGAAATATCATTTACTGAGACCCACTGCGTACTTGACACTGGCTTAGGTGATACAAATATGGCATCTAATTTAGACTTCAAACAATTCTGCAAGGGAAAGTCTCATGTGCACTCCATACATGAAGAAACCAGAGTAGATGAGTAGCTTGCCTAAGAGTACATAGCCAGACAACTGTTAAAATTTGAACTCAGGGTTGCCTTATGATCACAGCCCATGTTCTCCACTACTGTTCAGCCTCTCAGAAATCAGTCATTTTGACTTATACTGTGAAATATGCTTTGTAGTGAGAAAGACATAAATGGTTTTCTTCCTTAATCCCAAAACATTTGGAAACCTTTTCCATGAAGAGATAAATGGTATATCTTTTACTTTCTCTGAATCATACAGTCTCTGATGCAAGTACTTAACTTTTTTTGAGAAAGAACATCACTTTAAATGATATGGAAATAATTGGATATAACAGTCTTCTAATAAAACTTTATTTATAAAAGCAGGTAGATTAGACTTTACTCTTAGCCAATTTTAACTCCTTTGTTTATTCGTTTACTTCAAATATGTTGCTTATTTCTTTATCTTTTGGGTTCCTTATGCTGCAAGATCTCATCATGTAATGTAGGCTAGCCTCAAACTGTGTACCCCAGGTTCGCCTCAAAATCATCTTCCTCCTAGCTCAGCCTCCAAAATGCTCACAATACAGGTAGGTATGTACCACCACACCTGGCCCTTGAGCCAGTTTTCTAACTCTTTCTACAACTATAGCCACCATTTTGGTTACAAGTGAGTTAGTCACTGGTATGAACTGGAGAGACTGCAGAACCTTAAAGTTGTGACTCAACTTCCACTGTTCTTATAGATTCCTGTCATGCTGTACATGAGCTGCTTTTGTCAGAAGCATTTTGGACCATAGGGCACAAGAGGAGAGTGATACCATTTTCATCTTTGACCCTTGCACTAGTTTGATGGCAAGACATGGATTGAGGCCAAGGGCTTCTGTTTTCAGAGAGTTCACATGTGTGATTTTGGGGCTTTAGGGTGATCCTCTATGACAGAAATGAAAGAACAGAGTGTATTATGTTCAAAGTCCAATGACATTTACTTTTCTGAAAGAACAAATGTTCAGTCAGCCAGCTTGTCTCTTCACTTATCCCATCATGAGGTGGCACAAATGTGACATTTTGGATCAGAAAGATTGAGGGAAGAATATGGGTTCCTGATATTACTTTTTCAGTGGTTTTAGGTAACTCATTCATTCCTCTGACCTGAGTTTATTCATCTTAACATCCATATAACAACAGTAATTGGTTTTCATTAAAGCTAATATAAAATTCTGGTTAGTTGGCTATTCAAGAAAATGAAAACACAGTCCTGGGCACATGGTGGCATTTGTTGTTTTCTTGCCCCAGTAACATATCCAGAAGGAAACCGAATATCTTTTACTTGTGTGCCAGTGGACGTTTCTCTTGGGTCATAAGACCAAGCAGAAAGCAGGCCACTTATCAGTCACATGCTGTTCTGGGGACCAGTGTGTCTAGCAAGTGGAAAAGCTGAACTCTCAAACTTTATCCAGGAGCTAAATCTCAAATAAGCCATCATGGAATCATGCTACCAAATCCAGGTAATTGGATCCTCTGGGAATTTTTTAAGAGTCTATTATTTCAAGAACAAACATCTCAGAGTATCTAAAAAAAAAAATCTCAGTCCCTCTGTTCAGGCCAGAAGCCTTTATAAAGATGGGCTGTCAGATACCACAATGGTGTTTTGCCAATCAACCTTCAACCAGCCAATGATTTGTCTTCCCCCCATTTCTCCTTTTCCCCATGCAGGGATCTGGGCAAGAGCAGGTAGTCAATGGAAATCAATGATGTGGCAGTTAAAGCTGAGAGTTTTGATTGAAACTGGAAGGAACAGAGCTGGGCATGCTGTGAGCACTAAGGAGATGAGATTTCAAATTCTTAAGCCTACTTCAGCTTACCTTTTGACACCATGACCGAAGCTGATGACCAACTGTCATCCCTCAGGTGAGGATGCTACCATGCCCATATTCAATTTTTTAATAGTAGGTGCTGGTCACAAGTAGCTCTCTAAATGATAACTTTCTGTGCTATGATGACACAGTTTATCTTACATATGTTGCAACTCCTTCTACCTAACTATAAAACCATAAAACCAGTAGCTGCTTAGTTGTCTGTATTCAGTATTCTATACATCAATGGAAATCAAGTGTTACATCCATCCAGCTAATCAAAAAAAGCAAAAGTTTCTGTTGGATGGAAAATCACCAGGTATGTGCTCTTTTTAGTATATCACTGAGCCCAAGGGTAAGTGAACACTGTATTGCCATGGAATGTTTATGTTAGTCTCTCTGTGTTTTTCTTCCTGCTAAAATAAAGCTCAATTAATACCAAAGTCTCTATTTTAACTGTTGTAAAGTTAATAATTCAATGGCTTTCATTATATTCACAGTGTTATGCAATTCACTGTCTAATTCTAGAGCATTGCCTCTTCCCAAACATACCCATACTTATCAACAGTCAATCACTATGTTCTCTTCAACTCCAGCTCTGGAAAGCATTAATCTGCTTTCTGTCTTTATGAATCTCTCCATTTTGACTCTCCCATAAAAATGGAAGAATGCAATTCATGGTCTTTTGTGACTTGCCACTTAGAATAATGTTTTCAAGTTTCAGTCATATAGTTCAGCTCAGTATTTTATTCTTATCATTAAATAATATTCCATTGAATGGATATGGTGCATTCTTACTATCCATTTCTTTGCTGGTAGGAATTTGAGTTGTAGCTGCTACTTGGTTATTGCACATGGAGTTGCTATGACTACATGTGTGCAAGTTTGTTTGACCTGTGATTTCAATATTTTGGTTATATTTCTAGAAGTTGAATTGTTGTGTCATGGTAATTTTACATTTAACTATTTAATAACCAACCAAATTCACTGTGCCATGGATGTATAATTCTATATTCCCACTATCATGAATGAAGATTCTGATTTCTCCATAATTATAATTGTTATTTTTGTTTTACTTATAGAAATCTTGGTGGCTGTGGATAGATAGTCCAATATAGCTTTAATTTCATTTCTTTTATTACTAGTGAAGCAACATTGAACACATTTGTTAAATATATATGTTCTTTGACATGATATCCATTTAATCATTTGGTTCATGTTTTTTAAACATTTTATTTAAATGTATTAATTTATTGTACAAAGTGAAGGTGGTCAATGTGCTATTTCAACACATGTAAATGCCATACATTGCTCAAACTGCGTTTCCTTCTGTTTATCAACTCTACTTTGAGAGCCAAATAGATATGTATAATACATGATAATTTATTGTGAGCTATACTTATCCCACTGTTCTGCAAAAGGACAGGATATATTTCTACTACCTTGGCTTTGTTGTCTATTATCTAACTTCATTTTATCCACCTTATTCATTACTCCATTTCTAACAATCATTCTGCATCCACATCCAAGTTGATTTTATGTTGTATTTTCCACACACAAGAGAAAACGTGGTGTCTTATAGTTCCATCTATATTGACGAAAGTGACAGCATTTCACTGACAGCATTTCATTCTTCTTTATGGTTGAATATTGTGCTGGATAGCTTTAATTGTCAACTTGACACACCTGGAGAGAGGGAGCCTCAACTGAGGAATTGTTTCCACTGGACTGGTCTGTGGCCATGTGTTGGGGGCATTTTCTTCATTGTTAAGTGATATGGGAGGGCCCAGCCCATTGTGGGTGGTGCCACCCCTGGACAGGTGACCCTGTGTTGATAAGAAAGCAGGCTGAGCACAGGCCAGAGGAGCAAGCCAGTAAGCAGTGTTCCTCCATCATTTGTGCTTCCTGCCTTGGCTTCCCTCAGTGATGAACTGTGAACTGGGAGATATAAGATAAAATAAGGCTTTTCCTCCCAAAGTTGGTTTTTTTTTTTTTTTTTTTTTGGTCAGGGTTTGTATCACAGCAATAGAAGAAAACTACGACAAATATTAAACCACAGTGCATATATAATGCCTTTTCTTTTATGCTTTCATTCACTGACACTCACCTAGGTTGATTCCATACCTTAAGTACTGGGAGAGCTACTATGATGAACACTGACATACACATATCTCTTTGATATGCTGGTATCATTTTCTTGGAACATACACCTCAACATGAACTATTCAGTTCATGTACAACTCCATTTTTGGAGGAGCAACATACTATTCTCACTTAAAAAAATATTAGCCTGTCTTTTTGTAGTTGGGTCACTATAACTTCAATGTACTAGACTACTGTAGGTCTATGATTTGAAAATATTCTCTCCACACATTAGTGGTTGTCTTTTACTATTCTGATAATGTCCTGTAATATATAAATTTTTTTTTAAAATTTATGAAGCCCGAATAATGTCCTTTTTCATTCTTTGGGTGCCATATTTATTAAGCTGACTAACTTAAACTCACAAAGATTTACAGGCTTTCTTTTTGACAATTTTTATTTTCATATTTTACATTTAGATTTATGGTTAATTTTATGTTAATATTTGTAAATGGAATGTAGAGCTCCAAATCCATTTCTATTACATATGGAATAGTTTTACCCAGCATAATTTGTTTAAAAAGACTATTCTTTCCCCACCTGATAGTGTTTGCACTTTAGTCAAAAATCAACTGACCATAAATACAGGTTTATTAGTAGTGTTCTCAGTTGTATTGAAGTAATCTATATGTATAAATCAATGGCAATGTCCCTCAAATTATATCATGATATTTGTGTCAAATAAATTAACTCTTTTTGCCTCATATTTACAATATAGTGTGTGTGTGTGTGTGTGTGTGTGTGTGTGTGTGCACGCGCGTGCACTAGGGATGATCAGGTTGATGTAAAAAACACAACAATCTTTTCTAAGTCCTATGAGTATTTCATTATAAATAAAACATTAATTAGTATTAAAAGTCTTATGAAGAATAGGAAGCCAGGCCTGGTAGCAATGTTCCCTGAATAGGGGAAGTGGGGAGATTGTGAATTTGAGGACTGCTGAGCCACACAGCAAGACCTTCTCTTTCCCAATGCTCCTCATCTTCTATCGACACCACTTTATTCTTTTCTTTTCCTTTGTTGCTCCAATTTTTAAACCCCAATTTGGTTATTTATAGGTAGGGTATTTTGAGCAATAAAACATCAAATTAATTACAAAGATGAATGCTTCATCCACGTGTTGGGTGTTTAGAAGAAAAGGAGACACCAGAGCACGCAAAGGGATGGCATATATGAACACAAAAAACAGGCATCTCTAAGTCAAGGAGAAAGGTCTCATTCCTTGACATTGAACATCTGAGAATTATGATAGATATATCTTTCTCCTTTCTGTCACTTGCAACAGGAATCATTTCTGTTATTTTATCTATGGATTTTTCAGTAGACTCATTTTCTTTAGAGTGTTTGAGATTAATTACTTCTCTCATAAACCTGTTTCCTGTGGTTTACAGAAGGAATACAGTATGTCAGAGGGCTGTTGCCACATGGAGCTATCATGCATTACTTAGGTAGTTGTTGAATTCAATAAAGGAATACTGGATCTTTCTAACAGGTAGGGCATTTGGTAGTAGAGGATGAATAGGGAGAGACCCTGAAAGTGAACTGCTAAATTCCTAAACTCTTACATGCTTCATGCTATTGCCCCATTGCAGCTCCTGCAGCGCTGTCTACTAAGCTCTGAGAAAGATCAAATGCTGACTAGAATACAGCTGTGTGCATATGCATCTCTGTGTGTCT
This sequence comes from Nannospalax galili, assembly GCF_000622305.1. Classification (NCBI taxonomy): domain Eukaryota; kingdom Metazoa; phylum Chordata; class Mammalia; order Rodentia; family Spalacidae; genus Nannospalax; species Nannospalax galili. The sequence goes on from NW_008355272.1 coordinate 414,723, forward strand.
GTATTTGAAGAAAAAAAAATAAGCCCCTGGCTTTCTTTCTTTCAGCTGTTCAAATTAACACAGCATGTAGGTTCCTTGCCTCAGGTTGAAGTGTCCTCTGGATACTTGATGAGATAATTTGTATAGCATCTTTCTACTGGAGAAATATGGTGCCTTCAATGCCTGAGCTTTCTGTGAGCTTTGTGATTTGAAAATGATTGCTAAGTGAGAGGCCAATCTCTACTCTTTCTTCAGCAGGCTTTGCCATTCCTAGGAGGAGAAATAAGTAATGAAAATGCATCATCAGTACTGAAAGGAAAAACGAAGCACACTTTTTTTTTGTCTTTTTGAGACAGGGTCAACCTGTATCCCCAGCTGACCTGAACTCACTATGCAGACCAGGCTGGCCTCGAACTCACAAAGATCCACCTGCCTCTGCCTCCCAAGTGCTGGGATTAAAGGCATGCACCACCACACCCAGCAGCACACTTATCTTTAAATAATGCCTGGATTTTAAGAAATCAGATAAGAAAGGAAAAAAAGTTGTGAAAATCAGAGGTAATGGTATGTTGCTGATTAAGAATTGTGGTATCTCCTAGTTTCCTGGTGACTATTTTCGTTATCAGAAACTATTTGAAATATTGCTATCATTTAAGCAGAAAAAGAGCTGTAAAGATAGAATGGAGATTTCCCAGGGCTTCCACCGAGGAAGGATGAGATATTTGTGTCCCCTATCTTTCAGCAATATTTACCTAGTCAAGAGACTAGTTCTTGTCTTTCAAAGCAGTGGAAAGTCTCCAAGTCCTGTAAAGACTGCTAAAACTTGCATGTGTTTAAAACTACCCTTTGGAGTGAATGCTGGTTGACAGGCCCTGAAATGGATTCTGTGGACATTTGAGTTGACAGGGATTGAATCACAGTTTTGCTTAGACCTAGATTGTTGACCTAGAGGCATAACTTAAATGCACATTGCTCACTTCTCCAAAGATTCCAGAGAAGATGGGTTCAGGGCCATTTGTACTCAGCTGTTTGCCACCATAATAGAATCATTTCTGGATTTGCTAGAAATATCTGGGAATGAACACTTAAAGAATCTGGCAGCAGCTGCACAGCCGAAACGGAAGCTCCAGTATCAGGGCTATGGCTGAGGTCCACCTGTACCATCTGCACGTGACTCACTGTCTCATTCCCACTCCATAGTCATGATTCGCGTCACATCATGTTTGCTTCTCTAGGATAAAAATCTCCTATTGCTGCATCACCATGCCAGGCCTAAAAGGGAAGCCTCTGGAGGTCCAGGACTGCAGATTAGGAGACAAAAGTGTGAAGGCAAGTAGGCTGAGCCAAGCACGAAAACCTGAAGGCAGTGGTTTGCAGGACCCTTAGTTTTGACTCTACGGCTGAATACATGAATGGATTTAGATGCTGAGGCTTTGGTCTTATTATAGCCTATTTTCTAGCCTCTGTTTATGTTCTTTCTTCCAGCTCGAATGATCTTTAGCTTATTTTCCATCTTTTCAGATTTTGTCTATGTGATCTACTTTGCAAAGCCAGATTTCAACCTCTTACTGTACAGTCTGTTAGCAGATCCCATCACTCTTTTCTCTGTGATTTCTGCTTGTCTACAAATGACAAGCTCATGACTTCCTTGGAGCCTTGCACTTGGTTTTCTTTATTCTAGAATATTCTCCTCTAAGATTTCATATTTGATGCCTTGTTTTCTCATATATCTCAGCTCAAATGTGTGGTCCTCACATAGGCCCCCTCCAGCTCTTCCAACTGAAGAAGATCTACTGCTCAGCACTTCCGACATGGTACCTGCTGTCAAGTATGTTCAGCACAGCAGTTGTCATTGTTTCAATTATTTCCATTGAATCTATTTAAGGATCACATACCCATGGCAGCGACTTTTATGTATTTAATGATTGACCACATGTGCTTATCTAGAATCTTTAAGATATATACCACAGGTGATCTTACTTTTCCTTTTTACTGATTTACCTCTTCGAGAAGGTGCTTATAGCTATTTCACAAATAAACAAATCAGTATCTCCAACATTATCCCATATTTAGCTCAAATGAAGCCCTTGTCATACTGTCTTACAATATCTTCTTTGGCAACACTGAGAACTTCAAGGTCAAGTACCATGCCAATTTCATGCATAGAACACAGGGAACTTGGTTCCTAGTATAGTACTTGATGCCTACTCTCTAAGTGTTTTCTGAGTGAAATAGTATCTTAGTTATGTATTCTTCTCTTCATTCATATTGATATTCTTTCATAGCAATAAGGCTACATTAGTTCTTAAGCAAGGTACTACAGAGAATATCTGGGTCTTCAAAAAGAAAAAATCCCCTGTTTCAGGACCCAGAAACTATAAGATCCTGCTCCTTCCCTTAGGGTCTCAGAAAATGGTCAGTATCCCCTGATTCCTCACTCTCTTACTATCTAAACGATGTTGTACACTTCTTTGTCCTATTACTTGACCTGTTGTATCCAAGAAAATAGTCCCCAAAAGACACTCCACAATTTGAGGACACATATTTCCAACGTAAATTAAACAAGTAATTAGCATCCATATTATATAAAGAACCTTTGAAATTAATATTTAATATTTTATTTATTATTTTTATTTTATGCATATAAGTGTGTTGCCTACACGTATGTGAGCGCACCAGTGTTGTGCAATACCCAAGGAGGTGAGAAGAGGCCTTCTGATTCCACTGGAACTGGAGTTACAAATGGTTGCTAGCCACCATGTGGGTGTTGGGCACTGAACCCAAGTCAGCTGCAAGAGCAGTCAGTGTTCTTAACCACTGAGTCATCTCTCCAGCCTCAAAATCAGCATTTCAAAAGGAAAAAAGTTAACAGAAAAAATTTAGATCTAGGATACTAGTAGGAAATTAGAAGAAGTTTAAGTTGCTCAAATTCAAAAGAAGTTAAGAAAATGCAAATTAGCATATAATCCAGCAATCCTCCACTTGACGTCTACTCAGAAGAAATGGGGTTAGAACCTTGTAGAGGAGCCTGCGGTCCCAAGTTCACTGTAGCACTATTTGCAATATCTAAGATATAGTGGCAAAATTGATAAACCAAAAAGATATTACACAATGTGAAGAAAGCCATGCACTGAAAAAAATTGCTGCACAATCATACGTATATGCAGAATTTAAAAATAGTCAGTTACCGAGAAAGAGGATTGAACAGTGACTTTTAGGGCTAATAAGATATGGAATATGGAGAAATAGTTCCAATTTTCAGTTATAGAGGATGAATGTCTAGAGATACATTGTACAACATGAGGACTATAGTCAATTTTACTGAAATTTATACTGAAATTTTATCACTCATAAAAAGCTAACTAAAGAGGACAATAGGTATGTAATATGGTGGGCTACTACAATCATATAATTAATATGTAAACACATTAAAAAGTTGCACACCTTCAATATATACAATGAAAATAAAATTTAAAAGAACCAAATATTCAGAAGTGGAAAAGGTAAACATCACCAAATACTGAATATAGGTGGGCAGTTGAAATATCTTACACTGAGACTGGAAAGGTGGCTAAGAACTATTGCTACTCTTACAGAGGACTCAGATTCAGGTCCTAGTACCTGGTCCACAGTTATACTTCCAGGAGCTATCAAACACACTTTTCTAGCCTCTGCAGTCACCTATTACATACTTACATACATGCAGAAAAACACTCATACACAGAAAATACAATAAATCTTTAGAAAAAAATAAGTCTTATACCTTCTTGGTGGAAAGTATCAGTGGTCCAACCACTTGGATACCAATTGGATGGATCAAGAGAATGTACGCACCAGGTGCATTCTAGGAAAAATTAAAGTATTTGTGTAGAAAGAGATGTGTACAACTTTCCAGTGCATCACAGTGTTGAGTAACAAGGAAATTGCAATGTACTTACAACAAAATTAAACAGCTAAGTTTACCAATATTCTATCAACATGTACAAGCCTAACAGACATTCACTGAAATAGAAAGCCATAAAGCAGATGGGGCTCATAAAGCATGGTGACAAACTTAAATGTGTTAAAAATATATACGTAGTTTATGGCTACATGCTGCACATCCAAAATGTACCCAGCTGAAGTGTTAAAGGATGAATCCCCAGAGTGGCAGAACTGGGAGGCTATGGAAACTGTGGGAGATGAGGTACAGTGAGAGGACTCCCAGGCATCAGACTGTGCTCTTGAAGACGATAACTGAAACTTCCCAATCAGACTAGTCCTCTTCCTCTTTCTTTTGGATCACAGCTGAGATGCATCCTGTTTTGTGATGCCATATGATCCCACCATGAAGTGATGCTCCCTTACCAGAGCCCCAAAGGAAATGGGTCTGCTAGTCAAAAACTGAAATCTCCAAAACAATTAGCCAGAGAAACCTTTACTCTATATAAGACAATGAAATCATGTGTTTGTTATAGTAATAGATAACTGGCTAGCAAACATCCACAAGTAATAAAGATAGAATAAAATTCTTAGAATGGGAAAAACAATCTCAATTCAGAATAGTGGCTATGTTCGGAAAGAGAAGTTGTGCTATGATGCAGGTATACATACAAAGCTTATTTAATTATACTATTTTTGCATAAGATTATTTGTAAATGTATCTGTAAACACTGTAATTTTCTATATAGTTATATGCCCTAAGTATTACATTTAAGAATGCTACCCAACATCCTCTCTACCTATCAGTCACTGCACATTCCAGACCTGCCATGATCTATTTAGGTAATTCAGAGCTGCCATCATTCATGAGCTTCCTGAGGCAAGGCTCTGATGTAAATGCGAGAACCAGGAGAAGCAGTGATAACCCTTCCAGAAGATCCAGAAACACGCAAAGCCAAACCCCTTCACAGCTATTTGCCTAAATGTGTTCGTACACAATTTGCCAATGCTATTTTCTGTCTCATGGAACTAACACTAATGCACAACAGTAAAATCATTTCCCACTTTCAGTCACATATCCTTCATTTGCTGCATGAATTGCTCTATGCCTGTGTCATGATGCTGTACCCGGACATGAGATTCTCCCCGCCTCCACAGACCAATTGGAAAAGCACTCTGTACAACTCAGTTTTAACTCCTAACTTGGTATTCCTTACTGATTTCTGTAGTTCCCAAAATTTAGAAACCATCATAATCACAGCCTTTTATGTGGTTGTTTTGCATTGTTTTGTTTTTGAAATAGTATCTCTCTATGTAGCCCTGGAAATTACTATGCACCCAAAGATGGCCTTGAACTTGGAGCAATCCCCCTGCCTATACCTACTGAGGCCTGAGAATACAGATGTGTGCCACTATGCCTGGCATACAGGTTTCTTCTTAATGTATGATGATAATGTCACTAGCATATGTAATACAGAGGGTTTAAAAGTCTTCTGAGGCATTTGGGAAAATAGAAAAAAATAATAACCCAGCATTTTATCAATATTTTTATTTTGAGTAAAATAAAATCATTTTAAAAATATAAAAAAAAATAAAGGGGTTAGAGAGATGGCTTAGTGATTAAGAGCACTGGTTACTCTTGCAGAAGACCTGGGTTTGAATCCTTGCACCTACATAGCAGCTAACAGTCATCTGTAACTCCAATTCTAAGGGATCTGACACCCTCTTCTGTCCCCTGTGGGCATTGCATGACATGAATACACTTACATGCATGCAGGCCTAAAATAGAAATAAAAATTCTTAAAAAAAAAATTTAAAAAATATAATAAAGAGTGTCTTTATAATAATGTAAGATTTCATTTGACCAATAAGTTATGAAGCAGGAGTGTCCTAATTTCTAGAAGGAACTTGAGCTAGATCTAATGAAAGCTTTAGTGTTCTAGAGGATCTGTATTCCAGGTCAGGGTGACTAGCCTGAAGCCATTGGCAATTTACCAAGCACCGGAAACCACAGTTTCTTATGAACTAGGGCTTTTATAAAGATGGGTAAATATGTAAGTAAGTCCTGTCAAGCACTGAACAGCCTGAATCCAAGCTCAGTATAGAGGTCAGTAGAAACACCATAGAGAATTTCCTAGAAAGAATATTTTGGATTAGGGACAGGTGAAACATGGAAGGACAGAGCTTAATTTCTGTGTTTATAACCAGCTACTCAGGAAATTTTATTCACAGTAAAATCTGAAAGCCAGTGAGGCAGTGAATATACTCTGGCAAGCTCAAATAAATGCTAGCTATTATTTCCGGAATTTGCATAACCACATCTCTTGTTTTCAGTCCACCAGTTCAAAAAACAAATTAACTTTCTGGCTGTATTTTTCCTGAATCCCACCAGTTGCTTGCCTTCCTCTGCGGGAAACAGAGCTCTTCCTATTTCAACATTACTAATATTATTATTAATATTTAAGATAGCATTAGGAGCTTACAACACACCAACTCTAAAACACTTTATTTAAGTTATCTCATATAAAATTAACAATACCCCTTTTATGGGGAATATTGTTATTATTCCCCTTACAGATGGGGAACAGACTGTACAAAGTTTCACTGTAACTAGTGGAAAGATTTAAAATAATTTTACTCCTGTCTCAAAATCTACTTTCTTACCTGAAGTCTACACCAGCATCACACACACACACACACACACACACACACACACACACACACACACACACACAAATAATAAAACAAAATAAAAAACAGAGTTTAAGAAAGCAAGTATGCCCCTTGGAGATGGAACAATATGGACACAAGAGTCTCACACCTCACATGCTTATGATCCTGAGCTTACTGTTCCATGCTGTGCAAAAGAAGAGTGTATCTATTTCAAAATGGAAATCGAAGGTGGAAAAACTCAAAAGTAGAAACCTATCCAGACATCTAGAAAATTAGAAAATTCTGAAGTAGCTGAACCATATTATCTACAGAATAGGTGGATATCTGTAGGAAAAACAAAAAAGAAAACAGAATAGGACCACAACTTAGTTTCAGGTGCCTGGATTTGCAACCAAATGGACTTCCAAGAGGAAGATAGAAACCAGGATGTGTTACAGGGATAACTATTAAAACCACCCTCTCATTCCGAGAAGAACCGCTGGTCACAAATGGAATGCATACAAAATATGGAAGTAATGAAGCAGTTTCATAAGTGGGAGTCCCCTGAGATCCAACTGTTTTCATCTTTTAACTAATTATATATGTCATTGGAGAGATGAGGTATCACTTAAAACAAGGAAAAGTGACCAATGTTTGGATGCTTTCAAGTTAAAATTGATTTCACTTCTCTCTAAAGCTGGCATGGAAAGTGATTTGCTTTGGAACTTACCATATTTAGCAAAGATGTCCCCACTGTCTTAAATTCTGAAAACATTTCCTCCCTGACCTTCACAAGAATGAAATGTTTGCTTTACTACTGAGAGGCAAAGTTCCAGTGGGTAAGAATGTTTTCTAGGGATATGTGTTTTTGTGGGTTTTTTGTTGTTGTCATTATTTTGTTGTTGTTGTTGCTGTTGTTGTTTTTGCTTTTTTTTCTCCATTGCCAACTTCAAACTTTGCTCAGGCCTCAGTTGGAATTTGGACTGATATATTTAAGCTTCAATGTCAACTCCAAATAGGGATATTAATCTATTGTCAGGAGAATGATTCATGGTTTAATTCTCAAGTTGGTTTCTAACCACCAGCATTAGCATATCTTTTAAATATCACTATCAAAGTAAGAAGCAATTTTAGAACTGATTACAGAGCACTTCACACATGTTGTTTTAAATGAGGTGCAGTAAATTCCTACTGTCTCTCTCTTGAAGAATTTATACCTGAATTCATACATCAATGTATGAATTGATACATCTGTCATCAATTCACACATTAAAATGAGAGATCATATCTACCAGTTAATATGGAGTCAGATGGTGCTGCCCTATCCAGAGGCAATACTGCCACCTGTCACATAAGGATCATTACTAAATCATCTTCAAACAAAAATAATTAATAAATATTTTGAAATGAATCAAGTCCCTTAATCTCATTTATTTATTTAAAAGATATGAGAAATGTACATTTTAAACATATTTTATTCTGCATTATATAAAGACTAATATATGAGGAGAGAGGTGAGATGGTAACTTTGGAGTTCTGATTTCGGTAAGTTGAAATTATAAATCTCCCAATCTGCAACTGACCCTCAGAGGAAGACAATATATGAATTGTGAAGGAAAAATGAGGTCAAAAGTTCTGGAGAAACTTGTAATAGAAAATAAGAAATATTATTCTACTAGCGATTAGTTGTTAAGGCCAATTTAAAACTGTTGTAGCTAAGAACTGTCTTGTGATTTTTTTTTTTCACCCAGTAGAAGTAAAGTCTCTGTTAAGCAAGGAAGGAAAGACACATACCAGCACCAGCCTCTTAAGCCACATGTTGAAATGCTTCTGATCTTGACCGGGACCTTCTTATGAAGTCATTCTGTACACACCTACCCCTGGTGTTTTCTGAGATTCAGTTGGTCCTAATGAAATAATTCGCACATCAAACCTTTAGAATAGATTTGATCCTACAAAAACCAACAGATAAATAGAGGGAGTGAGGAAGGATCATTTCTGAATTTTAGTGATATATCTAGATGTCCCAGGAACACTCATAATGATAATCATTGTTTGTTCATTTTAGTACCTATCATGAGTCTTGCACTCAGAATACATTGCCTCATTATTGCTACTAAATTCTCATTCTAACTCCCACAAAGGAGGAACTGCATTGAAATATCAAGAGAAACCTATGAAAGACTAGAAGTAATGTAAATTGATTAGATATACAAAGTAAAGACAGAGCTAGTAAGCTTGAAAAACCCCCTTGTTATATTAAAGAGAATTAGCAAACAGATATAATTTTAAATATACCATTTATTTTGGCAGTATAAATTTCAAGTTCCTGTGAGTAAATTAGTGGAAGTTATACACTCTCTTAAAAAGAGAAATTTGGGGGGCTGGAGAGATGGCTCAGAGGTTAAGAGCACTGGCTGCTTCTGCAGGTTCCAGGTTCGATTCCCAGAACCCACATGGTGACTAACAACCATCTGTAACTCTAGTTCCGGGGGAATCCGATGCCTTCTTCTGACCTCCGCGGGCATTACATGACATGGGTGCACTTACACACATGCAGGCAAAACACTCATACACATAAAAAATAATAAAAGAAAAAATTTTTAAATGAACAATTTTAACGATTGTTGGGAAAGGAAAAGATCTCATTAATTGGAAGGATGTATTATATATGGAATGGAAATTTTCATAACAGGTTTCAAATCCTTCCCCAAATTTATGTACTAATTAAATGCAAATCAAAAGAGGATCCCAGGATGTGTTACAAGTTGGCTATAGTTTTTAATGAAAGTGCAAATGGCCAAAATCAAGCAAAATAATTATGAAGAAGAAAAAAATGACATGCTTAATAGGATAACAAAATCTCCTACCAATGCATATTGACAAAGACAGTATAATAGTGTCCTATGATAGACAGATGGATCTATCAGATGTAATTGATTCCAGAAATAGTTTCTAACTTATGTGTTCATCCAAGTTAAGGCAAAAATGACATGCGGGGAAGGGAGGGCAAAAATGGTCCTCAGTAAACGGCATTGTCCCAATTGAATGCCAATGGGAATAAAACGTATCCTGATCCCTACATTAGGCTTCACACAAAAATAACTAAAAGAAAAGCATAGACTAACATATAAAAGGCAAGTGAATAAAACTTCAAGAGAACATGTGAGGGTAACTTCATTGGAGATGACAAAGATTTCCTAAGTAGAACACAAATGTTGCTAGCCATAAAGTGGAACAAGTTATGCAACGTTAAATTAATGATACATTCTCAACCAAAGGTACTAAGAGATTGAAACATTTAGCATGACCATTGCTCAGACAAACCCTTCTTTAATTCAATCAGAAAAAACACAACCAACTTCATTAACAAAGGAACCAACATTTGAAAGTCTTTCACAAAAAGCATATCTAAATTGTAATAAAGTATAATATTTAAATATTTCGTTTCATTAGACATCAGCAAAAAGTGAAAATTAAATCAGAATGAGACATCTCTACTTCTTATAGAAAATGAATCAGTGAAAATATGGAACACCACCAATAGTTGGAATCAAGGAACATCAGAATTCTCCATATTGTTCTCAAAACTCATTAGAAAGGATCTGGTACTAACTGAATATACATGATCATTGATCATATTTCTAAATAAACACCCAAATATTTTCACACTATGTTTCATCAAAAGGCAGTTACGATAAAGTTCCTAACAGCACTATTAATAATTGTTCTTGTTCAGAAATTCCCCAAATATCAAATGATGGTTCACTGGATAAATTTAGACACACACACACACACACACACACACACACACACACACACACAGACACACAGATATTAGAATATTATTTTGATTATTGTGAACCCTATAACAAATGTACCATTAACAGAGCACCTTATAAGTAATACAAAATTATTTATCACAGTTTTGAATACTATGAGATATAATATCAAGACCCTGATCAACTCAGTACTTTGTGAAGGCCCCGTTTCTGGTTCATAGGTGGTGTCTTTTATTGACTGTCTCATCTGGAAGACAAAATAAACTTGGGCCTCTTTTGTAAGGGCCCAAATTCCATTTGTGAGTGCCCCATTGTTGTGATGTAATCACCTACCAAAGGCCTTCCTTTTGAATACAGTTTTACCTGCAATGAGAGTCAAGTGCATGAGTCTGGGCAGACACAAATATTCAGACCATAGCAAATACTAAGCAATTAACACACAGGCTTAATGTAGCAGTATGAATGAATTTACCAAGCCCACACTGAGAAAAACAAGCTAGTCCCACTGGGTATATGCTTCCATGGTATACCCTTTTTTAAAGTGAAATTACTGAGTGTTTGATAATGAGAGTCAGCGACCCCCTAAGAAAGGTAATGACTTGAAGAGTATATCAGGGTATTTTTGTGTATAATATTCTCTTTATATTCTGAGACGTGCATAATAGTCCCCTTTATTTTTTTTCACATCATTGTTGGGTTAAATTACTTGGGTGATACGGATACCTCTGTAAATGGCACATCATTATGTTTGATTCAGTTATCTATATTTTATTAAACATGAATGAAATTTAAATGGAAGCCATGACAAGGTAGCGTGACTGTTGCCAAATATAAATGGGCAATTATTTTCAAGACCAAATATGTTCCAAATACTTTTTGAGTGCATGAAATTTTTATGGCATGTAAGTAAAATTTTGTTGAAAGATTATAAAGAAATTCTGAAACAAAACCAGATATAAATACATAGGTAATAATTATAATGTCATAAAGATGACAACTCTCTTAAAATTAAGCTTCATTTTTTTATAATTCTATTCAAAATTGCAGAAGAATTGTTCCCAATTTGAATGAGTCTATTGTAAAAATACTATGGAAGCTGAAAAATCTAATAATGACTAAGTGAAATTTGAAAAGGGAGGGAAAGTATGTGGAAGAGGCAACTGGAATGCCACAGAAGAAGCAAGAGGAACATTCGTTGACGTCAGTGAATTTTTCTGCTCTATTTCTAATTATAAAGAATAAATAAAGCATTAATATTTTAGTGTGGATGGTGCAGTCACAAGAAGAGAGCTTAAACAAACACCCAGAATACAGAAGGAAGAATAGCCTCTTACATGCACAAGAGTTTACACAGGAAAGAAATATCACTAAGAGACTTTGCAGATCCTGCTGAGTCTGCCTCCCAGCTGAACATATGCAAAAAAAGACAGTTACAGCCCTCTTTTCCTAAATGTACAAAAGATTTCAGATAAATTACCTAAAGGTGAGAAGCAATCTTTTAATATGCTCAGAGAAAATTATAGAAGCAAAATCTTTATTGTGTTGGTTAATCAACAACTTCAAAGTACAAGTAACACATAAATTCTACAAGAGAAACTTTATATACATACTTCAACATACATTAATCAGAACAAAAAACCTCTCTGAAAATAATTATAAAAGTGGAAAAATATTACATCACCCAGGACAAAAATGACTGAGTCCTCATGATAAACTTATACAAATTAACAACAACAACAACAAAAATTATGGAAAGAAAAATGAGAAATTAAAAAGTGGACAAAGTATATTAATAAGCAACTCATAGCAGAAGAAATTCAAGTGGATAGAAAGTACAGATAGGGACTTCAGACACAGTAGCAATCAGGAAAATTATAATAAAACTAATGACAAGTTTGCGTTTCACTTTCAGGTAGTCAAAAAGTGCTACATGGGTATCGCCAGTTTTGCTTCTCAAAAGATGGTATGCAGGAGCCTTCTTAGAAGGTGAAGAATAGAGAGAAGTTACTATCTCTCAATAAAATAAAAGAGAATGGGTCTGCCCCTTGTGGTCTTCTATGCAATGGGAAATACACATGTACTAGAGTAAATGGACTGTGAATCCATTTCTGTCAACATGGAAGTCTCAGTGAAGAAGGCATGTTGGAAAATAATCAAGTATGATACGAGTTAGGTAGGATTTTAAAATAAACTGGTGTTGCTAGTGACTACTGTATGTCCCAGGAATATAGAATGAATAGCTTTAAGGATAATTTCCATTTATGCCACAGGGATGGTTTTCTCTGAGATGTTATGTTTAGGTTTTATTATTTTTGTTGTTTTGAGATGGGGTCACATTATGGAGCCCCAGCTGACTTGAAACTCTCTATATAGGCCAGGGTGGCCTTCAACTTGTAACAATCCTCATGTTTCTATCTCCTTAGTTCTTGGATAACAGGGGTACCCTGCCATTCAAGGATATAAGATGATGAAGAGGTAGCAATGGCACTTAATTGCATCTTACTGCTTTAAAAAGAAGCCTGAATTAAGTATAACAAAGTTAGCTATATTTAATATGGATGAATGGGTACACAATTGTCTGTTCTATCATTTTCTGCAGGTTTTATGTTTTTTCAAAATATCTATACCCTAAATTTACTATAGTTTTAATAAGAAATTCAGTCATATCCTAGAAAAGTCTTGTAATATGATTTTAAAATATAAAATAATCTTTTTATTGTAGAAGTTCAAGTCCAATAAAAGGCCTTTGTATGAAATTTTAAATATAGTTTTTAATCTTACTTAACTTGCTTTGAGCCTTTTCAAGTCAATCACTGAGAAATTATGTATTCCTGGTGCTCTTCTGCCGACACTGTGAGAGATTGTTCTCTTCAAATTTCAGCACAACCTTGAAATTCTAAGTCATCTTTCACCACTTGTGGATTTAATTCTGTGATATACAGATAGATTCACAGTGTTTGAGTGGAATGTGGTGGTTTGAATAAATGTTTCCATAAACTCCAAGTCATTGAAAACTTTGTCCCCAGTTGGCGGCGCTGTTTGGGAAAGTTTAGGAGTTGCAGCCTTGCTGGAGGAAGCACATCACTAAGAGTGGGCCTTGAAAATTCATAAGCCTCTTTCCCACTTCCAGTTTGTCTCTCTTTCCTGTGCCAGACTGAAAATATGAATACTCAGCTTTCTGCTCCAGCTGCCTCCTGTAGTGACTTACCTGCCGTGAGGGACTCTGGGCCCTCTGGAACCATAAGACAAATATGGCTCTTCCTTCTATAAGTTTCCTTGAATGTGATGGTTTACCACAGCAACAGAAAGGTAACTAATACTAGGGGCTTCATTTTTGTTTGTGGAACAGACTTAGTCTGATCATGTTATAGCATAAATTTTCCTTCACATATTCAATCACAGTGTCCTAAGGAGTCACACTCAACACCATCTCAATATCATCTTTTTTTATTCTTTTTAAATATTTTATTTATTATCTTTAATTTATGTATATGCATGTATTGCCTGAATGTAGGTAAGTGCACCCATGTCATGCAATGCCTGTGGATGTCAGAAGAGGCTGTCGGATCCTCTGGAACTGGAGTTACATAGTTCTTAGCTGCCAAGTGGGTGCTGAGACTTGAACTCAGGTCTTCTGCAAGAACACTCAAGTGTTCTAACTGCTGAGCCATCTCTCCAGCCCTCAATATCACCTTTTGAAGGCAGACACTGTAGAGTTAAATAGCATGCCTCAGAATGTGAAAAAGTTAAACATTTGCCCATGAGTGAATGAAACAAATGACGATATAAGATAAACCATGCCCTTTCTCTATGCTATAACCACCTTGCAATGACTCTGAATTGTTCTTTAAAGTCCTTATTTGAAACCATCTATCATGGATAGTGACATACCAAGTGAAAAGGCACACAGAGGTTTAAGTTAGTGAAAGGAGACTGATTCAACATTGAGGATTTTTTTTTAGCGTCTCAGAAATTTCTTATTTCTCTGAGTGAAAACAGGCACACATATAAAGACACTGGGCTCAGAATCATAGTCCCCTCTTGCTACTGTACACACCATGGATTCCTCACACTTGAAGTTCTTTCCCAGCACTGAAGTAGAAGATGTTCTTGGTTACAGTTGCTAGGAAAAGCCTTCTGGGATGAAACCACCTGCCCTAATTAATAGGCAAATATTCCTGAATGTGGGTCATTGGAGCGCACCAACACCCACATCTCTGAGAATGAATTTCTGTGCAGTGCTACCCTTCTCAGAGACAACCTATTCATTTTCCATGGTTTGTTAAATAGGTTCCCTTCTGTCAGAGGCTTCCCTGTGGAGCTGATACATTTCATTTTGAAACCCCGTGGAGATAAGCAGTGTAGAACAGATTCTTCTCAATACACACCTAGATGCACTGCCTTTATCAATGGATGCAGAGCCAACTAGTGGTGGTTGAGGAAACAGGCTGTTGTTTTTTATCCATGCCTAGTCTACTGGGTACATGAAGGTTAATTGCATTGACATCATTATTTATGCCCTGGATCCACAAATGAAACACTTAGATTTCCAAAGAGAATAACTAAAATACTTCAAAACTTGGGCCAGCTTTCTCCTGTTTCATGAGGGACACTCTTCCTCTTAGGAGCTCCTCTTCTACATCCTGCTTCTACATATACATGTTGAATTAGAATATCTGTTCAAGTCATTCTCCCACTTAAATGATCAGTTCCCCAAAGCCAGTAATGAAGACTTGTGTGATATGTTCAATAAATGTTACCTGACGAGAACTAAGCCTTGAGCACAAAGCCAAGCACAACTGTTGCATAATTTACTCTTCTCATCCTTGTGACATAATACCTGATGAAAGCTTAAAAAGAAAAGGTTTTATTTTTAAGAAGGAATACAAGGTCAAGGACGGTAGGGTGGTGGGAGCATGAGATGCCTGGTCACATTGTCTCCAGACTCAGGAAGGAAGAGAGATAATTGTTGACATTCTTGTTCTTTTGTTCCTTCTTACTCGGTCTGGGGCCTGAGTGTGTAGGGTGGCAAAGCGTACATTCAGGGGCTGTCTTCTCCCATGTTAAATCTCTTTGGAAACACTCTCACAGACCTACCATTGCACAGAAGATTTCAAATCTTGCGGAGCAGACAACAGATAAATCATCACAACTCTGTTCTTGATTCTGAGATATTCGGCTGCTCTAACTCCAGTCCTCACATTTTCAAGCATGCTTCTAGATGTAGGTACTTAATTTTTGCATGTGAAATCCTCATTTGCATACAAGAGCTGTTCAGGATCATTCATCTCCATTCCTTTCTTCATTACTCTGCTCAATCCACTCTGTCTAACAGTTGCTCTGATTACCCTACTGAAACAGGGGCTAAGGTCACAAGTGTCATGTGCACCACTCAACTTAGATCCATTTCTTAGTTCTCAGATTATTGGATCTATCACAAACTGCAGTGGAACTTTGTCCTCCCATCATAACATGGCTGTTGCCAGTTTGAAATCAGAGCAGTTGTCATTAGCCATACAAGATCTTCACAGGATCAGGCCTATTAATATCCTCTCGTAGGTGGGGAAGGGCCATTAAGCACTTACCTGGTATTCTAATCATTCACTCACACCTATAGACCCCAGGTGCGCATACCCCTGCTCCAATTACTGCATGCAGACTTAGGAGGCAGGATGACTAAGGTTGAGAGGCTAGTGATGCAGTTTTCATGCATCATTATGCATACTGGGGTCATGCAGTATGAAGGTCCCATGCTCCTTTAAGTAACACTTAAGTCAACTCATTGGCTCACCAAGCTGAAAATGAGCGGAACTGTTTCTTTGATTTGACAATGTCCTATCTGGGGTGAAGAGGAGTATCTATGTGACTATGGAGAAAAAGTCATGCAACACCAGCAATTGCCATTTCTCACCACAATGTCCCCAGACACTTTCCTCTGGCCTCAGTTGATGCAGCAGTTTCCTTCATTTCCTCTTACCTCTCTGGTTGCCTCTTCTCTATCTTCATTTCCATTGAGTGTTAGAGATACCTTCACCAAGCCCAGGTCCTCTCTTCCTAAAGCTCTTCAACTTTTAGTATGTGATTTCATGCATTCCTGTGACTTAAATGACTAGTGCGGTAGAATGCTGTCTTGCTCCGTAAGTAACCCTAATTAAAATCATTGGCTCACCAAGCCAGACTTGAGTAAGGTTATTCCTTTGATCTGTTGTTGCTGCTCTATCTAGGGTGAACAGACATTTGTTGGTCTCCAAAGGAAATGTTCAAACAACAACCACTAACATGTAAATTATTTGCAAATGTGTGCTCCATGACCAGAGCACTTTTCTGAAACCCAGACTCAACTTTTTAACTCTCTACTTGAAATTTTTCTATAAACATGACAAACATACCACAAACACACTAGGAAGTGAATTCATGATCCTGAAATCCTTCCACATTTCTTTTTAAATTTTTTTATTAATTATTTTTATTTTATGTGTATGAATGTATTGCCTGCATGTATGAAAGTACAACCATGTTGTGCAATGTCCCCGAAGGTCAGAAGAGGGTGTACGATTCCCAAAAACTGGAGCTATGGACTGTTGTTAGCTGCAATGTAGGTGCTGGGAATTGAACCCGGGTCCTCTGCAAGAGCAGCCAGCACTCTTAACTGCTGAGCCATCTCTCCAGCATCCCCTTCCACATTTCTAATTCTTGTGGATATTTATTTTTTCCTTTAAACAATGCCTCATCAACTGACTTTCTAAGCCTAAATTTAAAATTGATTCTTACTAAATTCTTTTTTCTCATTTTGCCATACACATCTGTGGGGACATAAAGGCCCCACTTTGCATAGGTCCGAAAGGAAGTTACAGGGGGCGTGGCCTGGCTTGCTTTGAAAGTTTGAAGAATACTTCTGCACTGCTGAGGAGTGCATGATCAGTGTGTGACCATCCTTAAGATACACCCTCGGGGGGGAGGGGGGAGTTCCAGGTGCCTTTATAAGCTTTGTAACACCTGTAATAAATGAGTCCCTGTCTGACTAGACTCCCCGTTGTGTCTGAGTGTCCCCAGGTAGTGGGGGTGGCGTGGGCTGTTGAACAGCATGCTTACTCATCCGCAATAATCACCTCCCCAGGGGTCGCTGGTTCAAACCCCCGGCAACTGGCGCTCAATATGGCACTCGAAGGAAGGTGAACAGAAGAAAAGAAAGAAGAAAGAAAGAAGGGAAACAGATTGGGGCCAGTCGGAGGAAGGTCGGGGTAAGCAAGGCCCTAAAAATGGGTAATGCAACTTTTAAGATTGAAGATCTGGTGCTTAAAGCAGTGAGAGATATGCTTAAAAGCAGGGGATTGGATTTGTCAGGTCCCATAGCTCAAAAGGTTTGGGCAGAGGTGATTCATTTGGATCCCTGGCTACTTGGGGCTAATGTTTTTACTGGGGATACATGGGAATATGTGGAACACCTAGCTCAACAAAGGGAGGTTCAATTGCGGGTTGATCCGCCGCTGGAGTTCTACCCTATTAGTTCGGCCTTAAAGGCATGCTTTCGGCCCAAGAGCCCTAAGCCCTCGGCGCCACCTCCTGATGAGCCTTCAGAAACCCCAGCATGGGAATCATGGGAAGGGTTTGAGGAAGAAGGCAGAAATGCTACAGAAGTGAAACCAAAAGCAGCCAAAGTAACAAGTAGCATCTCAGGTGTGCCCTGGCCAGCTTCAGGGCTTCCTGAAACCCATGAAAACCATCCCCATTTCCAGGATTCTGGCCCTGCTCAGGAGGCTTCTGTGAGGCCATTGGTAGAAGCGTATCCTATTAATGTATATCCAGGAGGCACTCGCCCTGACCCTCGTATCCCTAGGAGGCAAAGGATTTAAAGGAATTAAAAAAGGTCATGCCTGAGGATGGCCCGGGATCACCCTGGGCAGATACTCTCCTCCAAGGCTTGGCTCATCAGTAGTGTACTACAAAGGCTTGGCTGGACCTCACCAAAGCAGTCCTTCCTAGCCCTATATATATTAAATGGTGTGCCCTCTTTAGGGAGGAATGCAGGATATAGGCTGAGAGGAATACAAGTGCCAATCCACCGGTCCTCATTACTTTGGGGATGTTGACTGGTTCAAGTGACCATTATGCCACAGGGGAGCAACAGTTGGGGATTCCAGCCCCATATACAGAAGCAGTCAGGATCATAGGATTAAATGCTTGGAGAAAATTGGACGAGGGGCCTACTGAATCCCCCCTTGCAGGAATTAATCAAAAGTCCGGTGAACCCCTCTACGAGTTTATAGACAGAGCGGAGAAGAGCTTAAAACAAAAATTACCCCCAGGCCCATTGAGGGAGCAATTCACTATACTCTTGGTATGGGATGGAATGGATGCTGATCACAAGATAGAAGGGCAGGTCCATGGAACAATGGATAATTGCCTCCAAGGAGGTGGGAACCCAGAGGGGGCAAACCAAAGCCATGGCTGCTGTCTTACAGATGCAAACAGAAGCTCTGACCCATGCCTTAACCCAGACATTTAATTCACTTAATCTGGGACAGCAGGTAACAATGGGGCCTAGAGGGCTAGAAGGCCCATGTTTTGGTTGTGGCCAGACTGGCCATATTAAAAGAAATTGCCCTCAGCGAGAGAACCGGCCTAAGCCTCAAGGTGGGGTATCAATAAGACCCCCATCTATGCCCTGTCCCCGGTGTCACAAAGGGCTCCATTGGCAACATTTAATTCACTTAATCTGGGACAGCAGGTAACAATGGGGCCTAGAGGGCTAGAAGGCCCATGTTTTGGTTGTGGCCAGACTGGCCATATTAAAAGAAATTGCCCTCAGCGAGAGAACCGGCCTAAGCCTCAAGGTGGGGTATCAATAAGACCCCCATCTATGCCCTGTCCCCGGTGTCACAAAGGGCTCCATTGGCAGGAGGATTGTAAATCCATATTTGATATTGAAGGTAAGCCTTTAAACTAAGTGAGGGGCAGCCTCCAGCCCCATTGACAAAAGGAGAACTTCCCCATGATACCATGATCAGCTACATTTACAATGCCCTCAGGGAGGGATCGGGAGAGGAGAAAAACCTATGGTGAACTGGACAGTCTCTATTATACCTGGTGTAAGGCCCAAGATGGATCTTGAAATAGGTGGCAGAAGGTTTCGCTGCCTAGTGGACACAGGGGCTGAGAGGACGATTCTTAGAAAGGAGGAGATCCCATCACAATGCCACCTAGTTTCTGGGCCCCGAATCCTAGGTGTGGGAGGATACATCCCATCAAAGGAGACTTGAGAATGGCTTGCCTGGTTGGATGTAGATGGAGCTAAAGGGGAGGTATGGCCCTTGGTGATGGCAGGGTTATCCGCCAACCTCATAGACAAGATATTTTGTGGGATGCACAGGCCTGCATAACCACTGATAGCAAGGCCTCTTATGATGACATTTTGGATCTTGAAGAGTCTAATAGGCTTCCTGAGTCAGCAACACAAGTGTTGTCTTGCCATATCAATTACAAGGAGGACCCAAAGAAAGGGCATCAGGTTTACCCCCAATTCTAAGGGCCACTGTCCCTCAGGTTCTGGCTATCCAGTGGTCCCCTGGGGTGGCGGTATGGGTGGAGCAGTGGCCATTGCCTGAGACAAAGCTACAGGCTTTAAAGGAAATTGTGCAGGAACAATTATGGTTGGGCTACATCTGGCCTTCTGTAAGTCCATGGAACACACCTGTCTTTGTTATTAAGAAAGCCTCTGGCAAATGGAGAATGTTGCAAGACTTGCATAAAGTCAATGCTAGAATGACCCTAGGGGGTACACCCTTAAAGAGGCTGCCTTGGATCCCTGCTATTCCCTCAGATTTATTTCTTATAGTTATAGACATTAAAGATTGTTTTTTTTTTTTTCTATCCCTCTACAACCCCAGGATTGTGAAAAATTTGCTTTCTCTGTACCTTCCACCAACTTTAAAACACCTGATGAGAGGTATGAATGGACTGTTTTACCCAAGGTATGGCCAATAGCCCAGCATTCTGCCAAAGCTATGTGAAGACCCTTTTGTGGCCTGCTCACTTGCTGCCACATGCCACTGTGTACATTTATGTGGATGATATAATCTTGGGAGCTCCAAGCCCCCAACAATTAGAAGAGTTATATAAGGTTACCCAGAAATGTCTACAGACAGCTGGACTCCATGTATCTGCTGATAAAATACAGACTATTGCTCCCTTTAAAATTCTGGGGACCACACTCTCTTTGGAAGGAGTAAGTCCTTTAAAGCCACAACTGGCTGTCAAGCCTACCGTAACCCTGACAGAGCTACAAAAATTATTAGGAGAAATTAATTGGCTATGAGCCTGGATGCCTATTCCCACTGAGACTTTAAGACCACTGTTTCAGTTGCTAGTAGGCAAACAGCCTTCAGAACTAATTCACCTGGCTCCTCAACACCTGGACATCTTACATGAGGTCCAGGATGCCCCGGACCGAGCCCAACTTGCCCGGTACACACCTAGTAAAGATTTTGAGTTATGGGTACTTGCCGGTGAGACCCTGATGACATCTGTCCTTCCACAGGACGGGAAGCCCCTTCAATGGGTGCATGCCTCTCTGGGAGGCGTACCATGGGTTTATATACCCATGGATCAATTGGCTGACCTGATTGAGAAAGGACGTGATGTAGCTCTGAGACATTATGGCATAGACACTCTTAAAATTGTTATCCCTTATCAGCTTAGGGATTTTGAATGGCTCTGCAGAAATAACCAAGTGGCCCTCAAATATGGGTGAGCTCCTTTCACGCCCTCTATTGGGATGCTCCCCGGCTCTTTGTCAGGGAGCCGTTAGTAAAAGCCTACAATGTTTTCACTGATGGGGGCAGATTTGGAGCTGCAGTGGTAGTATACCCAGGGGCAGATGAGAAACCAAAAAGATATGTCCACACTCTTGATGGCTCAGCTCAATTCAAGGAACTCATGGCCATTGCTTTAGCATTAACAAAGATAAGTGAGCCCATGAATTTGTTTTCTGATGATCTGTATGTAGTCAATCTTCTTCCAGGGCTATTAGATTCTCATATCCAGTTGGATGGGAACCCCATTACTCCCTTGATGATTCAGACTCATATGCTCCTTAGAGAGAGAGAAGCCCCTATCTTCTTACAGTATCTTAGGGGGCACCAAGGATTGCCTGGGCTTTTATCCCAAGGCAAAGCAGAGGCAGACAAGGTGGCTTCCACCCAGGTCCTGTCAGCAGGCCTGAATGAAGCTCAGAGGTTACATAACCTCACTTATGTAAATTGGAGGGGACTCCATAAGAGGTTTCCTCAAGTTCCCATCAAGGGCCTAAAAAAGATTGTACATACCTGTAAGTCTTGTCAACCCTTTCTACAGGTACTGCCTCTGCAACAGCCAGGGGTAAACCCCAGGGAGACTCAAGCCCAATTCCTTGTGGCAAACGGATGTCACACACTATACTCCTTTTGGAAAGCTTAAGTGTATTTTTGTGTCCATCGACACATTCTCACATGCCTGCTGGGCTACCATTCATACGGGAGAGAAGTCTAAACATGCTCAGTCTCATTTTCTCCAGTGCTTTGCTATGTTGGGATTTCCCCAAAGAATTAAAACTGATAATGGACCATGTTTTGTGAGTAAAAATTTACAAGATTTCTTTTCACTTTGGGGAATTCAACACAATACAGGAATTCCCTACAATCCCCAAGGTCAAGCCATTATAGAACGCAACCATCAAAACCTAAAAACTCAATTAAAAAGACAAAAAGGGGGAATAAGCCCCCACCAACAGTTGGGCATGGCCTTATTCACTATTAATGTTCTTAATTTTCAAAAAAATCAGTTGGAATCCCGGTTTCAGAAGCATTGGGGATGACAGAAGCAGAGACCTGAGGTACGGGTAAGATGGAAGGAGCCCATCACCAGGCAATGGAAAGGACAAGATCCAATGCTAACCGTGGGTCAAGGCTTTGGGTGTGTCTACCCTACAGGAGATTCAAACCCAATATGGGTGCCTGTGAAAATCCTTAAGTGGGTAGGACAGGATCTGACTGACTAGCATGACGGTCCATGGACAATAGTTCATGAGAAAAAATTCCTCTTTATTTGTATCCATCTGAGGTAAAGGACCCAGTTCCTTGACTTCATTGCCAGTCAACTTCTTTGACAACTGGCTGAATGGCTAAAAGGTACATGGTCTCAACATTTCCTGCGCCTTGACTTGCTTTGTTTCTCCTGATAATGCTTATCTTTAAGTGTCTTTACCAGATAGTTCGGTGACAGAGGGCCCTTGGAACTGCCACGGCCCACCTCCTCATGATTACGGACTCCCCCAGGACCCCCTCCAGTTGCCCACGCTTGGCTAACCGAGTTAGGCAGAGACTAAGACTGTCACAGGCTGGCATTACCCACATGGCTGCCCTTAATCATGATGCATTTTTAGCCAAAGACAGGTAAGATGTCCCTTGACAAGTACTCCTAAGACAGGACATGCACATGGCCAGGTGCATGATCCAATGACATGGGCAAGGCTTGATCAGAGGTGACACAACCTAAGACAGGCAAAAATGCATAAGATTAGAGGAAGGAGATAGTCATCTCTCCTCAGGGAGCTGCCTGTGAGGTGGGTAACCCATGAAATAAGTCAGTCCAGCCTTAAAATAAAAATAAAAAGGGGGATGTGTGGGGACCTAAAGGCCCCACCTTGCATAGGTCCAAAAGGAAGTAACTGGGGGCACGGCCTGGCTTGCTTTGAAAGTCTGAAGAATACTTCTGCACTGCTGAGGAGTGCATGATCAGCATGTGACCATCCTTAAGATACACCCTCGGGGGGGGAGGGGGGAGTTCCAGGTGCCTTTATAAGCTTTGTAACACCTGTAATAAATGAGTCCCTGCCTGACTACACTCCCCGTTGCGTCTGACTGTCCCCGGGTAATGGGGACAGTGTGGGCTGGTGAATGGCGTGCTTACTCATCCCCAATCATCACCTCCCTGGGAGTCGCTGGTTCGAAACCCCCGGCACATATCAATATAGTCATTAAATTTTAAACCCTAAAAATCTCTCTAGCCTGTATTGCATTCTACATGGTGTCTCCCACACTGACACCCATGCTATTAGTGACTGGCATTAATATAAGGGCCTGCTGACTAGTCTACTCACTGCATTTCTAGACCTCTGTGATAATTTGTCCTACATTCAACTGGTATAATCACAAACTTCAACAATCTCTACCTTGCTTAAATGCTTCAATAATTTCTCATCATTGCTAAGAAAAAGCCTCAAATCTTTAACCGGATGCCCTAGTCATTTTTCTCCTTGCTGTGACAAAATGTCCCATAGGAAGCAACTTAAGGGAATAAGAGTTCATTTCAGCTTAACAATTGAGGGTACAGTTCATCATGGTGAGAAATGTGAGTCCTCCAGTCACATTCTGCCCACAGTCAGAAGCAGAGAACAAGGATCTAGATCCTGCCAAGCTGTCAATCAGCATTTACCATCATACCTAGCCTAGAAGAGCATGAACTATTTATACTGTTTGGTGTTCAAGTGATAGGACTGAAACTCAGACTAACTTGGACAGCACAAGGGCATGGCTCCCAAGACTGAAATTCCATAAGAATTCATTGACTTTACTTATAGCAATATTTAAGAACTGAACTATGTGTTCTAGACATAATTTTACTTGTTTTTAAAATCTGTTTTCATTTTTATTTGTGCTGTTATTGATCCTAGGGCCTTGCATATGCTAAACAAGTACTCTACTACTATGTTATGTCTGCAGCCCTCTTTGGATGTTTTAACATTTTGAGACAGGATCTTGCTTGCTATATTACTCAGGCCTTGTCTTTGGACTTCTGCTTAGCTTTCCAAATAGCTTGGTATTATAATCATGTACAATCAGGCCCAGCTTAATATTCTTCAAAATTGCTATAATGGAACCATGAGGTTCCATTCTTAAGCTCTTTATTTAAGATTTACCTAGTTTGTTTTTATTTCATATATATGACTGCCTGTCTGCATATATGTATATGTACCACTTGGTTGCTCTCGTGGTACAGAAGAACAGAAGAGGGTATCCCTGGAACTGGTGTTCCAAGTAGTTGTGAGCTGTCTTGGTCTCTTGCTAAGGAATATCTGTGATGCCAATGCTTGCCTGTCACAGATAGTCAGAAATCTCTGAAATCAGAGGGACTTTTCTAAGAGAGCATATTTACTATTCTAAAGATAGCTCCTCGGGTATTGTTTAGGCAATGTGCCCATTCCTACCACAGTCACTATACTGGAGTCAGTGGTGGGAGATGAAGAAATAAAGATGCAATGAACCAACTGCAGGCTATATCCAGAGCCCTGTAAATAGCAAGTGGTGTTTAGTATCAACTTAAATTCACAGACCAAGAATGGAGAAGAGGTGGTTTCCTCAAGAGAACCTGGACAAACTGAAAACAGAGCCACTGCAGTGTGCCTTTCTCTGAGATTCAGCTATAGCTGGATAGTGGGTATAGTATACTGGGCTTCCTCTTCTTTTCCATATGTGCCCTATCAAAGGTGCACATGCTGCCCTCCTCTGGTCCTTACACATCCCTGTCCAGTAAGAACATCTAGGATGTCCCAGGGTTGCTACATGTAAACACCAACTTCCTTTAATGACTGCCTGGCTACTGGCAACATCGCCTCCAGCATCCTTAGGGACCAACAAGCTCTGAATGGGAACAAAATGTGGCTTTCAGCAGCTGAGAGAGGCAGAACAGTTCTTTGCTTCATGTATGCTCTCAGTTCATTGGAGACAAAGAATGTAAGGGAAATACAAGCAACCACATCTGTGG
This sequence comes from Nannospalax galili, assembly GCF_000622305.1. Classification (NCBI taxonomy): domain Eukaryota; kingdom Metazoa; phylum Chordata; class Mammalia; order Rodentia; family Spalacidae; genus Nannospalax; species Nannospalax galili. The sequence goes on from NW_008355272.1 coordinate 439,856, forward strand.
TTTTCTTTTTATCCATTCACAAATGCCTAACCAGAAAAGGTATCATTTATCCAGTAGAGATTCTATTTTCTTTTATTGTTACTTAAAAATTTAAGCTAAATATTTTAAGTAATGAAAATGTTGCATGGGTATACTAAATCATGTACATAAATATGGGACAGAAAGCTATTTTCTCCCCTCTAGGCCAGAAGCAATAAAGAAGAATACAGATGTCCATAGAGAATCTCCACCTTAAAAACACCCCCAGAGTTATTCAAAACTAACTGTGATGGAGAGAAGTGTGCCACATAGCTTTTGCCATACTGGAAAAGGCATGCATTTGATCTGTGACCTCTCAACTCAGTAGCTTATGCCACTTGGCCACTTTGAGCCCTTTTCTCCTTATGTTTAAAATATAAGGAATGACATGTCTGTTACAAGATTATAGAAAAGATTATGGAAAATATAGCTAAAGTGTCTTGTGCTGTCTGGATTATTTATGGTAGCATGTTCTGTGATAACAGAAAAACTCTGAAGTCTCAGTGACCAATTACTATTAAAGTGTAGTTTTTGCTTGGGCAAAACCCAGTGTGCAGTTTTCCATTTAGTGATTCTGATAGCAGCCTCCTTCCTCATGCAATATCCCTTCCGGGCTCTCCAGGTCTTTTGATTCCTGACTATGGATGAGAACTCATCGGAGTCTTCCACGACCAAGGCTTAGAAGTGGACACCTAATTTCTGCCCACAGTTCATGCCTCATTCAGCCACATGATTCCTTTCGATTACAAACGCTATTGAGGTGCCCCATAGAAGAGCTGGCTATCCCCCTTGTCCCTAGCATAGAGTGAGCATTTGAATATTGTAGGTGTTTTATTGCTCTGTGCAAGCATATGCACATACCAGGTATTAAACAAGTGGTATCTCATTTCCTAATGACTACTTCTGTGTTACTTCTCTATGATGCCCAATTTTCCTGAGGAAAATCTATTCTTTCATCAGGTGTGCCTGTTAATTTTTATTGTCAACTTGATGTAACCTAGAGTCACCAGGGAAGGGGCAACCTCAATTGAAGAATTGATTCCAAAAGACTGTGAAGGATTATCTTTATTGATCATTCATTTGGAAGAGCCTACCCCACTGTGAGTGGTATAATCCCTATGCAGGCAGTTCTGGGCTGTATAAGAAAGCTAGCTGGGCATGGGCCAGTGAGCAAGTCAGAGGACAAGCTAGAAAGCTGCTGAGCATTCTTAATTTTCCTCAGTGATGAATTGTGGCCTGAAACTATATTCTGAAATAAACCCTTTCCTCCACTAAGTTGCTGTTGGTCAGAGTGTTTGATCAGAGCAACAGAGGATCAAATTAGAACAGCAGGAAATCAAAGTTCTTTGCATCAGTCCTTGAGAGAACTTGTTCCTAAAACATCACACATATTTATTTGGAAAATATCTCTAATTATCTTTTAACATTTAGTTCTTTGTGTAGCCTTCTCTGATCAACCTGATCATCCTTCAGTGAGTTATTAAATTCTCTGTGATGATTTATATTGACTATCATCTTGAAAGTACATAGAATCCCCTATAAAGGGAGCCTCTGTGCATGCCTACAAGGAATTATCTAGATTAGGTTAGCTTGTGCCTGAGAGAAATTTCCTTGATTAGGTTAACTGAGGTAGGGAGACCCACCCATATGTGGACAGCACAATTATACAGTCTGAGTCTGGGACTGAATAGTTAGGAGAAAATGAAAAAGGAGCCTAGTCAGCATTCACTAAGCACCCACCACCAGGAATTCCCCACCATGATGGAGTTACCCTTACCTGTGAGCCAAAGTGGACCCTTTCTCCCCAGTGCTGCTTTTGTCCAGGTGTTTCATCATAGCAACAAGAAAAATGACCAAGAATCCCTCCATATGTGCTAGAGCAATGTTTTCCTTGCTTTTTGTGCAATAACCATTGTATGCTTCCTAAATCCTAGCCAGACTAAGCAGTAGACTTTGCCTAAGCCAAAACAACATTTTTGTGGTATTTGAGCACTAGGATTTCAAAATTTTCCTATCATGGCTGGACGTGCTAACATGATCTGGACACCGCTGAGCATTTTACCTACAGTTTCTCTCATATTTCCAGTAACCAAAAGTTTAGATTGGTTAATTTATTTTTATTTATATCTTATTTATTTATTTTAATTTTATGCATATGAGTGTTTTGCATGCATGCGTATGTGTACCCATGTCATGCAATGATCATGGAGGCCAGAGAGGGTATCAGATCCCCTGGAACTGGAGTTATGGATGGTTGTTAAATGTCAGGTGAGTGCTAGGAACTGAACATGGATCATTTGCAAGAGTAGGCAGTGTTCATAACTGCTGAGCCATTTCTCCAGCCTCAGGACAGGATGATTTCCTATTGTTGAAGACTGACCTATGAATAATAGGATGTTTAGCAGTATTCCTTGCCTCTATCTATTAGATGCCAGCAGCAATCGACCTTACCTGAATCATGATAATCAAGACTGTGTCAGACATTACCATTTATCCCCTGATGGATAGAGTGGCAAAATCAGCCACAAGTATAATGACAATATTTCTTTTTATAAATAATAAAGAAGAGATAAAATAGGTGGACCAATAAGACCTAAATGAATAAAGAATCTTGGGCCAAAAAGGGTAAATATTTTAATGTTGTTCCAGTAAAGAATCAATATACAATACTAAAAGCTTAAAGTAAGAGATTTCGTGTTATTGAGCCCAGTCGAATGTTTGTAATGTTGTATGTTTAACTTATAGATCCTGCTTTGGGACAGACGTAATATAAGAATTCAGACATATTTTTAAGCATTTTAGTCTGCTTTTCTTAGAAACTCTCAACTTTTTCACTAGTAATTTGAGAGGGTCGGGATGGAATGATAAGAAGGAAGGGAACTTGTCCATTGCAAACATTTCTCTAAGGCTCAAATTTTTATCTATGGGCTGCGACCTCATATAGAATTAGATGATTGAATGTGTGGGCTGCAACAAAATTAGCACCAATAAAAGGTTTCTGAATATACAGCAACAAAAAATAATTTTAAATCAAATGCAAAACCAATGTGGGCTGTTAGCAGCAGTTCTTATCCATCCTGCACCAAACGACTTCATGGCAACCTTGGTTCTTTACACAACATGTATACTTTGTACTGTGCATACCAAACTGCAGTGTCGGTGAATGCGGCCTGGAACACCCTGTCCCAGATTTCAAACTTTTGCATGTTAGGAATTGCAGTGTTTTTATTGTACATGCAGAGTTTTCTGGTCTTATAGAACAGGATGGTCTAATTATGGGAAGCAAAAGCTTTGAATATTTCCTCAGCAGTTAAATAACAAATCATTGTCTTCGGATTATATTTTGAGTGTTTTATTTTTAAAATTGTGTTTTGAATTACTGAATTAAGCCTCATTATAAACTGATCAATGAGGTTTGGCTTGTGATTAGGGAAGATATTCCAACAATTTCCAAAATGGGTCTTAACATACTTTGCCATTTATAATATGTTTTTATGTGAAGCAGAGTTCTCAGCATTAATGACTACAAAATTGGACTATCTTCAACTGAGAAATGTTGAAGAAGTTTTATGTCCTGCGCCATCAAATATTCAGTCAAGATTTAATTATTTAGGTAAAATAAATACATACATGCACCTCATTATTTTGCAAATTTGTTTTAATCTCTAATAAATGATAAGTTACATATATACAAAATAATATTTAAGTAATTTTCTTTATAATTTAACATTAGTAAAAGTGTGATTAGTAGGCCTATTTTATATACCTCTATACCCAGGGTTATATAAAAATAACAGAATGTGGGGCTGGAGAGATGGCTCAGCGGTTAAGAACACTGACTGCTCTTTCAAAAGGCCCAGGTTTGAATCCCAGCACCCACATGGCAGGTTACAACTGTCTGTAACTCCAGTTCCAGGGGATCCGGCAGCCTCTTCTATCCTTCACAGGCATTGCTAGACATGGGTGCACTTACCTACATGTAGGCAATACAGTCATACACACAAATAAAAATAATAAATATTTTTTTTAAATGATAGAATGTATGAAATCCAGTGGGGGGCTATGAGAGGGGGGCCAATGGGGAATAACAAACTACACTTTAATTAGATTTAAGGTCTGCTTCCTAGGATGGAGTCCATGTTTGACATTGATATCAAGGCTGCGAACCTGAAGCTACAGAGGTCACAGGATATAGGTGAAAACCTAATAGTAGTTATCTATTAAATAGTTACATTAAACTGACTCTTAATGACTTATTGTTTTATGCATAGATTAACACTTCTCAAAACTCTCACCAGAGAAGTTTCCTTGTGCAACAGATGGTTATTAACTCAGTAACCACAACTGGCCAAAATGCATAGAAAAAGAGGCTGCAGAGTGCTTCTCCCTGAATAAGAAGACATCTGTATCAAACTTCTGCTTCCCAAAGCTAAGGGACTTTTGTGGAATAGAGAGTGGAAAGATTGTAAGAGGCATAGGTAGTGGACAAGCACAGAGAAACAGTTTTCTAGGCAGTTGGTCAGTTACTAATATGAATTCACAGCAATGGTGACATCATGCACAAGCCCCATGCAAGCTCAAACCAGAAAAAACAAAAACCCAGTACAGACATAAGGAACTAAGAAGCTCCCACCCCACCTAAGGTCATTGTAGCAACAGATGGCTCTGAAAGGTGGAGAGACTGTCTCTTTTAAGCATAGGACTCTTGATAGATTAACCAGGTTCCAGTGGATAGATCCACACTGGAGGACAATTGGAGACAAAAATCAGACTCTATAAACCTGATTATATACAGGATAGAGTACATTAAATGGGGGGAGGCAATACAGGGAGGTACAGATAGGGGAGGGGATCTAAATACCATCAAATAAAATTGTATGAACATCACAAAAATTTAATACATAAAAGTCAAAGAGGAACATGGTAAAGAAGGATTCCAAAGGATCTTTGCTTACAAAGATCCACTGATACTAGGTTATCATCACTCAACTTGAGAGGAGACCTTGCTAGCAAAGATATGAAAGGCTACCATTCACCTCAACTGCTATCAGTTCAACAGACAGATGATACCCAAGTTCTTGTGGGGGTTGTTGGGACAGCAACCAATTAAACTGGACAATAAGAAGTTTTCAGAGATTTTAAGAGTTTGTTCACAGAAATGTAAAAGTAAATGGAATTCATAGCTTTAGGCAGTGGCATGAAAACAATATTGCAAGATGTATCTATGGGTATCTCTTGTTAATACAAAGTCTCAGTCCTTTGAGCAAAAGCATTCAGAGCAAAATTAAGAGGATTTCTAGAATGCCAGGCTGGTTGGCTCATGACTTTGATCCCAGTACCTTTTGGGGCAGAGGCAGGAAGATCTCTGTGAGATCAAGGTTGGCTTGGTCTACATAGTGAGTTCCATGGTAGCTATAGCTACAGGGAGATCCTGACTCAAAAAGGACAAAATAAAAAGAAAAGAAAAAAGAATAGTTCCACAAGAAGACACCCATCTTGATGACATGTGTGTGTGTGGTACCTAATGAAACTTATTGTGATGTTTTCAAAATGAAGAATTGCATCATGATGTAAAAACCAGGTTTAATGATGAATAAAATTGTCTGATCCCACTGAGGAAAAACTAATTTGTAGTAAAAATTAAATTGGAGGAAAAAGCCAAAGGTATGAAGTTAGAAGAAGAAAAGGCAGATAGCAGAAGATCAAAGGATGAGAACATTCACATCAGTAGAAGTACAGAGCTCTTAGAAACTGTCCTGGCTGCAGAACAGTGGTGGGCTGAGGGAAACGGCTGGCTGTGTCTCCATCATCGGTGCAGTTGCCTTCCACTGATGAGCTCCTTCTCTATAAATGAAAGTAGGCTAAGGAGGCCCTTGTCTCATCTCTGAGTAGCACTGTCTGATTCTGCTCAGCTCATGATTTTCATAGTTCAACCAAAGAATGCAAAATATACAAAGCTTGAGCTATGCAAAATCTAACATTTGAATTGAATGTTCCCTTGTTTGACTTCTCTGTTTGGGTATTGTATATTATCAGAGAGATAGTGGAGTGCTTCACAATATGCTACTAGCAAGAATAACAAGAAAAACAACATTGGTCCTGACATTGGCGAAACTCATGTTAAAATTGCTACTCTTTCCATGAAAAACCGCATGATCTCAGGACAACCTTAGATACAGGGTTCTATTTCCTCAACTATACAACAGGAATATTAATAAATAAATGGAATCTACTGTAAGTTAAATGAGAAGACAAATATACTTTAAAGTCCAATTAGTAGAGTTTTATTTCTTTCAATTGAAGGTATGAGAGTCTTCAGCTGTTTGCCCAGGAAACATTTGCTATTTCCTGATACTAAAAACTCACTTTGAATAGCACATCTTCTCCACATTTGTGGACAGGGGCTCTAATGATAATAGAATGTGTTGTAACGTTTTAACAAGAAGATGGATTCCAACAGGCAAAGAGGGTCGGAGGCTCTCTTTTCCCAATTTAGTTTTACTTACTTTGGAATAATCTATTGTACCACAAAAGAGAGGATATCAGTCTCTGTCCCTCCTTTTACAGTCAGAGCACAAGAACTCCTGCATTGCTGGAAGAGCTGATGACCGAAGTCTAATTTCCAAGGATCTAGTTACAGAGTTTTCAGGATTTACCTCAGTACAGTATTTCATTCTTTAAAAAAACATAAACTTAAAAATATGAACCTTGCTTATAGTACTAATCGTGTCTTTAAAGGGTTGATCTTTAAACAATAGTTCAAGAGCAGTAAGCATTAGACACAGCTGAGTAGTAAGGCATTAATTCTTAAATACAATTATTATTTAATATATTATAAATTTCCTACTTAAATTTTAATACAGCTCTTTTTACTAACTTACTCTAAATCCTCATGTCACTGCTCTATTTCCTTCCTCTACTCAGCCAGAATTTTAATAAGAGGTCTCCTGATTGCCTTATAGATTTTTCAAAGTATAGGTGTATGTGTGTGTGTGTGTGTGTGTGTGTGTGTACATATGTGTACATGTGTATTCAAACAGAAGTGTTGAGGTTCCTTTTTCCTAAGCTCTTTATAAAGAAATTACCATAATAAAGTTCCCATCATTTATGATCACTCTAAATATTAACTGTTGAACTAAATTAAATTCAAACCCCTGCTTTCTAGATCCCCTGACTCTTCCTTCCCCGTCTCTCTTCTATTGTCACAAACAGAAATTTGACTAAGCCTATATGCTGAAGTGATCTTATAGGATTACAACTGCATCTCTCTGGCTTGTATTCCCAGCATATGCTCAGACTCTAGCATGCAGTTGATAACCAGTGAATATTTGACAAATGGATAGATGGATGAATAGCTTAATAAGAGAATCTCTGCATAGTAATATCAATCACTATGACTTATTACCTTATGAGAAAATTTCATATGATATCTTTTCATATGAATTTTTATCTCCTATAATTTATGGTGCTAGGAAGAAACAAAAATATTGAATAAAATAATTCCATTATCAATAACTTTAAGGAATGAATAACTTTAATAATATCAATTATTAATTTCACTGGAACACAGGAGGATTAGACCCACAAAATTCTGAATTTATAATGTCAATAGTTTTATGAGGCACTAGACTAAAGGGAATAAATTCCAAATAAGAATCTAGAAAATCTAGGCAACCTATAAAAATAGTGGACTGACTTTATTTTACTTTAAAATATTTTATTTTTTATTTTCATTTTATGTATATGGGTGTATTATCTGCATGAGGTGCACCGATGTCATGCAATGCCTGTGGAGGTCAGAAGGGGACTTCAGATGCCCTAGAACTGGAGTTATGAATGGTTGCTAAATACTGTACGGGTTCTGGGAACCGAACTTGGGTCCTCTGCAAGAGTAGCCAGTGCTCTTAACCACTGAGCCATCTCTCCAGCACCTAGACTGACTTTATAAATGGAAAAATAAATGGTACTAGTAAAAGTGGCATGGGCATGTGAATAAAAATAAAGATGAAGAGAGTGCCTGCTCTTGTCTCCATGGTGTAGGATCTGAGATCTTAGCAGACTGCCAGAGAGTGCCTATTCTGGCCTCCCTCTGGCATAGGGGCTGAGAACTCAGAGAAGCACCTCAGAGCACCTGGATCCTGCCTCCACGTGTTGGTGAGCTTCCCCAAATCATGACAAACCTAATCCCTTAACTGGGATTATATGAGGCCCCTGCCAAGGGCCCTCCACAGACCTCTGCCCTTTGATATGATAAGGCTGAGACCTTAGCAGGCAGCCTGAGAGTGCCTGCTCTAACCTCCATTGGTATAGGGGGTGAAGGGGCTGAGATCTCAGCAGACCAGCAAAGAGTGCCTGTTTTGGCCTGGGTCCCTCCGGCATAGGGGCTGAGAACTCAGCAGACAGCCTGAGAATCCCAAAATTGCCCACCCTCCTGCCTGCCCCTTAGGGAACTTCCCAAACTTTGCTGTGAGTTCCCACTAGTAGGGGTCCAATACATGGAAGCCTGAGTTACCTGACTGGAACCTGACTTGGGCTCTGTGGGAACTTCTGGTAGCTGATCTGAACCTATCAGTCCCTTCCAAAATAAAACCTGAGAGAACCTGAAACCCGGACCAACCAGCTTTACATAACCAATAAGAAAATGATCAAAGCACACAATAATACAAACAGAAGCAAAATTAAACTTAATCTTCATACCAGAATCACAAACAACAAAAGAAATTCACATGCCAAAATCACAACAAAAGAATAATAAAATGGAAAGCCAAAACACTATGTCCCCACCAAACTCCACCAGGCCTATAGAAGAGTGTTACATGGACAACCCCCTGGAGATAACCCAAGGCGCAGAATTTAATAGAACAGTCATAAACATAATCAAGGATTTCAATGAATTTAAAGAACACATAAATGAACAAATCAAATAACTTAAAGAAGATAGAGATAAACTTCTGAATTAATTCACAGAAGAGAGAGAAACATTGAAGAAAACTCAGGTAGAAATGAAAAAGGAAGTGAAGAATTCAATAAGCACACATAGAACACCAAATAGACAGGACCAGAAAAGAAAATCCCCATAGCATATCATAGTAAAAACACTAAATGTACAATCAAATAGAGAATACTGAAAGCAGCAAAAGAAAAACAGCAAGTCCTGTATAAAGGAAAGCCCATCAGAATTACAGCTGACTTAACAATGCAAACTATGAAAGCCAGGGGAAGCCAGACCAAGGTATTTCTAGTTTTACATGACAATAGATGCCAGCCCAGAATACTTTACCCAGCAAAAATGTCTATTATAGTTGAGGGAGAAAGAAAAATCTCCCAGGACATGAATAGCCTGAAAGAATACATGTCCATGAAACCAGGCCTTCAAAGACTACATGAAGCAATACAAGGAAGAGAAAGAACAACTATACTTCAGGGGCAACTAAAGAAAATAAATAAGATAAAATTGAGGAAACACAAAATTAGACAAAGACTGCAAACATCAATAAAAATGATGGCAACTAATACACATCTTTCAATAATAACTTTAAATATCAATGGACTAACTCCCCAGTCAAAAGAAACAGGCTAAGTGAATGGATTAAAAAACAAAATCCATCCTTTTGCTGTCTGCAAGAAACCCATCTCACCTTCAAGGACAGGTAGTACTTTAAGGTGAGAGGATGGAAAAAAATATTCTAAGCAGGGGCTGGAGAGATGGCTCAGTGGTTAAGAAAATTGGTTGTTCTTGCAGAAGGCCCAGGTTCAAATCCCAGCACCCACATGGAAGCTAACAACTGTCCATAACTCCAGTTCCAGGGGATCCAACAAAGTTCTGTCCTCTGTGGGCATTGCATGACATGGGTGCACTTACCTACATGCAGCAGTATATACTCATACACATAAAAGAAAAATAATAAATAAAATATTAAAAAAATATTCCAAGAAAATGGCACTAAGAAAGAAGCAGAGGTTGTAATTCTAGTATATGATGAAATAGGCTTCAAAATAAAACTAATCAGAAGAGATAAGGAGGGTCACTTAATTCTGCCCAAAGGAACAATTAACCAAGAAGATATTACAATCCTGAACATACATGTACCAAACTCTGGTGCACCCAAATTCATAAAAACAACACTACAGGACTTTAAGACACAGATTAACACCAACTCAGTAATAATAGGGGACTTCAACACCACACTGTCTCCATAAGACAGGCCAACTGGACAAAGAATAAACAGAGAGGTGTCTGAATTATATGACATCATACATCAAATGGACCTAATAGACATCTTCGAATATTCCACATAAGCACCAAAGAATAAGCATTCTACTCAGCACCCCATGGAACCTTTTCAAAAATTGACCACATACTGGGGCACAAAACAAACCTCAACAAATACAAGAAGAAAAACTGAAATAATTCCATGCATTCAATCAGAATCCAATGCAATAAAGCTCAAAAACAACACTGGAAGAAGCCCTAGTCACTACAGGAACTTGTGGAGATTAAACAACACACTTCTAAACAATGAGTGGCTCAAAGGAGAAATTAAGAAAGGAATAAATGAACTGCTAGAATTCAACGAAGAGGACAATACAACACACAAACCCTTGAGGACACTTTAAAAACAGTCCTAAGAGAGAAGTTTACAGCTCTAAGTGCCTACATTAAAATATTAGAAAGAACCCAAATAAATGATCTAACACTGAAACTCAAGATGCTGGAAAGGCAAAAACAAATGAAACCCAAATCCAGCAAGAGAAGAAATAACAAAAATCAAAGCAGAAATTAGTGAACTAGAAACAAAGGAAACAATACACAGACTCAATGAATCTAAGAGCTAGTTCTTTGCAAAGCTAAGCAAGTAGACAGAACCTTAGCCCAGTTAACCAAAAGAAAGAACAAATCCAAATCAATAAAATCAGAGATGAAAGGGGAAACATCACAACAGACACCCAAAAGATCCAGAACATTATAAGGGAATATTTTAAAAATCTATACTCTACAAAATTTGAAAATATAAGAAATAGACTGAAATGCTAAAATCATGGGAACCACTGAAGTTAAACCAAGAAGAGATCAATACTTTAAACACACCCATAACATATGAGGAAATTAAAACAGTAATACAAAGCCTCCTGACCAAAAAAATAAACCCCAGGCCCGGATGGATTTTCAGCAGAATTCTACCAGACATTTAAAGAAGACTTCCAATCAATAGTACTTAAATTGTCCAAAATGATAGAAACAGAGGGAGCACTTCGAAATTCCTCTATGAAGCCAGCATTACCCAAACCAGATAAAGACACAACCAAGAAAGAAAACTATAGACCCATATCCTTAATGAACATAGATGCAAAAATTCTCAACAAAATACTTGCAAACCACATATAGACACACATCAAAAAGATCATTCACCATGATCAAGTAGGCTGTGTTCCAGTGATACAGGGATGGTTCAATATACACAAGTCAATAAACATCATCAATCATAAAAAAGGACTCAAAGGCAAGAACCACATGGTCATCTCAATAGATACAGAGGTCTTTGACAAAATTCAGCATGCATTTATGTTCAAAGTCCTAGAGGGAATTGGACTGAAGGGAACATACCTCAACATAACAAAAGCCATATACAACAAACCCAGAGCAAACATCATTCTAAATGGAGAAAACCGAAACATTCCCAGTAAAATCAGGAACCAGAAAAGGATGTCCACTATCTCCACTCCTTTTCAAAATAGTTCTTGAAACTCTTGCTAGAGAAATATGACAAGAGAAGGAAATTAATGGAGTAAGTCTAATTTGAAAAGGTCAAATTATCCCTTTTTGCAGACGATATGTTGCTATACCTAAGAGATACCAAAACTTCCACAAGAAAACTCCTAGACCAGATCAACACTTTCAATATAGTGGCAGGATATAAAATCGGTCTATAAAATCAACAGCCTTACTATATATCAATAACAAGCAATTGGAGAAAGAGTACAGAGAAACGCTCCCATTCAAAATAGCTGCAAGCAATAACAACAAAAAATTATCTCAGAATAAACCTGAATGAAGATATTAAAGATCTCTACAATGAAAATTTTAAATCGTTAAAGAAAGAGACTGAGGAAGACATCAGAAGACGGAAGGACCTCCCATGCTCATGGACTGGAAGAATTAATATTGTGAAAATGACCATCCTACCAAAAGCAATATACAGATTCAATGCAATCCCAGTCATCCCCTGACATACTTCACAGAATTAGAAAAAAAAAAAAAAATCCTAAATTCTTAGGGGGAGCACAAAAGACCCCAGATAGTCAAAGCAACCCTGAGCACAAAGAGCAATGCCGACGGGATTACTACACCAGATCTCAAAGTATACCACAGAGTTATAGTCATAAAAACAGTGTGGAACTGGCACAAAAATATACACATAGATCAATGAAACATCACTGAAGAACCAAACCCAAGTATACTCAGTTTCAGCCACCTGATAATTGCCAAACTGCCAAGAAGACACAATGGAGGAAAGACAGCATCTTCAACAAATGGTGCTGGCAGAACTGGATCTCCACCTGTAGATGAATGAAACTAGATCTTTATCTTTCACCTTGCACAAAACTCAGCTCCAAATGGATAAAAGACCTCAATGTGAAACTGGAAACCCTGAAACTATTAGAAGAAAATATTAGCAGCAATCTACAAGATATAGGTGTAGGAAAGGATTTGCTAAATTGGACAGAAGTTGATCAGGAATTAAGGTCAACCATCAACAAGTGGGCCTCATTAAACTAAAAAGCTTCTGTACAGCAAAAGAAACAATCAAAAAAGTGAAGAGAAAATCCATAGAGTGGGGGAAAAAAATCTTCACCGTGACACATCTGACAGAAGTTTAACATCCAGAATATATAAAAAACTCAAAAACAAAGAACTGAGAAACAAAATGATCCAATTAAAAGATGGGCTAAAAATCTAAACAGAGAGTTCTTAAAGGAAGAAAGAAAGATGGCTAAGAAACATCTAAGAAAGTGTTCAACATCTTTAGTAATTAGGGAAATTCAAATTAAAACCACCCTAAGTTTTCACCTTACCCCAATCATCATGGCTAGGATCAAGAGAATAAATGATTCCAAGTGTTGGCAAGGGTATGGAGAAAGGCTCATTCACTGCTGGTGGGGTTGCAAATTCCTGCAACCCCTATGAAAAACAATATGGAGAACACTTAAAAAATTAAAAATGAACCTACCATATGACCCAGTTATACCACATCTTGGCATATACCCAAAGGACTCATCCTAATGCAGAGACACTTGTACATCCATGTTTGTTGCTGTTCTTTTCACAATAGCTAAGAGATGGAAGCAACCTAAGTGTCCCTCAACTGACAAGTGGTTAACAAAAATGTGATACCTTTACACAACAGAGTTCTATTCACAGGAAAGAAAAGATGAAATAATGAAATTTGCAGGTAAATGGATGTATCTAGAAACTGTTATACTAAGTGAAGTAACACAGAGTCAGAAAAACAAAAGATGTGTCTTCTCCCTCATTTGTGGATCCTAGCACCAAATCCTTTTAAATTCCATAATAAGATGATACTTTACAGCAGTTTCTTCTGTATGAAATAACTACCATGGTCATGACTTCAGATGTGCCTGTTTGTGAAATATCATCACAACTGGGTTCACTGATGGTTGTGCTCCTTCATTAAAGGCAAGCAGGGTCTTTGGACCCTCACCACAGTATTCAGCCACTCTTCCCAGCCAACTGTATATAATTTGGCCCTAATCACACATGGTCTCCTAGATTTGGGATGGCTAACATATATAATCTGGGGAAGGCTAGGAAGAGAAGGCTTGATCCATGCTGGGTAAAGGCTTTCCAGTGTGCATACCCACAGGTCACTCATACACCTCAGCACCCCCTCAGTCATCTCTGTAAGTAAGCTCAGTAGATTCATTGGTTCCCCAGGAAAACTTTAATCAAACATTGGTTTGACTCTAGAACATTAGAAGGGGATACATTTTGCTTAGTATCCCCAGGAAAAGAATTCTCACAACAGATGGAAATAATATTTGTTAATGTTATTATGTTTCATAATTATTAAAAAAGAAAATAAGAATGTAAAAGATGTTAAAAAGATATATGGGAATATTTTCCAAAATAGAAAGAATATTTCCAAAATAGACAGAATAAACAAGAAAGCTTAAGCAAGTAATGAGGGTCTGCAAAGGTTTGTTAATGATATATAAAGGATGAGACAAAAATAGTATACACATGATCTTAAAATTTCTAAGGTGATAGTTTAGTCAACTGGTTTAAGGAATAAAATAAATGTCTAGTCAAGGTTTATCTGAGAATGTTTGGGTTTTGCCCAAGCTTTATCTACATAGCACATGGGAATTAAAAGTACCAGACTGGTGGAACTAACCTTCTTGGATGTTTAA
>NW_008355272.1:461315-477761 GCF_000622305.1 Nannospalax galili
CCCCAATTCTATCCAAAGGAATACTGACAATGGATTGCTGTAGATGAGGAACAGCTGATCCTCCTGGAACAGGGACCTCTGGCTGACTAGATTTATCAGAAGGACAGATGGGGGCAATAGATGGGGGTCCTGACAACACAGTGGACATTGGCAGGGATGACAGAGTATGGAGGCTCTAGAGGGAGAAGAAGGCTGTTTATCTGACGAGTTTATATTCATACTCAGATGCCACGGAACTCAGAAAGTAAGTGACTGTGACCAGTAATAGTCATATATATAGAGATTAGAAATGCATGTGAAAACGTCTCAATGTCAGTTGCCTTAAAATGAATTTTTCTGTATGAAACTGTATTTTAACAACGAAGTGGAGATCTTTTCTAAACATTAAAACCTCATTTAATTTTATGTCTTGTAGAGTTTATAATCAGTAAAAGATTGTACAAGCGTAATAATTCCTCTGTAAACCTAAAAATGTACAGCCAATTTTGAAAGAGATGTACCCTAGCTCAGAAAAATGTTATTGAATAGGTTAATGCTGTTGTAATGAAATGCTTCTTTTAAATTAAAAGAAAAAAAAAAAGTACCATACCAGTGTAACCAGACTTCTTGGATTATCAATAGCCATACTTTGAGGCCTGTACTAGTCTGGTCAGAGGAAATTAATGAACAGTTTTTGCTCCTTGCCCTCCAAAGTTGATTAAGTTCCCAGGGACTATGAAGCATCTCTCAAAATGTCTTGTAAATGGTAAGTCATCTGTCCTCTTGTTCAGGGAGGTCATGGACACCCCTACCAGATGGAATTGAACCAGTGACCAGTCTACAATAATGAAGGTCAACACAGAGGAAACATTTCCTCCATGCTCCATCCAAGTGAAGCTAGTCACAGTCGATCAGGACCTTTGACTGATCTTCACATAGAAGGAACTGGAAAAGAAAGGAGCCAGGGTCTCCTCCCAAGCCTATGTTACCCCTGAGGAACAGATCCTCAAACGACCTTAAGTGTAAATATAAATTGGTTTATTTTGGCCAACTGTATGGTATTAAACATCAAAAAGGAAAGTATAACCAAAGATTAAAGTGATCAGTATATTTAAGAATTCAAGGGATTACACTTCCCAGACATAAACTTAAGTTGATCTAAAATGTTATTTAGACAATTATTTCTCATTGATGATTTTATTTCTAATCAGAAAGTGCTACTCAGATGTAAGGCTTCAAATCTTGGTGTGCAATACTGTAGTGCCCACCTGTAGCTAAGGGAGACAACCAGCTATTGTGCTAAAATGATGTATAAATTTGTTTTCTCCCCCTATTTCAGAAGCCTTTGAGAGGGAACTGACACTGATTCTAGCCACTCCAACAACTATAAAAGTGCCTGAAAACAAATCCTGAGTCTATCACTCTCCAGTCCAACCTTGGCAGACAAAAGAAAACTGAAGTGGAACCCAATAGAGGGGTGTTTTTTGAAGCTCTTGTCAAGAAATTCCAATAGACTCTGATATGGACATTTGAAATTTGCCCTGTTCTGACCTTTTTGGTTCCTTGTCTAGAACTTGTAATGCTAACTACTCTTGCCTTTACTTCTCCTTCACATCGCCTAGGCACCAATCAAGGACGTTTTTTTCTCCCTACAGTTAAAAGTTATGCAATTTGGGAGTCTTTTAGATAGACCCACTGAAGGGGTACCTCATTTGTCTCACCCTGAGTTCCTGTTCAGCATGGAAGAAGCTAGAGCAGTCTATGTCCTGATTCTCTATTAGCAATTTGGGTAACCTCTTCAGGGTGTGGTGTGATAAGAATAGGAGGTAGGAATTGGCTAAGCAGTTAGTGTAAAAAGACTCCAAAGAAAAGTAGCCAGTTTCTTGGGTAAAAATCAAAATTTCCTTGGGCCTCTTAGCCACATACTCTGTTCCAAAGGCCCAAAATGCAAAAATGTCAAAAGTATTTGGGAGGTCTTATCTAATCCCTAAAATATTTTAGGGTTACCTCTTCAGAGGGGAGAATGTTAAAGTAGCAAAAACCCCATTTAAAAAAAAAAAGAAAGAGCACATGTAGTTGTTCAGGAAAAAGTGATGGGGAGATACGGGAACATTTGGAGTAGAGGGAGTGGGTGTGGATTTAATCAAAACATCTTATATGAATGTATGAAACTCTCAATATTTTTTTTAAAGTTAAAAAACAACAAACAGAAAAATAAGAATCAAGTCCAATGGAGAGAAAAAAAAAAGACTAAAGTGGGAAATTCTGGGTTTTAGTCCTGGCTCCAACATCTGCTGGCCTTGTGCACCCAGGAAAATTCATGGACAGCTGTATGCTTTATCTATAAGAGAGTGTGACCACTGTAACCTATTCCACTGGACTGTCAATAGAGTGAGTAAATTCAAGCAAACTCTTAGAATAATATCTGCACATAGGTAAAAACTGGTAAGTGTTGGCTGTCTTTGTTGTTACTGTTACTGTGAGAAATTATCTCAAGTCTATCTGATAAGAAACTAAAATCATATTAAAGTAAATAAGTACTCACTAAGCTGAGTTCAGCCCTCTCTTTCTTAGAAGTAGCCTTGAGATTCTGCCCAGATTAGTCTATTGATAAAAGCTATGTGTCTTGTCAGATCCCTATAATTCTAGTTACATTTCATGTTTCTTTTAGCTAAAACTTATTACACAACTACAGATGAGTCTTTGGACTCAGCATCCTATAAGATAATATCTATACTGCCAGAAGGATGTTATTTTTAAAAATCAGCAGTACAGTCACTCCACACATCAAAATAAGATGGGATTTCCTATGATATCTCATCCCTCAAGGATTTGCAGATATGTCTCCCACTATGTGGACTATACATGCTCCTGTATGCCTTACTTAGCTACTTCCCTACAGACACTAGCTTCTCCATGGTGTCCCTTCTGATCCCCCAGGTCATATCGGCACATACTTTGGCTACCACTGTGGCCACCAGTAAGAATAGAAGTTATCTATTGAGCTTCCTCTCCTCTCATTGGACTGTGTGTGCCTTGATGACAGAGGCTGGTCACAGTGCATAGCAACTATGGAGAGAATGAAAATTATTTGTTGGAGACCATTTTTATTAAAGGGGCCAAGGCAAAGAACTGGTTTCAGGGAATCCTCACAGTCAGAAAGATGTGAGTTCCTTGCTTTTGCATGTTTCCTCTTCAAACATAAGAGGCCATATATGCAATCTTAATACTGTCTTCAGCATACTATAGGGTGGAACACAGCTTCATTCTAGTCAACTTTAATCAAATTCCTTAACTTTGTCCTAAGAACACAGGGCTATCATCCTTACCATCCCATCTGGTATTGAATTACCTCTCATAGGGAATCAAAAGTAATCCAGAGTAACTGATTGCATAAGTTCGGTATTTGTTATCATTGCCTGGAAATGGGTTCATTAGAGAAGAGATTAAACAAGTGTTTTCATGCAATTCAAAGGTGGCCCAAATTAACATTAAGAAGTGATTTTAATATTCACCTGCAAGATTTTAAAGCTTCATGGACATTAAATAGTTAGGTCATGTTATCTCCTAATGAACTCAGAAACTGAGGCATAGAGGACTTAAATTTAAATTATAGGGTCTGGGGACATAGATCAGCTATGAAAACCTTTATAGCATGTTCAAGTCTCAGGGTTTGAGCCTTTATACCACAAAAAAATAAATTATGGAGTCTGGAGAGATGGCTCTGCAGTTAAGAGAAGTTATTGCTCTTCTAGAAGACCCAGGTTTGGTTACCAGCGCCCACATCGCAGCTAACACCCATCCTCTTTATACCACAAAAAATAAATTATGGAGTCTGGAGAGATGGCTCTGCAGTTAAGAGAAGTTATTGCTCTTCTAGAAGACCCAGGTTTGGTTACCAGCGCCCACATCGCAGCTAACACCCATCCTTAACTCTAGTTCCAGAAAATCTGATTCCCACTGCTGGCTGCCTCAGGCACCAGCTGTGTGTACACATGGTATTTCTATTTACATCTGTGCAGACAAGACATAAAGATATAAAATATAATCTTTGCAAAGCGAATTGTCAAATCTATAATACCATTACCAATTTTTATAGATTATAAAATGTATTTACTTATATTTTACAATAAAATAGGTTAAAGATGAAAATTTTACAACATAAATATGTGCATGCATCTTAGATACTTTGCTCATGTTAGAGTTTTACATCTTTGTACAAATCTATAATGTATTCCTTCAAATACTTAGGCTCATACCTGCATTCCATTTCTCTCTTCCTGCTAATCCTTTCTGAAAAGCACTATATTTCTATCCTGTCATTGTTTTTAAACTTCCACTAGGCATGCTTTTATGCATAAAAAGCTCATTCTGCATTTAACCCAGCAGCTGCCTGTGCTGTCTTGCTTCTTTCAGCCTTTATCTCCCCTCCTCTGTAATCCCTGTTTCATCTGGGAAGCAAGTATATTTTTATGTATATCAGTTGTCCTAAACAGAGGCAATAGGACTGATATTCCAATCTCTTTTTTCCTAGTTTAAAGAGATTTGTGGGCATGCTAATTTTTAATATTTTTCCCATAACATGAGCTCTTTAACTCAAATAAACCCATGACCTGGAAGTCAGAAGAGGGTATCATGGTCCCAGGAACTGGAGTCACAAGCTGTTGTTAACTGCTGTTTGGATCCTGGGAACCAATCTCAGGTTCCCTGGAAGAAGAGCCAGTGTTCTCATCTGCTGCACTATCTCTCCAGACCCTCTTCTCTTAATTTTTAATACTTTATGTTTTCTTTGAAAATTTCATACATACATGTCTATAATGTATTTTAATATTATCACCTTCCCATTACTTCCCTCCAACTCCCTGTAAGACTCAGCAACCCAACCCATATCTGTCCAGAGATCATACCCTCTTTATAACTGTTCTTATTAATATTACTGCTGTTATTATTATTAAGTCCCTTAGTCTGGATAGTGATGATCGTATGAACATGAATATAGGGCCATCAGCTAAGGCACAGGCAGCCCATAGATCTTTGCTGTTCTTTGTTCAGAGAAGCTTCTTTTTGCAGTGGGTAATTGCTAATGCAGATACTCATAACTGGCCACTGCTTCTTAGTGTGAACGGCTCTCTCCTGTGATTGTCCAGAACACCCACTGATGGCTTCTTTTTTCAGAGTTTTACAGTAATCAAGATTAACTCCTTATGCAATGAGACAACTCATGATTAATCCTTCGTTCTCACCTCAGCTTTCTAGAATCCCCTCCCTGAAGACAATTAAGCCATTAAAAATCATTTATACTTTAGGTATGGATTCCAATAGTTAGGGTCTACATCTTTACTCTTTGCAAAAACTGGGTGCAGCTGGTATTTCCAGGAGTCTTGAATCAGCTTAGCCAGTTCCAAAAGCAGTCGAGGGGGAGCAAATTCGGGAGGAAGCAGATGAAGCTTCAGACAGAGTGTCCTTCATGTTCATAGATTCTTTCTTCAGACTTAAACCTACATTTGTATTCCTAATTTTTAAGGAGCTTTTCTTGACTCTACAGACTTGGATCTGACCTATGTAAGCCAAATTAACTGTCAGAATCATTATCACTACCACCAAGTTTTGTAGTAGTAAAACGAGGATAATCACCCTTTTTCGTAGTGTGGTGGTACAAACGAACTCCTTTGGTATAGGTCGAGCTTCTTATTATAGGGCTTGATATATAGTAAGTTCTCAATGAACTTGTTATTACTGACCTTCAGAGTTCAGTGTACAACAAAAGCAAACGGAAGCTGAAAACTTCTATGATCCATGACCAAAAGTAATTAAGGAAACAACCAGAGGCAAAGATTTGAGGCAATTTCATAAGAAAAAAAATTCTAGAAGCTCTTTCTACGCATGCATTAGCAACAAAAAGCATTTTCTGGGACTAGAAATAAAAAAAGGCTAGAATGTTCTTCCCTCCTGTAAACTGCTGAACCAGCTGTTTACACATCCTCAACAGATCAACCTATTGAAGAATGTTTATCTATCAGTTTGAATTGCCCACTCCATTCTTTTCTGAACCTACAGGCAAGAAGCTTTTGTTGAGAGGTGATTTGTTGAGACTCAGTTTCCCAAAGTTAATACTCATACTCCTCCACTTACAAGCTGATCTTTGTCCTGTGTGAGATTCTGAAAATGAATGCCAAAAAGAGCTATCATGCATATAGTCAAAGGAAAGATATTGAGGCTGAGACCAGGTTATTTATTTTTGCATAGGGGTGAACAGGAGGGCTAAAGCTCCTTAGCTCTAAAGGGAGCAGCTGGCTGGTCAGGTGATTGATCATCTTGTTCTTAAACTGTTCCATTTACATTCCGAAGCACAGAAGGCAAGCGGCAGAGACATCTCAGTTGTGTGTTTCCATAATGCTTCCCCATCCTTCACCCCTTCTGAGGCTTTTCCCTGCATTTAGAAAGTCATTGAGAAATGTTAATGGTCTGGGGGAAACTCATGTTTGGGGAATGACAAATGGACAACTAGCAGAATGAGGGTATGCAGCTAATGATTTCCTACAAGTGATGATTAAACATCGTTCCTCCGTCTCTCAGCACCTAATTCTCCCCAAGGCTGATTTATGGAAGACACCCTAATACACAGTTCCTGCAGTTTTATTAGCCAGGAACAATTCAGCCATGAGAGGTAGTCTGCCTCTGCTTCTCATGTTCTTCCAGCCCAAAAAAGGTGACAAAAGGTAAAGACTGCCTAAGACTTCATCCTCTTAACAGAAAGAACAAAAAGAAGTGCACAAAAAAGACCAGAAAAGTGTCAGGGAATTATCCCCAGGATAAACTTCATAATGGTAAAGTTGTCTCTTCATACAAGTCACTACTTCATTCCTACTAATGGGAATGTTCCTGCAGTTACTATAAATGGAAATCCAGACTGCTATATTAGTCCATCTAAAAATAACTGTACATCTCATTTCTCTGAGTGCCAGAGTACCCACCTTCCTTCTGCTCTAGAAGAGGTTACAAAGTTAACAGAAGAATGTGGAAGTAATGTGTGCATGTTTGTGGTCTGAGACAGTGGTTGTGATAAATTCTTCTCCTATTAGCAGAGAGGAATTAGAACCATTTGAAGATACTGTGAAAAAGAAGGTGAAACCATCCTGATTTGCTCCTCTGCGTGAGCATTTACTTGCTTGCTTCCTGTTGAAGATTTTAACACCCTTTAAAACACCATACCCAGAGTATAAGTGAATACCAAGATGTCATCTCACCTCATGGACTACCTCACCATGGATTATAAAGAAAATTGATCCTGTCATCTGGAGAAATAAGCTAAAGCAAGTCAATTAATAATGATTACTTCCTAAATCATTAAGTCCATACTCATGGAAGACCTAACATTTATGGAACATTTATGTGATGCCCCAAAATAATACTTTGTGTTTGTCTACATTATTATGCTTAATTCTCATCAACTTTATTTGGAAAATGCTATTATTGTGTCCATTATGCAAGTGAGAAACAGAACAAAGTGAATAATTTACACATGGGCAGTATTAGATCTGCAGTTCAATGCTAGACATACACTTATAATCACTATTGTGCCGAGCCCTCTGATTTTTTTCCTTCTACTGGCCACTACTTTAATAAGGAGAAATGAATCCTATTCTATCGAGAAGTTCTGAACTAAACATGACTCCTGCAACATTTTAGAATAGAATTCTGAAATTTATATAAACAGAGTTCCAAATCTGGAAGATATTTGTGAATTCCCTTTCAGCTATAAGAAAAATGTCTATATTCTGTTGGGAAGAAGGGATCAGAGTGAGGGTGATAAGATGTGATATTATCAAAATGTACATTATGTACACATATAAAACTGTCAAAAACTAAACTTAAAGTTATGGTAGGGAATAACTGTGGAAGACAGAGTATATAAAACTGTAGCTTCCATACATCAGCATGAAATTGCGCGCACACACATACACACACACACCCCCCCACACACACACACGTACACACACATATACACACACACACACACACACAGAGGCATCATGCACACCCACACGCCACACATTCAAATAAAATAAAATACCTTAAATGATCTATATTGAACATGTTCATTCTCTTAGATTCTTGTGGTATTAGTTTAAATGCCAACAGGCTGAGCTTTTGCTACTAGATCAGAACAATTCAAATAGTAATTGATATCCATAATAAAATCCAGAACACTCATTCAAACTTTTAGCACATGACCATGGAACATCCTAAGGCCCTGATGCTAGGACTGTGATGATGATCAAAAGCAGACTAAATCTGTCATTGTGAGGCTTATAGCAACAGTAAATTATGTAAACATCAATCAATCACAACATTAATACAAATAACTATTTCTATGGTTTGATACACAGTACATGAAATGTAGATGTTTTTCCAAACTATTCTTGAGACAAGAAGACTCTTTCTGAGAAAGAAGCCTCCATAGTCAGTGATAAGAATGAATAGATGCAAACTACAGAGTCGGTCAGAGGCTTCTAGGCACAGAAACTATGTGAACACCTTGCAACAGGAGGGGGCTTGGAAAGTACAAAGAAGGCCAGTGAAGCCAGAGCTCAGGGAAATAGAGTTCACAGTACCAGCTGAGGCAGGTGGAGACACAGGGAACTGGTGGGTTGGAGGGCTATAGCAGAATTTTGAGTTTTAATCAGACAACTGAGATGCCATGGAGTTCACTAACTTTGATTTCTGTTTGAATAAGTACATGAACAAAATATCAAAAGCCTTGATGATTGTTGATCATAAGATCCCGCACATCTATACTTTTGTTAAAGAAGAACTCAGGCACGGAACTATAAAAGGTCCCATAAAGGAAAATAAAGTTTCCAAAATTGCTTATCTTACATTTCAAGATCACAGTCAGAAAGAAAATCATGGTTTCTGACATTCAAATTTGCATTTGTTGCCTGCTGCACTAAAGCAAAAGAACAAAGAGCCGTTTACGGCAGACTGCTAGTTCAAGGCTTCAAACTGCAAATCAGCTTAATCAGACACAACTGGCAGATAAGAGAGCTGGGTGGTGAAAGAGGAAAAGGAAACAAGCCAGAGGCACTGAAAGGACCCAGCCAAGACAAGTTCACAGAATAGAGAAGTGGCAAGCATGTAGAGAGACAAACCATTCCTTTGGGCCAAGAACATTTGCTTCCTTTTCTGTTTCCCCAGGGCACTCCAGAGCAATGGGACTCTTGAGAAGCTGCTGAGATTTCGTTTTCTCCTCTGTAAAATCAGAATTAACAGACCCTTCCTAACAGTGCCATTGAAAGAGTCCAAAGAAATGGCTTCAGAAAATACTGCTTGTGTTAGCAGCAACTCAGCGAACATTGGCTGCATGTCCCTTTGGCTTCACAGCAGGTCATCAAGGTTTATAGCTAAGCAAGTAATCCACATTCCCCTGTGTGAGATCTAGAATACGAGGGCCACCTACCCCACCCAGTTCCTGAAATTAGAGAATGCCCAAGGACCTTTACTATTCTTTGGCAAAAATAGCAACATCAAGCTTGTATTCACTCACTGATCTACTAATTAATCTCTTCTACTATCCAGCAGGGAGGAATTCTTCTAGAAATGTGATGCATAAATAATTGAATGGACTCTAGAAAAGGGATTTGAGAACATCTAAACAATCTCACCTGGAGCCAGGGGATTTTGTGAGAAAATGGCTGTCTAGTTCTATTTTTCTGTTTTTAATGAGGGTACTATTAAGAACTTGGTGAGGATGTATTTCTTTGTATGGATCTTTTCTGTGTATTGTAGAATGTTTACATTCTGGCATTTGGAATTAAATATAAATATTACCTCTTTTCTTCTCCCCATCATCAGGAAAACCTATTACTGACCTTACCTACTGTCATTACTCTGTTTTCAATTCACCTGGAGGTATAGCAATAAGACAGAAAGCCAACCAGGGAAGTATATCCTACGATAGGACCCATCCCAGCCTCGACCAATCCTAGTTACTAAATGCTCTTTTCTTTGCCAGGATAATGGGGTTAAACCAAGCATTCAGGAATCAAATCCTGGTGTCTTAGATCTGGCAGAGTGTGCTGATAGGGCCTTCTCTCCTGGATCATCATTTATAAAGGGTAAAACAAGAAGTTCTGCTCTAGTCTAAAGTCAGTTAACAATATAAAGCCCTGTGAACATGGCCAACTAAGATGTTGGAAGGCAGCATGAGAGCTAAAGGCAAAGCACTGGACATCTACCCTCAACCCCCAAAGAAACAGAAGGCACAGAGTGAGGGATCATGTGCTCATTCCACAAGCCCTAAAAGAGAAGTATTTATTCATCAACCCAGATTTTACATAGAAGGCAGACATCAGTAAAGACTCCCTGGAGAAAGGGGATGTGGAGACCCGTCTAAAAGGCTTGATGCTTTGCCCCTGGAAAAATGTAAAAGGCCCTCAAAAATGCCACAAGTGCCCACTGCCTCTTGGGAAAAGCCAGGTCACATGAACTCAGCATGTTTTGTTTTGTTTTTTTTTCCCTAGGATTGTGAGTTTTTCTGTGCCTCTCTGGCTACTCCAAACTGAGTAACAGAGAAGGCATGCCCTCTCTGGGATTTGAAGCACCCCCGCCCTTTTTCCTGCTACTAAGATGGAACAATACTGTGACTTAAGATGAAACACATGGTGTAATTTCCCACACTGCCCATCCTACCAGAAAATGAATGTATCTGCTTTATTTTAAACAGGAACAGGATGAACTGGCCACACTGTACTGAATAGAGAGGCAGTCAAATGCATGAAGTTACCCATTCCCTTTGTATTTGTCTTTTTATCTTTTTCCTTCTTCTACTTTTTCTCTTTTCCATGGAGCAAGTGCCAATATAAAAGACCATCATTCTGTGAAAATATTTTCTCTATCTGCCCTCTCTCATGCATATATATATATATGTGTGTATGAGTATATATATATATATATAATGTATATATTATGAGTTTCTATGTCATCATTTTTCAATGAAACATCCCTAATAAATCTCAAAAGTCCATATCTTATGTCCCTGATTCTCTTTGGTTAGTAAGCCTCCAAGTTTTTACAGAGAAAATAAAGAAAACTAAATAAAGGCAAGATGACAAAAGAAAGATACAAAAGATGAGGGGGAAGGGATGAGACTAAGACACAAATGCCAGGTAAAGGGAAGGACAGATTGGATTTTCCCTTGAGCTTGACAAAGTATCCAAGCTAAAAGGTCAGTGGCAGCAAGAAAAGACTGCAAAGGATGAAGGGATGTGACAAAGAAGGACTTTAAGCAGAAGTATTACTGCTCTCTGCAGTGATAAAACCATACACTCACAAGTGAACATCAGCATGAGAGATGTCACCAAACTGAGCCTGGAAAGATAGGTTCAGATGCACAGAACACTTGGAGAAAAGCATATACATCAAAGCTCTATAAGAATCCAACCAGGGGTCCATGGAGCCAAGAGTCTTTTCAACTAAGGACAGAGGCTGTGGAATTGAAAAGCATGACTTTGCATGCCAGTAACCCTTCTCACATAGCTTTTCTCATTTTTTGAAACACTGAAAAGCAAAAGAAAAGACCAGACCCCATAACCCACCTGGTGACAGCAACATTAACCAATCAATGTTGTTTGAGCATCACTTAGGTTACTGGGTACCTCCGGGTTTAAGCATCATGAGAGTTATAGAACCTGTCCCCCATAATCTTGTAGTCTTGCATAAGTAAATGCATGAGAAGATGGCAGTACTAATTAAGACTACACTTTTCAAGTATGGAGTAAACACATACCCCTTTAAATCTGTTGGCTTCATTTTAAAACTAGTAGCATCTAAATCTGCATAAACTTGAAGCATGATATTGTATTTAAAGCTTTTTATGCTTCCATACTAATAAAATTTGAATCAACTGTTACAGTTTAGTGTGATGGATGTTGTTATTTTGCTGGAACTCAAACTTCGAGGTAGTTTTCATGATTTAGGTTTCCCCTGTACTGAGCTGAGCAACAGTAGTTAGCACAGTGTGATTAGTAAGGCTCTTGGCATGTCTCCCTGCCAACTCCTTGCTTCGGGCCAGAGAGATGAGGAAGGACAGTAGGCCTTGCTCTCAATTTTATTTCATCTACCTCTAGGAAGCATGTGGAACCTGGGAAAACAGCACAATCCAGGTAGATTGGCATCTAAACACATGATGGCAATGCGCTTCCGTCTGTTCATGTTCAGTGTCTGGACACTCCAGTATTAACATGGGCCCATGTCAGGGAGGCAAGGTGCATTGTCCCTATTGATCTCCTTAGATCTAGTTGTGGTGTGCAGGGGGAGAGCAGCCTGGAACCTTGCCTCCAGATTGCTATTCTGCATCTCTAAGTGTGTTTTCTGAAATGAAACTCCTTGAAGCAGAACTGAAAATATACCATAGTGGAAGCTGAATAAGAAAATTTTTGGACCAGGGACTGTCAGTGACAAAAATGAGAATGTGTAATAATAGAGTAAACACAAGACAGCATGAATGTAGCAGTCATGCACCCTCCCCTAAATGTGGAAGAGAGGAAGGAATAGATATTAACAGTAAGACTGAGAAGTGTGTTTGTGTGTGATTGCACACTGGTTACTGTAGATAATGACAACATTCTGTATGTTTCAAAAAACCAGAAGGAAGGGTTTTCAGTGCTTTCCTTTTATAGTGAAATGATTAATGTCTGAGAAGATGGATATGTTGTCCTGTTTTAATATTATAAAATGTATACATGTATTACATATATGTATCAATACATCTTATGGTTTCCTATTCAATTGCAATATTCTTATATATCACTTAAAAGTAAAATTAAAAGAGAGAATTCTAAGAAAGGAGAAAATAGTATGATCTCTTATAAATACAGCCTTAATTTTTGGAAGAACTGTAGGAAAGATGTGGGAAATCAAGCAAAGGTAAATCGTAAGAAATTTTGTGTGTGATATTGCAGTATTCTGGCCAAGTAGTTTAGTAAAGTTACTGTCTTTCAAGAAATCATATGTTCTTGGTTTTAGATTTAAAATGCAATCACTAAACAAATAACAAATACAACTGCTTCACTTATGTGTGACAAATAACAAAATTGTGAACCACAAATAATTTGTCTTTGTTTCTTTATTTTTCCCCAAGAATGTTCCTAATACAACTATTCTTTGGAGGAATGGTAAATCTTTTAATGACAGACATATCTCTGTCTGTCATTAGATAGATTGATAGATAAATAAATAGATAGATAGATGATGATAGATAGATAGATAGATAGATAGATGATAGATAGATGATAGATAGATAGATAGATAGATAGATAGAGATATAGATATATAGATGACAGATAGATGATGATGATGATAGATAGATAGATGATAGAAAGATAGATAGATGATAGTTGATAGATAGATAGATAGATAGATAGATGATTGATGATTAGCAAAATGGCCCAGGGACCGTTTGTGCTTCGTCTCTCTTCCCTAGAAGCAGAGCAAAGATTCACAGGGAATTAGACAGAGCTGCTGATCGCTTACATTCTCCCCAGAGTACGGGATCTGGCAAGGTGATGACAGCAAGGTAAGAACCTGGTACCTCTTTTATCACGTCATTTGAATCAAATTCAGTGACTGTAGAAGTGCTTAAAATTTCTCTTCCTACTAAAAAAAAGAGGAATGCCCTTGTCCTATGAACCCGGGCAGATAAGGACACATTTCAGATGTGTCTGCTGTCCTTCAGCATGCAGAACACCACAACCCCACAGGCTACACCTGCTGCTTGCCATGAGACTTGGAAGACAGACAGACCAAAAACTGACAACACTGAAAAAACAAGGCTGAGGAAATGGCTGTTTGTAAAGGGCTTGCTATGTAAGCAGGAGGATCCAAGTTCAATCCTCAGAGTCCCTGTGAGAAAGCAGGGAGCACACATGGACATTTAGGATTCCAGCACCAATGACGGAGCCAAGTGGATTACTGGGAGTCACTGGTTAGTCAGCCTACAGTACTTGGAGTTTCATGATACATGAAATCCTTACTCAAAAATCAAGGTGAGTGCAAACTCAAGTCAAACCAAAACCCAGCACAGAACTGGGGAAATGGACAAGAAGCCCCAACCTCAACCTTAGCTGAGGAACTGTTGGCAACTGATCACTGCTTGGTGAGGGAGAGTTGGTCTTCCTTGAGGAAGTGATGCTAGACAGACTGACAAATCTCTAGTGGATAAACTCACACAAGAGACATCTGGGGACACGAACTTGACTTGAAAGTTTTTAACATATACTCCAGAATGCACAAAATCCTGTGGGGGTGCTATGGGGAGGTTCCAACAAAGGACGGGGTCTAAATATGATTAAGATGTATCATACAAAATGCATAAAACTTCAATAAGAATATATTGAAGAAACTCAAGTTCAGCAGGTAAGATGGCTTAGTAGGTTAAAAAATAAATAAAAAACTTCCTATGCAAGCCTAATGATCTGAGTTTGATCCTCTGCACTTAAAGTGGAAGGAGAGAATCAACTCTTGAAATCTATCCTCTGATTTCCTGCCCATGCACTATGGTCAGCACACACACGCACATGTGCATGCGTGCTAGCGCGTGCACATGCGCGCACACACACACACACACACACACTAAATTTAAAAAACAAGATGGATGGCTCCTAATAAACTATACTCAGTATTGACATTTGATCTTCATGCAGAGTTAATATACCTGAAAATGCACAAAATGACCAAGCACAAACACAAATACACATATATAATAAATAAATACCTTTAATCCAAGCACTCAGGAAGCAGAGACAGGCAGATCTCTGTGAGGTTGAGACCAGCCTGGTCTGCATAGTGAGTTCTAGGCCAGATGGGCTACTGGGAGACCCTGTCTCAAAAAGACAAAAAATAAAAATAAATACATAAATAAGGAAGTTTTAAAAATAGGAAAATTAGGGTGAGGTAGAGCTCTAGCCTCATGGAGAATCTCTGCATGATCTGAGGACTTCATTTAGATGGTGGTCTTCATCCAGGCAATTCTGCACAAAGATCAGTGGAAGTTCTAAAATTTTCGCCCACGGTACATTAAATCCTACTGAAATGACTGTAGATTGGGACAGGCATGTAATTTACAGAAGGGCTTAAGGTGAAAGTTTATTCCATACAGAGAACAAATTGAGCTGAGGTAATAAAGTGCTCCCTAATAAAGAGCATTACATAACAACTTAGACAAGTCTGTGAGAGTCATTTACAAATAGAGTATCAGACCTTAAATATTAAATGAGCTTCAGTAATATTTGGGGGATATATGATTAGAACACGTCTTTCTTATTTTCCCTGAAATGATATTTAGCAATGTCTGCCATCCTGTGTATATTTAACATGAGCTCATATGTCAGTCAATAAAATATAATCATCTCTAGGTCATCTTAAGTTGATATCCTTCCTGCCTCCCCAGCCAAAGAAAATCAGTACAAATAAACAAAGAAAGATATGAAAGTTCACTTGTAAAAACATTTAAATAAAAGCACAAAATTATATTTTCATCTACCAGATTAAAGGAACTTCCACATTTCTGAGGCTTGTGTGGTAAAAGAATGTGTTCCCACAATGATCTGTGTGACTAAATGGGCAATTTAGTGAAATCTAGCAACATAGAAAATGTTCAAGGAGCTTACCAGCTATGCCATTGCTTAACGCCTGTTTTACCATTACACTAGGAGCAGAATGTAAATGAATGTTCCCACTGGCAGCATTTTCCAAAGTAAAAATAAATTGCAATTGCAAACAATGAACAGAAACTGGATACAAAACATCCCAAATGCACATGAGTGAAGGCTCTTAACGAAGGTCGAGCCACAAGATAGAATACTACATGTCTATAAAAATAACAAGGTTGTTCTGTGTGTCTTTTCAAAGACAAATTAGCAGTATTTACTGTTCAATGAAAAATAAATACAGAACATGAATGGAATGCCTTCTGCTTGCATTGTAGGTGAAGCATCCCTTACCCACAATTCTTGGGGCTAGAAATGCTTTTGACTTTGAATTTTTCTAAAGTTGGGAATATTTAAATATGCATAGTGACATAACCTAGGGATAGGACTAGTTCTGAGCATGAAATTCATTTCTAGTTCATGTGCATTGTATGCCCGTATCCTGTAGGTCACACTACATACTACTTGTAGCATGACTATGTTGTGATGGCAATTCATCACATAAAGTCAACAAAGGAATATTCCCACTTGTGGTCTCATCTGAGGACTCAGAAGGTTCAGATTTTCAGACTAGGCCCAGTTAATTTGTAATAATAATTACACATGCACACACACACACATATACACACAAAGAGTTATTTGACTAGAAATACTTTCCTGTGGGGATCTTAGGACAATATGAAAAATCGCTACCTTTAGAAATAACTTTGCATCATATTATTTATATATTTTAATATTTTGTACATTTTACACATTTTTA
>NW_008355272.1:477785-516943 GCF_000622305.1 Nannospalax galili
TTTTATTTTATCTGATATTTTAAATTAGCAAATTACACATATACATCACTTTAACTTATGAATATTCAGTAGCAATTTGGTAAACAAGGAAATAAGAGAAATCATTATTTTCTTTTGAATAGTTTCAAAAACTATTTCATAACTTATTTTATGTGAGAAAAAAGTTCACTTTCCCTTTGCAGGGAAAATAGATTCTGTCTTTCTTTTTTTAAAAAAAAATTAACTTATGTGCATGTGTGAGTATATGTGATGTATACATGGATGCTAGAGGAAGCCAGGACAGGGTATCAGATTCCCCAGGTCTGGAGTTACAGGCTTTTATGAGTCCTCCATTGTAGTAGCTGGGAACTGAACTCAGGTCCTCTGGAAGAATAACAAGTACTCTAAAACACTGAGCCATCCCTCTACCCTCCATGAATCCTAAGAGAGGGAAGGAGGAGGTCCTAGCTCTCACTCTCCTAGGCAGGGAGGATAAAGGTGCACTCCCTAGAGGTCCGGATGCTTGCTTCAGGAGACTGAAGATGCAGCACTGGCAGAGTAGCTCCTTTCCATGTCTACTTTCCTTAACACTAGCAAGCATGCCTCTCAATCATCAAGTTATTGAATATTAAGTTTTCAAGTGCTCTCATCTACTCCATGAAAGCCAAACAGTATCAGAAAGTGATCTGTGGTTGAAATGTCAGGTCACCGTGTGATACAGTCTTATATTAGCTACTTTTCTGCTGCTGCGATAACACACCATGAAGAAAGCATCTTATAGAAGAAAGTCTATGTAGGTTCATGATTCCAGAATGATAAGAGTCCATCATGGTAAGGGGGCACAGCAGCTGGACAGAAAGCTGAGAGCTCACATCTTCAAGCACACACTGGAGGCAGAAAGAGAAAATGTGAGGTGGGGCAAGGCTATGAATTCTCACCCCTAGTGATACACCTCCTCTGGCAAGACTGTGCTTCTTACAGATTCCAAGAACTCCCCAGACAGTGCCACCAACTGGGAACCATACACCAAGGATTCAAATAATTTTGACTATGGCAGATCTTTCTTATTCAAACCTCCACAAGTTGCTTGCATTTTTTTCACAAAGAATTTTCCAGAATTTGTAGTTATATTGTGTATATGTTTATATAGTTGTGAGGTTGCAAGTGTTCCTGCCAATGGACAGAAGGGTCCAGGATGTCAGTGCTATGCAATCCACATTCCATTTTCCACCAACACTAGATGGAATGGCTGGCATAAAAGATACTAAAGAGAAGAAAAGAGTTTTTCACAACTACAATGTGTTTCCTCATTTAAAAAATATTTATTTGTGCCTTCTCTGTGCTATGCCCTGTAATAATCGATTCTGGAGACATGACATGATATGAACAAGACAAACAGTTCTCTACCTCAGGGGGCTCATAGTTGGTGGACAGAGGCTAAGATGTACATTTATATGATTGCAAGCCTTTGTCTTGGTGTGTGCAATATACACTCTGAGCATATGCTTAGGAACCAAGGGTAACATTTTTAAGAAAAGTGATGCTTAATCTGAGACACAAAATTGACTACAACTTGGCAATATTCACAAAGAAGTTTTAGGTAAAGGAACAGCAAATCATGGCTTCAAAGGCAAAGGCTGCCATGTTTGAGAAGCTCCAACCATTTCACTCTGAGTGGGCCTACAGAACAAGGAAGAAGTGTCTTCCAGGGTCGTGAATAATCATATTAAGGATCTCAGAAGAGTTCAACTTCTTCTTGTCAGTATGGGTAGAATAGAGTCAGGCATGTTCATTAAACTATAATTACATACAATGGTGAATAGACTGCAAGTAAGGGAGGAAAGGGGTAGAGGATGGTCTTCACTGGACTGAAGAATGAGGGGAGAAACCATAGGGAATGACCCAGGGGACTAAGCACTAAGTGCTTTGCCTTGTCAGCGTCACACCAAAGAGCAGGAGATGTGTGTGTGTGTGTGTGTGTGTGTGTGTGTGTGTGTGTGTGAGAGAGAGAGAGACAGAGACAGAGACAGAGACAGAGACAGAGACAGAAACAGAGAGACAGCAAGAGAGAGAAACAGAAAGAGACACAGAGAGAGACAGAGAGACAGAAACAGAAGAGAGACAGAGAAAGAGGCTTCAGAATGTCTTCTAGAGAAGACATATGACCAAGTGCTGCTACCTACGGCAACAGGAATGGGGCATGGGATACTGCCCCCTATTTCTTGCTGACCACAACTGTGAAACCAAGTTCAAGTGCCTCAAATTCTCCAAGTGTCATAAGAAAGATGACCTAAATATACCTTATCATCTTAAACAAAATGTTCAACTCCTATCTACCAAAAGAAAGATGACCGAGAGAAGGCTTAAACAGATCTCAGCAGCTTTGGCCCAGTCTGTCAGTCCCACATAGATAAAATGGGAGGCAGTGATAAATGAACCTATGAAATCAGACATATACCACCTAGTATTTTAAAATACAAAGACATCTCAGCAATCTCACTTTGGCTAAGACATTAATACAAATGCTGGATTCTATACAAGAACCAGAAGTATGTGTAGTACTTCTCACTTCACAGCTCATTTAGGTGATATGCCAAAGTCATTTCATGTCATGTACAAGCATGCTTGAATGAGTGGACTGTGCAGCCAGACAGCTCTAAATAAAATAAGTTTCAGTATTAAGTGGATCTGCACTTGTGTGACCTGGTGCAGGATACATACACTTATAGATTATATATCCATCTTGTAAACAGGGTTAAAAGATGTGACAGATCTCAACATAGAGTAAAGCCTTATTAGCAGCCTTACTATTAAATGATCCACATGATTATTCATTACAGTCTGACATTGTTCTGCTAATTAAACATACTCCCATCTTATTCTCGTTGATGTATTAACATAATATGCACATAGTACACAAACAAGAAATCAGCAACACATTTGTGCACAGATCCTTCTGGTTTCTGAGGTTTGCTGCTTGCACTTTTAACAACACACCGAAAAGGACCTTTCAGAGACATCAAAAGTTATGAACAAACACTAAAAGTAAGTAAAAGCTCCTCTCTAGATCAACAGAATGTGTGGAATGACATGAATCTGGTGCCTGTGGCCAGCACTGAATTTTCACCAAAAAAGTATAATGCGCTACAGAGGAAGATGAGCAGCTCATCTTTCAAGAGTATGAATTAATTCAGTCAATAGAAGATAACAGCAGAAGGCAACTTGATGAGATGTAACTATTCTCCTAGACTAGTGCAAATGCCACCTGAGGACATAGAGTAGGACTGATGTACATTTAACCCTTCCTCTTCTGAGCTGAATGTCCCCATGTTGCCTTAGTCTAATCTGATCTTTAGGGAAGGCTCCCTCTGTTCTTTGCTATCAGAATTGATGGTCTTGGACTCCACAGTTATTGTCCAAGTTCCTGAAAGGACCCTTGATTTATTCCCTTTATATTAGAAAACCATATCTGCTCATTATCTGGGAAGGTCACTGGAAGGGAGATATTTCTTCTGGCTTCGATAGCAGATCACTTGGCCTTTTTTCATATCTCTCTTGGCAGAGTAGGAGGTCTGTGAGAATGGAGGAAGCTTGGACAAACAATAAAGGAAAAATTATTCCTGAGCAGAAATCACAGTGCAAGGACCCAGCTGTATTTATAAATATGCAAAATGTGCTCATCAGCTAGCATCCTCAGTATTTCAACTTCTATGTCCAAAGCTAATTACTCCTGTCAATGGGAAGTCCCACTTTAGCTAAGGTGGCCAGAGACAGTGAGTCACTGAAGAGGGTTTTATTTTTTAGATAAGACTTAAATCTTCCATTGCATCCAATTTCAAACAGAATCTCTTATTATGTATGCTCACACATACACACACATATATATGTGCACACACAAATATATATACAAGGACATATACACACAGAAACCCAAGATCAGAAATGTTCTAAAGTATTTTAACCAGAAATATAATTGCTTTTTCTTCTAAAATACATTTTCTAGCTTATCCGTATTATCTTGCCTTTTCTGTTTGTCAAATATCAAAGTGTATGCAGGCAGAATAACACACACTAGAAACCTCATGTCAGGATTAAAAAACTTGAACTAGAACAAAAATGATATTAAAAACAAAATGATACCCAACAACTAGTTAGGTCAGGACACTGCAAATTTCCAACAATTCTACCATTGCTATGAGATCAGCCAGAGTCTCGCAGAATCCTTTAGAAACCATATGCTTCAGAATCCTGTTTGGGGTGTTGTTTAAAATACAGACTCCTTGGGCCCACTATCCCATTTGAACCAGGCATTTTGGAGACAGAACATAAGGATATTCACTTTAAACACAGCCCTTTTATGAGGGTTCATTGGGTTGTTATCCTAAGAACTAAGAACTCTGAAGGGATTTGGAATGTATCTTAACTGGTAGTGTGCTTATCTAGATGTACAAAGCCCTGGGTTCAGTCTCTAGGGCCCAGGGTGTGGTGGTGCCAGCACTCAAGAGATGGAGGAAGAAAGATCAGGAGTTCAAGATTATTCACAGCTACATAATGAGTTCAAATCCAGCAGGCTACATGAGACTCTGTCTAAAAGAAAAAAAAGGAGGAGGAGGAAGAGGAGGAGGAGGAGAAGAAAGGAAGGAAGGAAGGAAGGAGGAGCAGGAGGAAGAGCAGGAAGGGAGGAAGGAAGAAAAGGAGGAAGAGGAGCAGGAAGAAGAGGGAAGGGAGAAAGAAAGAAATCTCCAGTGTGCTGGAGGTACAGAGCAAACACCTGATACAGCCAATCCAATACAGCCTTTCTTTTATCTCATATTCTGACACTAGGGGGAGCTTTCCTGCCAGCAGCCCAGTCTTCATTAGCTAAACACAGACCAGATGACTCCCAGGACCTCTAAGTGGAAATTTACCGAGGTTAGGGTCCCTACTGCTTCTCTCAGAGGGACAATCTCTTCTTCCTTTCATTACAACAAGAATTGACAAGTTAATGATAATCCACTTACTTAGGCAAATTTTTGATATGTAAATTTAAATTAATAAAGCTCTTAAATAACTTTAAAAACAATTTTAAGAAGAAGAATATAAGTTGAGTGTTTTGGATTAATTCAAGTGTTCAGAATTGTGATACATTCTATGATAATTTTTTTTCTGGAGTTCTTCAAAATGCCTCCCTGGATTCAAATAATGAAAATTGAGTCTTCCTTTATGTACAACTTAAGACCAGGCATTAGAAAACAAGATAATTTCAAATGAACCGTAATGTTATCATTCCACCACAACATCTGAGGAATTTATATAACAAGTGCAAAAGTGTGCTGATTTTCAGTTTGGATTCCTCATTATTTCCTGAACAAAGCTACACACACACACACACACACACACACGTATTTATACAACAACATATATGTACATCCAAATGAAACATTAATTTGAATACTAACAGAAGAAAAGATAGCGAGAGTGACCATTTAATCTACATGAGGAGACTTTTATTTACTGTGATTCTATCAGACGACTGAAGAGAGCTTTAGGGGAAAGGACTTCTTTCCTATGACACTGCTCACGAAAGGCTTGGCAGGGTTCAGTTCCCTCTCTGTGACAGAACAAGAAAATCTCGGGGAAAGCTAGAGCTGAGAGGGACCTTCAAGAAGATTAGACAGATAGGGCATTGGACAGCTGAAAGGCATGCAGAATATTTGAGGCAGGTGGTTAGCCTTCCTTCCTCACATCCCATAGGCGATCCTCTGATACAAAGAGCAAAAGAAAGAAAAGAAAGAAGCATCATTGTTTAAAAAATAAACTCACAAAGACAGAATCTTGATTTGTTGTTTTATTGTAAAGTCTGAGCTAAAAGGGGACTAGTCACCCCTGTTGCTATTTCTTTACAGAGGGACCCTATGAATACAGAGGATATTATTTAATCTATAACTAATATTAGCCCAGTTTCCTGAGACTTCAAGGTATTAGAAAAGGCCGTACAGTCTGATTCTATTCGTTGGGGGGTCATAAAAAGGACAAAATGGAATCTTCAAGTAAGTAATTCTGATACAATTGGAGCTTTACAGTCTGGGTCACTTCTCTGCATTTCTACCCAATAAAAGAATGCCCTTTTACCAGTGAGTGCCCATGTCTCAATGCATGGCTGCTGGCTTAAAGTCACTTCTAACCCCTCAGCCCTCTTCTACGCTGTGAGAAGTTTATACTTTCCTTTCATCATGTTGAGTCTGATCTGGGTTATAAACATCCATAACTGTTTTGTTTTAATGCAGTGGACAAGGGGTCTAGAGGTGGGTTTGGGAGGAGATGGAATCGACATGTGTGTACCAGCTTCCCTGTACCAGCATGTATTAATTGCATGGCATTGATTCTTAAAAGAAATCTTCCATGTAAGCCCTCCTCTTATTGTCAAACTAAATAACTAATGCCAGGGGAGGCAGGCCACTGGAAGCTTGCTCATGTGAACTTGCAAAAAGGGTAACATCCTGCATGGGACCCATGCTGACTCAATCAGACAAGAACCCAGCATAGTGTGAGGGAAATGGGTATTGGGTGGCAGGCGAGTCCTAGCCTCAGGACTGTTGGCAATTGATGACAGCTGGGTGATGGAGAGTAGATCTTCTTTAAGATCTCTAGATAGGTTTAGATTCTAGTGGATGAACTTGCACTGAAGGAAATCTGGATACAAAATCGTGACCGGATAGGACTTAACATATATGATAGAATGCGTGAGGTCCAGTGAGGGGGGACTGGGGAGTATGGATGGGGGGAGGGTGTCTAGATTGTATTAGAACTATTGTATGAAATGCACAAAACTCAGTAAATTATTTTTTAAATGTCTGAAGACAGATAATAAGGTCAGTGTGAAATTTGCTTAGACATTTTCTACCAAGAGATGATGATAAAAACTTCAATACAGAACCAAACTTTTCTTGACGGATGACTCACAGAAAGTATAAAATTCCATTCACTATGCCTGCTGATACAGTTTAAAAAATTCCATCAATAAGTCAAATTGTGATGTCTCATTGTAATTCAAAATTTAAACCTTGCCTCCACCATCAGACTTAACAATAAAGTCTCCTGGTTTTCCACATTTTCACTGTTTATTATCATTCTAATCTTTCCCATTCCCTAGAAGTTCTAAGTTGTGATGACTCTGATTGAATTCCTACTTTATAGCTTTGCTTTAGGCCATCTTCCACCCTAGCTAGGCAATTTTCTTCACATTCTAGATGTTTCTTTCCCTCTTTTTCCACAGTACATGACATACCGTGTTAGAGGCAATGTCTCTTGTTGTAAGTGTTGAGGAATCTTTTTCTAGTTATTATAGAGTGCTGCCTCCAAACCCTGGGGCAAAATGGCCTCCATATTAGGTGACACTCCCCCTGGGACTAGCTGATAAATTATAGTGCTCTCCAACTCAGAAAGAAATACTGAATAGGACCGCTACTGGCAAATGACATGTAGGAGGCTGTACCATAGAGGAATGTTGCCAACTGAAGGACAAAGATGCCCTTTGGATGGAGTCTCACACAAGATGAAAAATAAACAGCCTTTCTTCAGTCTGTGCCCTGAGAGGGAAGAGTTTGAGCAGGCATTCTTAAGAACCTATATATTTTCAAATGTGTATTCTGGAGGAAGTTCATGGGGTACCACCTTAGGGTCCCAAGCATTTCCAGTTCTTAACTTCTATTCAGTTAAGCTTTGTTGACTTCACTTCAATCTGGAAGTTGCAGTTTGACCAAGCCTTGAAATTCATTTGGGACTCCTTATGATAATTCCTCATCCTTACAAGTGAAAGGATTCTGCCTAGAACACCTTCTCTTTCTTCATTCCCCCAACATTTACATAAATTCCTTTCTAACCATTTCTGAACAGAAGTAATCCCTTTAGATACTCTTTGCCAAACATGTGCTTGTAATTTGTGTCATGACTCCCATTGAACTCCACTAGCTGGCTGTCCTCTACCCTGTCTCACATCCCAATTAGACAACCATTTCCCTAGCATTCATTTCAGATCAACTTGAATCTTCTGGAATGATAGATTTCTCAATCTTACTCATTCCATCAGATCTCTAGACTATCCTGTGGGATTTAACTACTAGCAATTTTATTCTAAGAACATTTTGGATGGGCAATGTATAGCAATAGACATAGTCACCTCTCAAAAACCACATATGTTGAAGCTGAGAGCAGGTAGTGGTCACCCAGGTAATAAGATCCAGCATAGTTCTCACACCTAACAGGTAGTCACAATATGAACTAACAACACAGAGGATGTTATTCTTTAGACTTATAATGAAAGAGGTAAAATTATCCAGCTTTTTACTGATAGAAGAGAATGAAACACAGTGCCTGGGCTATATTCCCTAAGTGACTAAGGCTCTAACCTGAGCACTTTAAAAATCGTATTGCCTCTTTGAAAATAGGTTATTTTTATAGCCATAGAACTTCTGAAACAGTAAACAGGAAGCGAGTACATCAGGCTTTAAAGGTGAAAGAGGTTATTTAAGAGTGTTATCGGAACTGGCCAGCTGCAAGCACACAGTATCAGAAAACCATAAACCTTTCCCTGCATAGCAGGATTCAGTTATTCATTAGCTACCCTGCTGGTGTGCATGTGTGTGTGTGTGTGTGTGTGTGTGTGTGTGTGTGTGTGTGTGTATCCAGTATTAAAAAGCAATACCCTTGAGGTGTCCTGCCCCCTCCCTGCCATCCCACTGTATGGATGAGCAGTTTGAAAAGTGATAATTGTCTCTCCACCCACCTTTATCCCAAGTGCTTAGTTTTGAAAGTCATAATGATACCAATAATAATGATGAATACCATTTCTTTATGCTTCCTAGGGGTCAGTTTGTTATGCTAAAGATGGCTAACTGAATTCTGTGAGATTGTACCATAAGTTAAGGGGAAGCTAGAATTTGAACTTAGATTTATTAGAGACTAAAAACTATGATTTTCCCACTGCCACTTTGTCATTTCTAACTTCTCACGACAACACCCATCTTGATCAATCCATTGAGGGAAAAAACCAAAAGTTAGTGAAAACTGGATTCATTTTTAAGTATTTTTATTTATTACTTTTTTAAAAATTTTATGTGCTTGAGTGTATTGCCTGCATGTAGGTAGGTGCACCCATGTCATGCAATGCCCATGGAGGTCAGAAGACAGAGTTGGATCCCCTGGAACTGCAGTTATAGATAGTTGTTAGCCACCATATGTGTGCTGGGAATTGAACCCAGGTCCTCTGCAAGAACAGCCAGTGCTCTTAACCACTGAGCCATCTCTCCAGCCCAGAAACATGGCTTCTTAGTCAAATGTCCTACCCACATACAGCTTCTGCCTTCTGGAGCTTTGGCATCCAGGATGGCACATTTTAAGGGCTTTGAGAGAGACTCTACAAAAGACACCAAGCAGTTTTTCTTGTATAACTCAGGTTTCACAAATATTTTTGGCTTCAGAACTCCATTTCTAACCACATCGAACAGTGTTTTATTGCAAGAGTCATGTCCTGGAGAGTAACATGGGTGTGAGGAAAGCCACATAAAGCCCTATGTACTTAAATGAGGCATCCTGCCTTACCTGATGGAGAATCATAAAAGGGGCAGGGGCTGCAGACAGTGGGATCCTGATCGTTTGGAACCACACATTCTTCCAGAGCTTATCGTCTTGGGCTTATTCTGCCAGGTAGACCTCTGCATCTTTCCATATACTATGGCTGTGAAGAAAATCCCCTGGTTGCTGGATACATAAGCATACACACACTTTACTTTGTACTTACAAACTAAGTGATAAGTCACTGTTTTTAATGTTCTCAATGCATGCTTGTGCAAAGGAGATCTTCCCATTTTCTTGATATAACCGAACTTGTTTTTTCTTTGATCAGTAAAATTCTGTTCACCTTCTCAGGCCCAGCTCAAACACCACTTCTACTATAAAATTTTGCAAGGCTTTACAACTTTCTGAGCCATGGTCCTGTTCTTTCTTCCCCATAGCCTCCCCAAATATCCCACACCATTCACCACATGGCTTCAATCACATTCTATATGTGTATGTTTTCCCATCTACTCTTTGGAGAAAGGCCTGTGACACAAAACATTGTCTTTTACATACATTGCCTAGCACAGAACAAGGAAGACAAGGTACTCAGGAAATACTATGAGCATAGAGATACACAAGCAAGTGTTATAAGCTATGGCTTTTTCTCCAGAGAACTTGAATTCTACCAGAAAAGGCTCACGATTAAACATAGTGTATAAATAGTGTCAAATACCGTGGTGTAGTCTTGTGTGTGATGGTTTAAATTTTCAACTTAACATAGTCTAGAAACACTTGAGAAAAGAGGACTCTTTTCAACCTCTCACGAGGGACCGTTTAACTTAGGCTGGCCTGTGAACATGTCAGTTGCAGACTATCTTGATTACCAATCTTAATTAACATAGGAATACCCATTCCTGTGGGCTGTACAATTTCCTAGGCAAGGAATCCTGAACTTTGGGAGTGTAGGAAAGGGACTGAGTACAACTGAGCACACATGTGCTCATCCTCTCCCTGCTCTTGACTATGGATGTGACAAGCTGCCTCACATTCCTATCGCCTTGACTTCTCCAGAGTGGTCCAATATAACAAGGAACCACACGATAAAATAAACTCTTTGCTCACCTAAGGTTTTTTTTTTTTTTTTTTTTTATCAAGATATTTTGTCACAGCAAAGGAAATGAAACTAGACTCTTCTTGAGGTAGGAGTTAAGAATAGTGAAGAACAAAGAGGTCAAAGTATATGAAATTGCTCAAAGGTCCCATAAGGATGTTTGGGAGCCCGGTATTAATGTCACACATCTTCTCATCCTTTCTAACATATACAGTTACTATATGCTTTCACTACATAAGCCTGCCCTTGAATGGCAGGGACAGCTCTTATCATCTTAGTGACCTTGGGCAATTCATACAAGTTTTCTAAACCTTGGTTTCTTCATCTGTAAAAAATTTGTAACAGAGTCCACTCATTAAGTTTTGTGAATTAAACAGAAACCAATATACATAAGTGTCTTAGACAGAATAGCAAACACAGCATTGATGTGCAACAAATTTTGCCTATTAATAATTAACATTTATCCCTACTGAGCTAGTGGAGGGCACAGACTTTATCACAGTCATCTCACCACTGCTCTGATTACCAAGCATTGTACCAAGCACATGCGAGTAATTCCAGGAATACTTGCAGTGTAATTAAATTAATAAACAATGAGAACCAAGAACGAATTGAAGCATGAAAGTCCTCTACTGTCATCCTTTACTGGAAGCTCAGAGTCATACTGGTGACACAGGGCACCTTGCTATGTTTACAGAGCTTTACAATTTATTATTATCATTAATTATTATTTTGTCTTTCTAAGACAGGGTCTTCCTGTACCCCCACCTGGCCTGGAACTCACTATGTAAACCAGGCTGGCTTTGATCTTACAAAGATCTGCCTGCTTCTGCCTCCGAAGTGGTGGGACTAATGGTCTACACCATCACACTAGACCCTTACAGAGTATTTTTGCCAGGTCATGGGAAAGCCCATTTAACTATAACTTTACTGATTGATTTATTTCTATTTTAAGTGTATGACTGCCTTGCCTGCATGTATGTAAGTGCACCCATATATCTATTGTCTGAGGAGGCCAGAAGAAGGTGTCAGATCCCCTGGGACTGGAGTTATAGACAGTTGTTGGGTTCCATCTCAGTGCTGGTAAACACTCGGGTCCTCTGCAAGATCAGCAAGTGCTCTTGACCACTTTGCTATCACTCCATCCTCCATTTACATTTTAGAATGTAGCACACATAATATTTTTATTTCCTTTTATTTGAAGGTATAAGGCATTCAAAAGAGACTCACAGAGATATGTACGTGAACAAAAAGCACATACAGGGCTGGAGAGACAGAACACAGACAAACCTTATCTCTATTATGTGAAAAGATTAAAAAAGAATTTAGGAGCAGAAAAGTATATAAGACTGCATGGGCATTTTCCCTTAAAACATGACCATTCAGCACTAATGATCTTAATGCTGTGTGTGAAATGACTTTAACTATCAGCCGAGAAATAATACACTTTTCTCACAGAGTGGGAATGAAGTCTGTAAACACATCAAACCTGAACATAAAGAAAACAGAGAACTGCAGGGAACTGGATGCTGAACCTCTGAAGTCAGGGAAACTGAGGCTATTTCCTTGCTCACTGGGTGCTGGTTCCCTGATGCTCACTCAGTAAGTAATGGCAGAAATGTGAAGAATGGTTTGTTCTTTTATCTTCCCCTCTTTTCCTTAGAGGTTGAATGTAAGAGAAACTAAAAGTTGAATGAGCAACCAGCGAGACAGAGAGGTCAAGCGCCATCCTGCAAGTACTCCAGCAGTGCTGTCTCTGCTCCATCCTTGCTGAGGTGACCTCATTGCTCCAGTGTAATTGGGAGACAGAGACATGTGATCCTTCCTGAGGAAAGGCCTGGTATCCAATCCGAAAACTTTGGTTATTCCCACTTTTACTGGTGGAAGGCCCCTGAGGTTCCACCCTTCACAGAGAACTATTGACAATAGTGTATTGCAGAGGTTGGGAGAGAGAATCATTCTCCTTCGGGCTTTGGGGCCATTGCTGCTAGTTGATTACCCATGTCTCAGTGAATGGACCCCATCTATGTACATATGGGCAGCAGTAACTGGAAGACATAGTTGGGAGGGAAACAGGTAGTAGGGTGCTAGTGGGAGTTAGAGGTAGGTAGTGATGGATGAATGTGAGCAAACTTTTTGTACAAATGTACAGAATTTCAAAGAATAAATTCAAAATTAGTTTGAAAAGAGAGAGACAGAAACCTATAGTAATCATGACATCGGAGCACAGAGGTCAGAAGGCTGTCATTCTGATCAACGAGTAGAGCCAACATCAGGGACGTAGCACCCAGCTTTGCAGTTTCCTTTCCATCACTCAACTTCCACACTTTGCAGCAAGAGACATGCATGTCCTTCTCTCCTGACTTACACCCTCTTTACCCCTCTTCACACCATTCTTCATCCCAGTCTCTGCATCTTTTATGAACAAAGAGCTCCTTGTCCTTCCCTTACCATAAACTGCATAAACTCTATCATGTCACACTTCTCCCTACAACTTGAATTA
Source organism: Nannospalax galili (assembly GCF_000622305.1). NCBI lineage: Eukaryota > Metazoa > Chordata > Mammalia > Rodentia > Spalacidae > Nannospalax > Nannospalax galili. The sequence continues at coordinate 490,916 of NW_008355272.1, forward strand.
TTATTTCATTACCTCTTCTGTCATGTTTTGTATTGGAATACCCTACTCAGGGTCATATCACATGAGAAATATATATACATATGTTAGCAGTCATAGAAGCCTGGTCTTCAATCTTGACTGTAGTCATAGATACCTATGTGACCTTCAGTAAGTTCCATAATCTCTATTAAACTAAGTTTCTTGAGTTAAAGTGGATATGGCTTGTGCGTTGCTATGGTTTGAATGTGAAAAGTTATCACAGGCTTATGTATTTGAGGAGTTGATCCCCAGCTAATGGCATTGTTTTGGGAAATCAAAGAATATTTTATTGAATGCAGGGCATGAGACAAGGGGTCCATTTTTCAGAATTTTGTAAGCAATATATTTATTTTTAAATTTTATTTTTACTTACTTTAGGTGTGTGAGTGTTATTCCTGCATGTGTATTAGTGCATCTGTGTAGTGCAAAGCCTGCAGAGGTCAGAAGAAGGTGTTGGATTCCCCTGGGACTGAAGTTACAGACAGTTGTTAGCAGCCATGTGGGTGCTGGGAATTGAACCTGGGTCCTCTGTAAGAGCAGTCAGTGCTCCTAACCATTGAGCCATCTCTCCAGCCCCAAGCAACATAATATTTAATATGAAAACTTTGACTCTAGAGTAATTGGACTTTGTGGCTTGAACCCAGCCTCTGCCATATATTAGCTGTGTGACTATGTGATGCAGGCAAGCCTAGAGTTCTATGTGCTTTCATTCCCTCATCTTAAAATAGAGACAGAAATAGCATTTTCATCTCTGGTCATTCAATGACATATTATTCAGGATTCTTTATAAAAAATAAAATAGATGCATATACATCTATGCATATATACACATATTTATAATTTTATAAAAGATAGGTATATAGATAGATACCTAGAGAGATGATAGATTATAGATGATAGGTAGATGATAGATGATAGATGATAGAGATAGATAGAGAGATAGATAGATAGATAGATAGATAGATAGATAGATATAATTTTGTAGAAATTGGTTCACAAATTACATGAGCCAAGAAATCCTAAGATCTGTCATCTATAAGCTATAGAACTATAAATGTCAGTGATACAATGCAGTCTGAGTTAAAAGTTCCAGTATCAGTTGGGGAGACAGGTGTTTGTGTGCAGAGGTGGAGATCTTGTTCTAGGACTTACTACAAAGTCTGATAATCAAGAACAGTGATGTATAAAGACAGAACACAATGTCCAAACTCAAAGTTAGTGTGAGAGAATAGCTCTCCCTCTGCTTTTTTGTCCTGTCTTCAACAGTTTGTGTGATCCCAGCCTACCAGGAGGATAAAGATAATCTTCATTTAATTGTGTGTGTGTTTGTGTGTGTGTGGTGTGTAGCTTATTAAATAATGGTTTTAATTGTATCTTTTTCATACTTCCTTTATGTTAGCTATTCCTCCCCCCCCCACAGCTTCCTCTGCTGTACCCTTTCCTCCTCTCCCCATTTAAGCCTCCATTTCTATTACTCCCTCTTTCTCCTTCATATCACCCAGCTTTGACTCATTGGTATAATAGTGGCAGGAATGTTATGGGAGTAACCAACCAGTCTCTGATTGGATTTAAGACCTGCTCCACAGGAAAAACATATGCCTGGTTAACACACACTGAAAATCTGACTAAGAACTCATGGTTGGGGAACTCATAGACCCCAGGGGTGAACCTACTACTATTATTTTGCTAAATCAACATAGTTTCAAACTACCCTCTAAATTTGTATCTCTTTACCAATACATTAGTGTGGTTCTTAAACCTCATCAGAGACATTTCTTTGTGCAGTGTATGATGGTTAATGCAGAAACCCACAACTGGTCAAGGTACATAGAATAAGCATCTGTGGAGTGCTCAGCCAAAAATGAAACATCTATATCACACCCTCTCATACCAGATATCATCACAAAGAAGGAGCAGATAGATTGTAAGAGCCAGAGATCAAAGAGAACTAGAGATAAAGAGTTCCTTTTAGACATGACAAGAATACCAAACTCCTGAATTTACAGGTGCTACAGTTGCCTACGCAAAACATGCACATGGTCAAACCTGTCACATTCTAGTATGGAGAAGGGAGGAGTTCATGAGCTCCCACCCTTAGCTGGGGAGCTCTTGACATTTAATGGCTTCTGTGGGAGAGTCAGTTTTCTTTAAAGATATGGGTCCTAGTAGGTCAGCTGTGCTCCACTGAATCACTCCCATATCCATAAGTATTGTGGTGACACAAATTGGACTCAGTGGGTTATTAAAAAAAAAGGTGGACACAAGGCTGGATGGAGTGAGAGTAAATCTGAGCTTATTTTTGGGAAAAGGAGGTGTTAATATAATTAAAACATATTGTATGTTTTCAAAGATTAATACAATATTATATTTAAATACTAAGATGCTATATAAACTTTCCTCCCCATATTCATGACTTTCCCTCGAACTTGATACTCAGTCTGGCTGGGAAAATGTTCTTATATGAAGGTGCTCCCTTCTCCCTTTCTGTATCTCTGTGTTCTGCTCAGTTGTGAGTATCAACCTCCACCATTACAGAAACAGGAAAGAAAATGAATATCAACATTACCTCTTGTTACCCTGTAGGATCTAAAAGAAATCAAGAAGAATAAAGGTAGGGACTGTGTCACTTGACAAGCATTACATGGACCATCAGCTATGACACCCTAGAATACTTATCATTGATGATCATGAGTGAGACAGAAAGATCATAATAAGTTTTGGGGGTTCCTAGTAGTATAGGTTCTTTTCAATGTTAGAGGTGAAATTTCTGGCATTAAGATCAGAGAAATTTATATACAGAGATAAGAAAAGGAACATCAATTAGTGCTCCACGAAGTAATTCCTGAGAAGCACCTTTTAGTAATATAGACTGTCTTTCTAGATGAATCAATGTAATAAAGATAAGCCCAATATCACGTCAGAAAAAAACTATGAACACAATTTGATAATTTGGGACATGCCATCTTGTCTTTTCCACTGGGGAGCCCTCATTTGCTCATGGGTAGGTACAGATGTGAAGGGTTTGCTTTTGCATAGAATTAATAATTACATACTCTTGCATTTGTATTATCTCTAGCACATGAAATGTTGATTTTCATGCTTTCTTATTTAATCCTTACCGAGATGTTTGTGGTAACTATTACTACCGCCAGATGACAAATGAATCATTTTATGTCAAGAAACATAGGCACTAATTACCACATGGTTGTGGAAATGCTAACAGCATCAGAAATCAGGTTGAGAGAAATAACAAGCCAGGGACACCCCCAAATAAAGTGTTCTGATGTTTAAGGATGATAAAGAAGAGATTATTTCAAACAAGTACAGGAGCATATAAGCTCTTCTTCAGGTAAACATAGTATTAATAGTGGATTTTTCAGAAATCACCAATATTTTCTTTACTTACTTAGAATTCTCCAGTGGCCAGCTAAGACAGATAGGTCAATTCCCCCAAGAATTAACTCCCAGAAATTGGTTAGGAAGTGATTCATTTTACAAGAACCTTAGATAAAATGTGAACAGGTCATAATGTTAAGAACTGTAGGATTTGTTTGTTGTACTTATTTATTTAACTAGTAAATATGAATTGTACTTCAACAGTCTAAATTGCTAACTTCTGGATTCATCAGAGAATTAGGCACACAAAACTCTACCTTTGTGCATGGCTGCATGACCCCATTTCCTAATACAATCTGACTGCATATTCAGGTGAGATTCAGTTAGAAGACAGGTGGATTGTCCCAAATTTCATACAAAATTTAAAGTATTATAAAGAGGCAATAGAAAATAACTATTCAGCCTTAAACTCCAGGCATAAGACTCAAGAAGATGGAAAAGGACCTCCAGCAGTGAGGACAAACCTTACTTGTAATTGTTTGTTCTGTTGCCTTTTGTTTATAAGATAGGGTTTCTTGGATTCCAAGCTGGTCTTAAACTCCCTGTGTAGCTGACAATAACCTTGAACTTTTGATTCCTTGCCTCTACCGCCCAAGTGCTAGACTTACAGATTTGTAGAACCACATCCAGGCTGTGTGATGTTGGGGATCCAACCTGGACTTCCTGCAAGCTAGGGAAGCACCATACCAATTGAGCTACATTCAAAGCACAAGGTAGGCAATGTCTTAATACAGTATCTTTAAAATAAAAATTAATTGAAAACTCTACTGAGGATCATATCAAAAGTTGAAACAACAGTAAGAATGCTTTTATCTGTCAGTTTCAAGTTTCAATACGGCTCCACAGGGCTGAATGATGAGGCATTTGAAGAGGGCCAAAATGAGGTGTGCTCTATTATACCTTAGCACTTCCTTCCAGCAGAACCCTGTGCATGCATTTTCCTACAAGAACCCTTGGAGGTTTTAGACAAGTTATAAAAGTAATCATATTGACTTAAAAATATATTAACTGTTTATGCTACAAATTGTTAGGATACAAAGTATTAGGTTTCATTGAAATTTTATACATACATATTATTTTGTTTTGTTCTCGTTTCTTCACTATCATGAACAGGATAGCAATACACATGGATGCATAATAATCCCTGTGTTAAAATTGACTTAAGAATGGAGTCCCTGAGGCATAAATCTAAGAGAGGTATGACTGGGCTCAGGGACCCCTGTGGGAGATTGGTAGAAAGATTAGAGGAAAGGGGTGGAGTGTAGGAAAGAGTGGAGGAAAGCGGTGGAGTGTAGCCCAAAAATGATTTATTCCTCCTGGACTTCTAAAGAGCCATGGGCTCATGCAGGGCACCCTGGGAAGAAGGGTGGAGCCTAGTGTGGGAAGAGATTGGAATGAAAGGATTTGGCACCATTCTCAGAAGCAGGGAAGAGGGAGCAGGCGAGCCAGCATGCCCCGGACCCCATAGGGCACTGGGGGACCTCACAAGGACCCTATGGACCCCTCATGGAACTCTGTGGGTGAGTGGCCATGTGGGGATGGGAGATTAGGCAGATTGTGGGCAAAAGCAATATGGAATGGCAGGCCAAGCTGTGCAGACCTGGGTGCCAGGTGTCTGGTGTTTGTTTCTTTATAAATCTCTCCCCTCCCTCCCAAAAGATATAAACTATGAAAAATTCAGATAAAGATGTGTTATATGGTTTGTCTAATAGCCAGGAGCAAGGAGCCCTAAGAGAACTCAGGCAACAACAGGTATCATCAACAGTCACTGCTTGAGTGCAATTCAGTAAGAAAATCTTCAAGTCACTGAATCTTTCTAGACTTTCTGTCCTTTGGTATAGGGGATAGACTTGAACTGTCCACTCTGGGCAGCTTCATTAAATGATACTCAGCAACTATAAATTGATTTCTCCTTGTGTTCTTAAGTTGGAAAATCAGAATAAAGCTTGAACCCCATGGAAAACTTTGCATTGTTATCGATATGATCAAATTTTACCTTTCCACAGTCAATTGTACTCAGATCAGGTCAACTTTCTTTATCTTTTAGTTTGGAGAGAAAATGAATCTGAAAACAACTGACTTTTTAAAAATTATTTATGTGTATGAGTGTATGAATGCATACATGCATGGAGTGCACCTGTGTTGTGGAGGGCCCACAGAGCTCAGAAGAGGGCATCGGATGCTCTGGAACTGGAGTTATAGAAGGTTGTTAGCTTCCTTGTGGGTGAGAGAATCAAACCCAGGTCCTCTGCAAGAGCAGCCAGTGCTTTTATCTTCTGAACCATCTCTCAAGTTCCACAATTAACTTCTTTATCCTTGGAAATGAAAACATATCCTGGAAAAGTACAATGTCCTTTCCTTTCTTTTGTAGCTGAAAGATCATTCTCACTAATTGATGTTCTCTTTGCAGGACCAAACGACATTGGCACTAATCTAGAATATTAAAAAAATAATGATATTTGCTTCCCTATGGACCTCCTCCATAGAAGAATATTCCTTCCCTATCATGTGTGTTGCACCTCACACCTCAAATGACATTTCCAAATTCACACATTCAGCCTTCTCGGGGCCTTGAGGAGCTACTGAAGTCTTAATTTCATTGTCACCTTTGTGCTGTGGAAAGTCCTTGCCTGTGGCAGAACATCTCACACCTAATTTTTGTACCTGCTATATATTTGAATGGTGCCACCTTATTCCATCTTAAGCCATTGTTGCCTGAGTTTGGCACCTTTGAGTTTCATGTCATGATCATTACTACAGCATCATCCAAAATCTCCTGACATTTTTTTTCTTCTCTTTGAATCAACACAATCCAGAAGGGAAAAAGTTTGTTTTATGTGTTAATAACATTTTCTCAATAAGAACTACTTACTTTACATATTTTATTTCATTTTATTGTTTATCAATAGGTTTTAGTTTTACATATTAACAGGGGCCAGTGTGATATTTCAAGCACACACATATATGCATATATTATACACTGATCAATCCCAGCCTCCCATTATCTGCTCCCTCACTCTGATTCTCTCAACCTCCAGTAATCACTACTCTACATTCAGCTTAACTATATTTAGCTTCCACTTAGGAAATGAAATAAGGAGAACTTGTCTACTGTGGGTGGTTTGTTTCACTTGACATATCTTCCCATTTCATCCATTTTTCTACCAATGACAACATTTCATTCTTCTCTATGGCTGAATTTTACCCCTCTCTCTCTCTCTCTCTCTCTCTCTCTCTCTCTCTCTCTCTCTCTCTGTGTGTGTGTGTGTGTGTGTGTGTTGACATTTTCTTTATTCATTCACCTATTAATGGACACCTATCTGGTTCCATTTTGTAGCTATTATAACTAGTGCTGCAATCAACACAAGCATGCAGGTCTCTCTTCAGTAAGCTAAGTCCACTTCTTATGGATATATACCTACCACTGTGAGAGCTGAACCACAGTAGCACTGTGGTTCAGTGTTCAGAGCAACTCTATATTGTTTTTCATAAAGGCTTCCTGTACAATAATCAACTCAAAAAATCCAACCCTTAAATATAAGACCTGAAATTATGAAACTACTGGAAGAAAACCCAAGGGAAACAGCAGAAAACCCACAATGATATTTTAGATGTGATTCTGAAAACATAGGAATCCAAAACTAAAACAGTCAATATGTCTAGGCATGGTGGCACATGTCTTTAATCTCAGAACTTGAGAGGTAGAGGTAGGAGGACTGCTGTGAGATAGAGGTAATTCTCGTCAACATAGGGAGTTCCAGGCCAGATGGAGTTATAGGGAGACCCTGTCTCCAAAATATAGTCAATGGGGTTACATCATACCAAAGAGCTTCCACACACCAAGGATATTCCTAATGTTCCAGGACACAGAGAACAGTGCCCTATACATTATTACCAATAAGAAAAGCTATGTTCTGACCATTCCTTGCTGTTACAAATCCAGTACGCAAATTACCCAAATATGGTGCCCCTAGTGACATTAGACAGTACATAACCATTAGGAATATCTAGAATGTCTACTGTACTCTCAGACTCTGTTCAAAGCTTTGTGTCTACTGACCTGAGCTCCTGGAATGTACTCATCTCTAAATCATCTTCTTCTGTAATGAATGAGCCCTGATGTTCTATAGCTCCACACTACCCTATAAGAGTTATTAGGTTATTTCCTGTGTTGCCACAACACCTAGAACGTGTCTTTGTGTATCCATCCCATTTTATTGCGATTATCTGGAGATGCTTGTATACAAGACTAAGTGCTCCGGCCAGCTACCTCAGTGAAATGATTCATCTCTTCTATCACATCACACATTGGGAACTTAAATGTAATAGCAGCACTGCTCATTCTTTTTTTCCCCATATTTAACCTTTGGCTTTCCTGGCTGGCCTTTAAAAACACTACCTCCCATTCATTACCCTCAAATTATGGCAAATTTTCTCTCCTACCAAACATACCACTTTCTCTCTCCTACCGAACATACCACTTACTCTGAAACTGGATTAACTAGAAACCTTTTTCTTTATTGTCACCACCAAGTCACTGTTCTCTTTTCTTCCTTTTAGCCTCAAGTTCATTGATGGATGCTCCAAAAAGACTTCTGTTATTGTTATCATTCTCTTTCTTATGATACCTACTTTTCTCATCATATCTACACAGATAGGCCACTCCTCCTTATATACCTATATTAGGTACTTTTCTGTTGTTGTGAAAGAACACTGTGACTAGGGAAACTTATAAAAGGGATAGTTTATTTAGCTTATGCTTCAAAAGGGGCAAGAGTTCACCATGGTGGGGAGGCATGGTGGCAGAAGTGGCTGGAGTAGGAGCAGAAGCTAAGCACTCACATCTTCCTGCAGGCACAGGAAGCAGAGCATGATTGGAAATCCAACAAGGCTTAAGAACTCTCTAAGCCCACGCACAGTGATGTGCCTCCTCCAACACAGGCACACCTTCTAAGACTCCCCCAAACGGTGCTCCTGATATGTGGAGCCTGTGGGGACATTTTCATTGAAACCACAACAGTGTCTTAACACTGAGTCAACCTAAAAGTTTCAGTAATTCTAAAGAATTTAAATATCCACATGATTGACCTCTTAATATCTTTGTCCCTCAATTCCAGGATTATTTGCCTCTAATGACTTTGACCTTTGCCTCTGCCATTCACTCCAATGGTCAGTTCAATCCCTACCCAAGACCTTGTTTCACTTCTCCATGCAGTTCTCAATCATCTTTTATCTTTTTAATATCAGCAATCCTGAACCCTAATATGGTGGCTTTAAATTCTCCAAGAATTTCTCCATGGATTAAGCACCATTTTCTCCTTGTCGCTACACACATCTTCTTCCTGTTTTTCTTGGTTTACTTTCCGTGATTCAGTAGTGTAATCATCCCTGACATTCACTCCCAGGCATGGTTCTATATTCCTTTGCATAAGTCTATCCCAGTATTTACACAGTATACCCTTTATCTTAGCGCATTATGAACATTTTATAGCACATACTGTACTGGAACAGCTGAAGGCCTGGTCACATTTTACCTTAATGATTACATATTATAAATGACCTTCCTGATACAGAAAATAAACTCTTCATGTAAGTTCTATGGTAAATACTGGACATAGACAATCATTTACAAGAGAAAATGAACATTGAAATATTAGTCATAAAAATAAACAGATTATTAAAGACATTGAAAATCTAAATAACAGATTAGGCATGGAGTGGAAAAGAAGAAATCAAATATCGTCCGCCATGTAGCACCTTGGGAATGCTTGCCTGGCATACACAAGACCCTGAGTTTGATCCCAACCTCTGCAAGAAAAAAATCAATATGATTTCCAGGTTTGGAGCCTGATAATTTGGTAGATAAAAAGTTTCAGATTGACAAAACAAAAAGAATTAAGAGGAATGGGTATAAGGTTGGAAGATGGGCCAAAAGTTCAAGTTAAACCTGATTTATCCAAAGGAAGCTGTCATGAAGGTAACTTCCATTAAACATGCAGTTGGGGGAGACATCAAGATATTGATTTAACAATAGGAATATCTCTCCATCTTCCCTCTTCTCTATGTGTGTGTATGTGTGATGTGTGTGCACTATTTAAATATAATATTATCACATATGAATATAAGCTACATAAGCAAAAACTGAGAGCTCAGGACAAAGCCTAACATTTGAAGGTGAGATGAGAAACTTAGAAATAAATCAGCAAAGGAAAATTAGCATCAGAGGCCAAAGAGCTGAGAAGCAGTGTCCTAGAAACAAAGAAAATACTACTATGTGCCAGACTTTAACACAAGTTGCCCTAAACTTCTGCCCTTACTGAATGGGCATTTGTATTTCCACCAATAGGTAAAAAAGCAAGAACCAAGAGTAATAATTATCTCAAACAAATAGGATTTCTGAGTATTGGTAATTTCTATGGTTTGAATCATCCATGTCCCCCTAAAGCACAGGTGTTGAAAGCTTGGTCTCCAGTCATTGGAACTGCTGTGAGGTGGGACCTACTGGGAGATCACTGTGGCTGCACCTAGAAGGGGACTGGGAATTTCTTCTCTGACACCGGCTATGAGACAAGCAGTGTCCAGAGTCACAAGCTCCCAGTGTGATACCTTCACAGATACAAAGCAAAGTGGCAAGTTTTTCAAGTACTAGAGTCTCCCAAGCTGTGAGCCTATATAAACTGTCCTACTTTTTAATTTGATTACCTTACATATGTGTTAGACTAGAATAAAGGTGACTAACAAAATACAGAAGTAGAATATGGCTATCTTCATAATTCTTAAGCTTTCATCCATGCTTGACTATCTTCACTGAGGATTAAAAGAAATGAACAGAGGTTGGTAGAAAAGAAAAATAAAAGGATAAGAGAAGGGAGGGATGGTAAATGAATGAAAGAGTTCTTCTGACAGAACTGGGAAATTTTTCCATGTTCTATATGTATAAAAGAAAATTGAGAGGAGACTTTATTTCTAAGGAAGATTTTCAGTCCTCAATATTTGGACACGTTTTTTAATTTGCTCTTATTGAATTTTTGTTTATTTTATACAAAACATCTCAAACAATCTTAGTCATCTTTATAAACTCCCATAGCCCTCCCCCACTAGAGTCCGTATACACTGTCAGCCTTTTTATGGCCCACTGTGTCAAGTCAGTGACCCCAGAGGTTCCCCAGTGCAAGTCCACCCTATGAGGTCTAGTCAGCCTATCTAGAGTCCCTTGTTTTAGGAAGATCAGCATTTCTTCACCGAGCAGCAATCAGTTGTCAATATTTCTTTGAATAAGATTGGGGTCTGCTGTTCATTTTCCAAGTTGTATGCTGGGATTTCATCTACCTGAGTTTGCATGGGACTTGTGTATGCTGACACTATTGCTATAGTTTATATGAGCAATGTCCCAGGAGCTTGTAGGGCTCTGTTTCCATATGGTCATACACCTCCTCCCTGACTCTTATGATCTTTCTTCCTGCTCTTCCTCAAAGGTCCCTGAGCCTTTGATGGGTGAAGTTTAATATAGGAGCCCTATCCAAGGATCAGTATCCAACAGACTTGATCTCTATGCTTTGGCTATTTGTGACCTTTGTGCTCCTGGCACTCCACTGCATGAGAGAGCATCATTAATGAGAACTGAGAGATTCATTAGTGTCCTCTTCTTTACCCATGTCCTATGTCTCATAGGTCTTAAATGTAGTGATTACATTGTAGATGTGTCTCTAAGCCGGGGCAATTCATAGAGAATGTCTGTATGTGACCAGTTGTGGTACTTTGTAATAGTCTATGACCGGTGCAAAATGAGCTTCTTTGATGAGTGGTGACTTGGATAAATATATAGTTATATTTTGCACATAGAAAGAAATCACATTAGTCTAAGTATGTGATTGTATTGTGGAGTTTTCTCTAAGATCTATTACCTCTCCAGCCATGTGTATTTGGTTATGCTTACAGCACCACACTTGAGTTTCCTCCCATTGAGTAAGGAGGCTTTTAGTCCAATTAGGTAGCTGTTGGTTGCCCCCAAGATAAAAGAGCCACTACTGCATGAATGTCTTATGCTGTGCTGGACATTGATGTGGTTACCTGGTCTTGAAGCTGGTGTTGGATCATCCATTGATTTTTTTTCCTTTGGCACCTTTATAGCACTCTCCAAAGCCATGAGAGCTAGCCTTCAAGGGAAGTGGTTGCAGGTCAGTTGCAGCTCTATTGCTCCAAATCCTGTGTCTGAAGTATGTTCTGTCTTCAGCAGTAGGGTCTTACCTTCAAGTTCTTGGAGGCCATCAAGTGCTATGGAAATAGCCTGAGTAATTTTGGGAGTCTCTTGAACCACCTTGGTCAGCTACTCAAAGGAAGGTTTCTTCTGTCTGTCACAGTTTCATGTTATGTAGCCTTTAGCTATATACATGAACTCATGTGGAGATAATGTATGTATAATTTTTCATAAGGCTGTTGGACTAATATGATTTCCTCTGTTTTTTTTTAAAAAAAAACTAGCTAGCCATTATTTATCTCTCCTTCTCACTGTGATCTTTCCCATTTAAAGTGCCCCCATTTCTCCCTTGATAATACCAGTCTCCTAAGGTCCCACCTCTCTTGAGCTCCTTCTTTTCCTTTATCTCCAAGGTTACTTGTATAACCCTCCCTCTCTCCTCTCATTAAACTAACCCCATTTTTATCCATGTCTCCCTTAGCAACCTGTCTCCTACTGTTTTTCTCTCTCAGGTTCTTTCTTTCCCTTTAACCCTGGTTACTTTTCATTATTCTGGTTCCTGCAGTTACATCTGGATACATACGCACTTATAAGGAACCATCCTAACTCCAGTTCCAGGGAAATATGACACCCTCTCCTGACCTCTCCTGACCTCTACACACATACAGGCAATATACTCATACACATAAAAATAAAAATAATAAAGTACTTTTTAACAAGATTGGTAAATTCTGTATTTCTAGCACACCTACCTACTTAGGACTGGCAAAATTATTGTATATGTATAAAGTATGTGGAGGTTAAGAGAGACTTGGAGCTCCATAGTTCTAAACATAAATAGCAGGCTTTCTTCCAGCATGCATGATTCCTCTTGCAGTTTGCCTGGCTGATTGGTATTCTGTATTCTCAAATGTTTACAGATTTTTTGTTTGTTCTACTCCTTACTAAATATTGATGTTATCTTTCCTAGCACTGCAGTCCCATGAACTTATTTTTATTCTTTATTGAGAGAAAAGGTAATCTCCCTGTGGGGTTAAGGGGTGCTGGGGTGTAGATCATTTATTTCATTAAGCATTCAACAGAGAAGCCTAGTCTTTTATGGGTATCTGATGCAGAGAGTCTGGCTCTGTTTATCCAGAAATGCTTAAATTTAAGATTTGAGGTGGTCAGAGCAAGGTTAATAGGATCACAATTATTTCCTTGTTCCTTTAAAAGTATTCATTCACTTTTTCTTTTTTGCTCAAAAGATAGATTTACAAAATAAAATTTCCAAAAAAGTAACAATTCTTTCATTTTCTGTCTTCTACTGTTTTTGCAGAGACAGCTCCATCTCCCTTCTCTATTAGTTTTTTCTCTTATTTTTTAAGCCCTATTTTTGCTGCGCCAAACAGAGAAAACCCAACCCTTTCTCAGATTCCTCCATCTCCCTATAGCTTTGGGGATAGCCTGTGTTCCTGAAAATCCCATTGCCTGGCTTTGGTGTTTACCCCTGTGTTATCACAGACTGGTCTTGCAGTTGAACCATCCTCAACCTCATTTGTAGTATGGTCTGTTGCATGTTTGATTACACACAGTTTAATATTTTTTCTGATCTTTCTATAAGGAGTTGAGTTTTGATCATTCTGAAATGTCTCTCTGTGGGTGTTATTGAGTTGGATGATTAACCTCCCCCCCAAGGTACAGACCACATGCAGGAATTATAGACCTGGTGCTATAAAACTCAACTCTGTTTTTCAACTCAGCTGAAACCATAGCTACACTCTGGGGCAACTGACCAGTCAGTGAAATAAGAATGTTTTGAGGAAGGTCTACATAACTGGATAAGAACATCAAGATGGTAGACTCAATTAGGAGAGTCACCCTGGACTCTAGATGTGCTCCTATCTTCACAGGGACACACAGAGCAACAGCATCTGCTATGTGGATCATAGGGAACTGCATTGCTCAGCCTACAAATCCTTCCAGCAAGATAGTCTCCTGGAGGTTAAATGGGCTAAGGTAGAAGAACTTGTCAAGCTGTATGTTAACCCCATTGGCCTATTGTTGTTTTCCCTAAAATAGGAACATTTTTTCACATAAATGTAGATGATGAAATATAAAGTAATATTTGAATCTTGGAAATTTTCTCCACCCCTCCCTGTAGTCCCTGGCAATTAGCATATTTCATCTCAAATTCCCCTTGTGTTGCCCTTCCAAATTCTCCTTTGAAATGTCTTCCATCCTTCTCTTTTAACCATCCTGTCACCTTGGACATATTTCTGATTTTTCTAAATAGAATTCATTAATATTTTGATACTTACCATATGCCAGGCAGTTGCATTAAAGCATTGTAAATATACCAGCTCACAAAATGGTATTTGAGTTATACTATAATCTCTGCCCTACAGGTAAAATCAAAACAAAACAAAACTCCCCAACACAGTATGATTGAAAACAACTTGTCCCAAACCACACACTTAATGAACAGCAGAATGAGGGTTCCATCCCAGGCTCTAGAGTGAAACTGAGGGTCTGAGCTCTTTGTATTTTTAAATTAATGTTTTGAGATATTTGAGAATTTCATATGAGTACTGTTTTTATATAATTTCCACCATCCTTCGCTGCTTTCACTCCTCCCCTGTCCCCCTCAACAGCCTCTCAATTTTCTGCCCTCTTCTTTAGTCATTGTTGTTATAGACACATATAAACATATACATGTATGTATACATATAAACAACCTCCTGAGTCTGTTTAGTGGTGCTATTATGTACAAGTGCTGACCACTTGTGCCTGGACAACCTATTAAGGAGATGGCTCCTGGAAAAATTGTTACTCTTTTACTCAAGCAGTCCCTCTTCATCTAGAGAAGAAAACCCAGTGCAAATTCACATTGGCATGTCAACTGGTGTTGTCATCATGTAGGTCTTCTGTAGGCAACAATATTGATGAAATTTTCTTTGTGCAGCTTCCCCGTCATGTGTAGAAGACATTATCTAACAGCAGGAATCCTAGCCGTCTGTTTCTTACAATCTTTCTACCCCCTTTCTGCTACCCCCTAAGCATTAGGTGTAGGGATTGCATTTTAATTGTATCAGTTAGGGCTGGGCACCCCGTGGTCATTTATTCTTTGCATTTTGACCAGGTGTGGATCTCTGTAATAGTTTCTATCTGTTACAAAAAGAAATTTCTTGGAAAAGGGTGAGAGCTACATTTATTTGTAAAGATTCAGAACTAAGCTCCACAAAGGAGAAAGAACACAGCATTTGGAATGGTTGATATACAAGTTGTGGTATCCTGAATCAAATGTACTATTGCTTTACATCTGGGGACCCACCCTTTCAGTAACTCTGAATGCTGAGTATTTGCTGGAGGCATCCATTGTATTTTTCCTGTTTTCTTTCCCATCTTATTTTCCCTATCCAAGTTGTGGGTAGTTGTTTATCTAGAGTATTTTTGCTGGGCTCATCTGGGATCTACCACAACTATAAACAGCAATTTTCAATGAGATATTAAATTCAGCTCTAAATCAGACTAGGAAGGATATCATCTGAAATAAAGGCACTTGATACCTAAGAGAGATAAGAGTATGTGCTCCATGAGATCCTGCCCTCCTTCACTGGCCACTGGCTTGGGTTTTTCTTGCATAGTAATACTAATTTAAAAACCAGAAATACTCAAGTATTTAGCTATCCTTACAGCATCATCACTCCAGTCCTCTTGAGAAGATGTGAGACTGCTAAGGGGATCCGAAATTGAGGGGAAATCCTTAGAAAACTTACAAAGATAATACATCACAGGCGATATAAGGCAGGTGTTACTGTAAATGTACATCATCATGACAAACTATTTTTTTAAAAAATGTATTTAATAAGCCTAAGGGAAAATAAAAAATACTTTTAAAGCATATGCTAGCTAGTAAATAATGTAAAAAGTAATGTTCCTACTAACTAGCCAGCTAAGTAGTTAAATAGCTAAATAGTTAAATAGCTAAATAGCTAAATAGTTAAATAGCTAAATAGAACTTATTTCCCCTAAAGAAAACTGAATCTCTTCCTCCCAGCAGCTATCTGTTGCCAATAGTTCCTCAGCTCAGGTTGAGGTTTCTCACCCACTTCTTCATCGATGCTGGACTTTTACATGGCCTGAGCTTATGTGGGTACTGTCAGTACTTGAAGGGCATTTGAAGGCAGAAATTTAACTTGATAGGCTATAATATATACAACAGATTTGAGCTTTCATAGGACTTGTGCATGTTGTCACCACTGCTGTGAGTTCATAGGAGTAACCCACCAGCTGTCTAGAAGACTCTGTTCTTTGTGGTTATCCACGCTCTCTTGCTCTTACAATCTTTCCATCTCTTCTTCTGCAATGATGCCTGAGCCTTGGGAGACAGAGATTTGAAATAGGTGTCCTACTAAGGGATAAGCACCCCACAACCGCTTGTTCTCTGAACAGTGGATGATTGTGGATTTCTGTATCATAAAGGAAAAAAAAAATCGCAGCATAGACATTGGGAAGTGCATAAGAAATCCTAAGTAAACCTAAGGGATGTTTTTATTCCTGCTGGGAGAGGAAAAGACAGCAAATCTGTCAAGCTAGCTTCCATCTCCCATATTCTGAAGTATAGAAGTTATGAAGCTTTCATTCCTAATGATCATTTCCATGTCAGTTAGTAACTATTCTGTTTGCTGAAGACACAAAAGAAGGTAAAGTAAATATACATCACCAAGAAAATCATACTGGTTCAATTATAAAGAACTGGAACTTGCTGCTTTTCAGTATGGAATACTGAGGTTTATACTCTTCTATAAGAAGACAGAGATCACAGCTGTGAGACATGTAAAGCCACAATAGCAAAGACCAGTTCATGGGCACTGTTTGCCTTGCGGCTTCTCTGCTGTGTGTGTGATAAGGGTAATTGCCACTACAGGAATAGAGTGAACCACAACAATAACAGGTGCATAGGTCGCCCCTGCTAATTCACTGCACAGGATTTAGACTATTTTCTCCATTCTCTGACTTCAGCACTAGAAGGACAACTCCATTCTGAACATTCGGATTTGCAGACAAATCAGTCAAGTTGCTGGGTCAGGTCAATTTCCTCCGTCTTCCCTTTCTCAAAACAGATTAAGTTCCCATGTCTGGAGCAGCTGAAGTGCTGGGGTTTTTGAGAGCCTGCTGATATAGAGGCGGGGAGGCTGCTGATATAGAGCGAAGGCCATAGCGAATGATCATTAAAATACTCAAATTTATTTGAGCCACCCTGCATTTCAATAACCCCAAAGATTTAAATGCTGAGAACAGCACTGAAACCATTCTGAGTGCAGAATGATTGCATGCCTGCTTGGGAGATACATCAGTCTGGTAAGTCCCCGAAGAGAAAGGATGCTGATCTGGGTTCTTTCACTCAAACATGTCTACTTCTTCCGTTGACAGCATCTTTTATGACTAGGGAGGCAGTGAAACCCAGGGGCATCAGTAAGAGGGTTTTGTTTTTATGAGCTGTACTGACTTTGAGAGGGTTGTTGGCAAAGTCATAACCTGACCTCAGGTGGAAGACTCTGACTGAGAGCTGAACTCTGCCTGGTCTGGAAGGTTACAGTGGGCAGGCAAGGTCCACAAACTATGCTTTTGAAACATTTGAAACATTATAGCTTCTTACCAACCTGAAGAATCTCATCTGTTTCTCCTCTTAGGTCCCTGACTGTATAAGCACACTAACAACTTTGGTGAGGCAGACTTTGCCAAATATTTCCCAGAATTTAAACTACTTCAATTCATAGATACATCACCTGCATTCTCTTTTGAAACTGTGTAGTGGTTCTTATCCCCATCTTCTGTTCACATTACTCCTTTCTACATCCCTCCCAACTGACCTCCAACTGCACTTGATGTTCAAATTCTCATTCAGCATCACCTAAGCCTTGGAATCCTTTATCCCTGTCACCAATGAAATGTGCCTTTAGACTCCTCTGGAACTCAGTAGGACATGAGTTGTATTTCTTGGGCCTCTTCCTGGTGCCTAATAACTAATTCAGTGTTTATATATACCCCGCCTCCCAACCACTACATGTTCTGGGGGAAGCAGTCATAGCAATCATTTTTATAACTCCTTGGCTTCACAGTTGGTATTTAATGTTGTTGAATAGAAAGAGCAAAAGTCCAGTCATCCATCAACAGAGTTATCCATTTCTGTTTCCAGAGCTCCAGTTTTTGTGTGCATTCAAGGAAAAACATACATTATACATTGCATAATTTTGCATTTAAAATTGCATGCTAAATGTAGGCCTGTACTAAATAATTAGTGAACTGTCCACAAATCTACACCTACTTTAGAACTTCTTAGTGATTGATTTGTTTCCAGTGTACTGCTTTAAATCATTGTAAGGTAAAATATAAGGGAGGGAGAAAGGAAGGGAGGGAGGGAGGGAGGAAGGGAGGGAGGGAAGATGGAAGGAAGGAGGGAAGGAAAGGAGGGAGGGAGAGAGGGAGGGAGGGAGGGAGGCAGGGAAACTCTCAAGCCTTTACACTATAGCTCCTGTCTCTTATAACAAACCTAAAGGAGCTCCTTAGTCATCTCCTGGTGAGTTATATGCCCTGAAGGAGATGCTTTAGGCTCCCACAACTAATTTATTATGCTGACTTGAAACTCTTTGAAGAGTGTTGGTGCTCAGGTCTATCTTTCGTCAGATCATTCTCTAGTTTGCAACACCCTGTTCTTTTCCTTCTTGTCCTTTCATTATTCAGAGCATACTTTAATCTCATCCAGCACTCTATAAACACCAGGGATTCCAATATAGTACTAATGTAATTTTAACATTATAATTCTTACTCTATAATTCTAAAGATTACATGGTCTACACCAAGAGTGGATTATGTTTATACAAATTCACTTCTTCAATAGCCATTATTGTTTAAAAGCAACTTAAATTTGTATTTATGCACTTTAGAAGTTAAGTGGACTCCATTCATAATCTCCTGCAATTCTTTGTGATGTACTCCTTCATATAAGTTTAATATTCTTTTCTAGCCCACCCCCAATGTACTTTCTCCAGTAAAATGTCTTCTATAAACACGCTGCCTGAATTCTCTCTCTCTGTCCTTCCCCGATCTCGTTCATAATTAATGATGTGGCTATACTTAGCCTCCTTTCTTCTCTTACAGAAGGAAAAGGAGAAAGGGAAAGGGTAGAAATGATTCTTTACAGAAGCATGAGAAGTGTAAGATCCAGTAATGCCCATGTAAATGTGATGGAGACCCCAGCCTCAAAAAGCTTATGTCCTAGTGTGAGAAGAGACACAGGAACAGCTGTACCTGTTCCATAGAAGGGGACTTCTGTTAGAATCTGGTTATGCAAACATGGCTGAGCCCATCTGATGAGCACAGGACTCCCAATCAGAAGGGGAGCATGGGGAAGACAGGACTCCTGTTCTGAGAGTCTGTTGGGCTTTTGTCCAGGACTCTCCACTGCAGCTGTGGGACTTCCTGCTGTCGCCACTAACTGAACAGTCTTCATACTCTTGGCAGACATACCTAGTTCCCGGGAATAGGTTTCCTATCTTGCTGTAACCTAATGAGTCTAGAATTAGACCCGATGCCTTGGTGTGTTCTAATCAGTGCCTTAGAAAAGGCCTGTATCCCAGGACTAGTGGAATGGGCTCTGAACAGAAGCTGACAGCATTTCAGCTCGTTCCATCACTGTTGCACAGAGCCCAGGATGTAAATGTTCATTCCTGGAGTATGCAAGGATCTTTTTTTTTCTGCCATATTAACTAATTAAACACCATTTAAATTGTACTTTGTCTGGCATTATTTCCACCCAAGTGCATCAATTAGCCACATTAAATTTCATATTCCACTTTGAAGCCCAATTGACTAATCTCTCAGTTTTCCCTGTTATGTGGCTCTGTCTTAGTTTCTTTATATTTCCTCTATTTTAATGTAAGTGGTAATTTTTCTTTTAAAAAACTAGCTTATATTTTTTCTGTAATCACTTCCATTAAAGATAATCCCATCAAGAAAGAAATAAAAGACAATTTCAATTCACAATAACCAAACTTACAAAAAGAGGCCAGAACATTTTTATTTTTGCTTTGGATTCATATTGATTGTTTCTTTTTATTTCCTTGACATTTTCCTGCCTGAATTCATGGAAGACAAAGAAACAGTAACACTGGCATTATAAATGACTTCTCATATTCACTTAAAGTGCCTATCATGCAAATATTAGTCACTTAGGTTAGCATAAAGATTGAAAGCTCTGGTATGAGATTGGTTGAGGTAGTGGGCAGAGGGTGAATTTGAGCTGAGATCTTACTCAGCTCTGTGTCCTAGTAATGTTCTAGGTATCACCTTCCTCATGGAAATAAGACCCACCTTGCAAAGCTATTAAGAAAGCCACTGAAAGCACCTCTTATATCTGGGCCACTGTAAGATTTTGATAACTGCTCTAATGGTGGTAAGGATGATCATATAATATTACTGATATCTCTCTTTTTAATCATGATGGGCAATTCTCAGGTATCAGGTAACAAATATTTAAATTTTGTGGGTCACAAGACCACAGCCTCTGTCATTGTATCAGGTAGGCAAAACATAAATATGTGTTTAGAGGCTATTCACAATAGACAGCAGGCTGGACTGAACCAACAGGTTACAACCTGTGGACTCCTATGTTATGTCATTAGCTATTAATTCACTCAAAAATATTTTATGTCTACGATGAGCAAACAAATATTCCCTGACTAGAAACTGTAATGGATAAGAAGTTCTGGAGTGTAGCAATCAAAATTTATAGTAAAAACAATAGCCTACTTTATTCTCATAGGGTCTACCCACATGCCTGTGAAAGAAAGTAATGAATAAGCCAACACACCCACAAAGTAAACAGGAAGACATTCCATAATGCTAGGATTGTGCACGAAATTTTAATAGAAAGAAATAGTATGTATTCATGAGACTTCATGCTGCAACTCAGCACACAGAGTTAGGTAGTATAGAAGTTATTTCTTGAAATATTTTCATTGATCTTGTTGCTGCTTTTAGCTTAGGATTTTCACAAAAAATTTTTAAAGTTTCTCAATATTCTTATTTCCAAGGAACTAAGCTGTGTTTTTCTATGCTGAGCTCTTGAACAGGTGTTTCAAGGGAGGAAACTTAAAGCATAATGTACTAAAGGCAAGAGCAGAGGTTGGACCTCACTCTTACATACAGAGTCATCTTGTATCAAAAGATCTCCAGTACTAGCAGAAAAAATCACACAGACATTTGCTGTAAGTTGGTCTCTGAACTGTATTCTTTAAAACAATCCACTTTGTTCTTTTAAACAACCCTAAAAGAAACGTTAAAATTTTTATTTTATAGAAGACAAAGTTGATGTTTGGGAAAGTTATGAGTCCTGGTTGTGACAAAGTCAGTAGCTGATAGTAATAATGTTTGACCTTAAATTCCTCTATCTGCAAAGCCCTCTGTTCCCAGCATTTTGTGTTTCACCAACCATTCTGAAGAACTCTGATGTTTCTACATTTTTCAACCCCAGTGCCTATTGTCTATTATTACTTGACTATTTACTCTTAAACCTAGATGAAATCTATCCACGTGCTTAACAGTGATAAGGAATGCTGTCAGGTGACATCAAAAAGTCCACTGGTATTGAATTTATTTTTATGTCTTCTAGCTAGCCCAACTGCAAATTAAGTTTAAAGAGTATTCAAATGTGCTTGACATGACTTATTTCCACGAATCTATGTAGCCTCACAGCAATTAAATTGGACTCTTCCAGATGTAATGCTGAGCCAAGCCTTAGGTATCAGCTCACATAATCCTTCCATCAGAAATAATGAAGCTGCTTGTGTCCATAGTCATTCATGCTTTATATAAAATATGACAGGATTTTATTTTCAGTTTTATTATTATCTGTCATATACCATGATTTAAAAGACTCTTAAAAATAAATGAATACACAGAGAATAAGAGTCTATGAAGTGCCCAACTCTAAATGATAAATCTGCAATGGAACCTCTACACTTAAGGCTCATGGAACATAGTGGAATAAGAGGTAGAGAGACAACTAATGTGTCTTTTCAACTCTCAGCAATGAAGCTTCAAAAGAAAAAGAATAGGGCAGGAAGTTGGGTAGATTCGGAGGTAGGGGTGGATCTGGGGGGAGCTGAATATGATCAAAATACACTGTATGAAGTAGGCTTAGGCTGAGGTCCTAGCAGATATCCTGAGAAGGTGGGCTCAGACCTCCATCAGTGTAGTGACTGTGATCTCAGTACACCACCAGAAAGTGTGGAGTTCTGGCCTCCCTCTGGCATAGGGGCTGAGAACACAGGTGCAGGGGACTGCCTGAGAGTGCCTTTTGGGATCCCTAATTGTGCCATACCCATTCCCATACCTGGAATTTCCTGAGGCCCTTCCCAAGGCCCTAGGGCAGACCTGGCTTTGGTAGGCTAAGGCTGAGATACTAGCAGATAGCCTGAGAGGGTGGGTTCTAATCTCTATCTGAGTAGCTGCTGTGATCTCAGCACACTGTGGTTCTGGCCTCCTTCAGGCACAGGGCCTGAGAACTCAGCAGACCAAATGAGAGTCCCCAAATCACCCCCCCCTTAGGGAATTTCCCAAATTTTCTCTGAGTTCCTGCTAATAGGGATCCAAACCTTAGAAGGAAGCCTGAGTTACCTGACTGGAACCTGACTTGGGTTTCTGTGGGTATGCTTGAATAGCCATCAGTACCCTCCAAAATAAAACCTGAGGGAACCTGAAACCTGCACCAACCAGCTTTACATAACCAATAAGGAAAGGACCTAGGCACCCTGATAATACAAACAGAAGCATACTTCCACTTAATTCTCATATCAGAATCATAAACAGCAAAGGAAATTGACATGCCAAAATCACAACAAAGAATAATAAAATAGGAAGCCAAAATACTATGTCCCCACCAAACTCCACCAGTCCTGTACAAGAATTCTACAAGGAAAACCCCCTAGAGATAATCCAGGACACTGAATTTAAAAGAACAATCATAAACATGATCAAGGAATTCAATGAATTTAAAGAACACACAAACAAATCAAAGATCTAAAAGAAGATAGGGATAAACTTATGAATGAATTCACAAAAGAGAAACATTGAAGAAAACTGAGGCAGAAATGAAGAAGGAAGCATAAAACTCAATAAGCCAACTTGAAACAACAGGGGAAAGCATCACCACTAGAATGAGTGAAATGGAAAACAGAATATCAACACCGGAGGACAAAGTTGAAGAATTGGACCACTCAGGCAAAGCCTATGGAAAATTTTAAAAACCACAGGAATGGAATATGCAAGAGATAAGGGATCATTTGAAAAGACCAAACCTATGTATCATAGACATAGAGGAAGGATAAGAATTTCAGATTAATGGTATTGAACAGATCTTAAACAGGATTGTAGAAAAGAATTTCCCAAAATTAAAGAAAGACATCCCCATACAAATACATAGAACACAAAATAGACAGGACCAGAAAAGAAACTCCCCACAAGCATATCATAGTAAAAACACTAAATGTACAGAACAAAGAGAGAATACTGTAAGCAGCAAAAGAAAAACAAGTCACATACAAAGCAAAGCCCATCAGAATCACAGCTGACTTATCAATGTAAACTATGAAAGCCAAAGGAGGCTGGACCAAGGTATTTCCAGTTCTATATGACAATAGATGCCAGCCCAGAATACTTTACCCAGCAAAAATATCTATTACAGTTGAAGGGGAAAGAAAGATCTTCCATGACATGAATAGCCTGAAAGAATACATGTCCACAAAACCAGCCCTCCAACAAATACTTGTAACAATACAGAGAGCAAAGAGAGCAACTATACCCCAGGGCAACAAAAGAAAATACATAAAGGTATAATTGAGGAAACACAAAATTAGACAGAGTACATAAACAGCAATCAAAATGATGGCAACCAATACGCATCTTTCAATAATAACCTTAAATATCAATGGGCTAAACTCCCCAGTCAAAAGACACAGGCTAAGTGAATGGATGAAAGAGATGTATCCTTGCTCTGGAAATTGTTACTGAATATGTTAAAGCTGTAATGAAATGCTTCTTCTAATCATGTAGTTATTAAATAAAAATAAATAATAAATAAATAAATAAACAAATAGAAAGAAACAAAATCCATCTCTTTGCTGTTTTCAAGAAACCCATCTCACCTTCAAGGACAGGCACTACCTTAAGGTAAAAGAATATTCCAAGCAAATGAAACTAAGAAACAAGCAGGGGTTGCAATTCTAATATATGACAAGATAGACTTCAAAGAAAAATTAATCAGAAGAGATAAGAAAGGTCACTTCATTCTTATCAAAGGAACAATTAGCCAAGAAGATATTACAATCCTGAACATATATGCATCAAATGCTGGTGCACCCAAATTCATAAAAACAATACTACAGACTTTAAGACACAGATTAACCCCAACTCAGTAATAGTAGGGAATTCAATACCCCACTGTCTTCATTAGACAGGTCAACTGAACAAAGAATTAACAGATGTCTGAATTCAATGATACTATACATCAAATGGACCTAACAATCATCTTTCGAATATTCTACCCAAGCGCCAAATAATATACATTCTACTCAGCACCCCATGGAATTTTTTCAAGAATTGACCAAATACTGGGCCACAAAACAAACCTCAACAAATACAAAAAAACTGAAATAATTCCATGCATTCTATCGGACCACAATGCAATAAAGCTCAAAACCAACACTGGACAAAATCCTATTCACTACATGAACTCATGGTGATTAAACAAGAGACTCCTAAACAATGAGTGGGTCAAAGGACAAATTAAGAAAGAAATAAGAGAATTCCTGGAATTTAATGAAAAGGACAATATAACACCACACAACCTCTGGGACACTTTTAAAGCAGCCCTAAGAGGGAAGTTTATAGCTCTAAGCACCTACATAAAAAATTAGAAAGAGCTCAAATAAATGACTTAACACTGCAACTCAAGACCCTGGAAAGGCAAGAACAAATGAAACTCAAACCCAGCAGAAGAGAAGAAATAACAAAAATCAGAGCAGAAACTAATGAAATAGAAACAAAGAAAACAATACAAAGAACCAATGAATCTAAGAGCTGGTTCTTTGCAAAGCTAAACAAGATAGACAGACCCTTAGCCCAGTTAACCAAAAGAAAGAAAAAGCAAATCCAAATCAACGAAATCAGAGATGAAAGGGGAAATATCACAGCAGGCACCCTATAGATCCAAACCATTATAAGGGAATATTTTAAAAACCTATATGCTACTAAATCTGAAAAATCTAAA
Source organism: Nannospalax galili (assembly GCF_000622305.1). NCBI lineage: Eukaryota > Metazoa > Chordata > Mammalia > Rodentia > Spalacidae > Nannospalax > Nannospalax galili. The sequence goes on from NW_008355272.1 coordinate 515,839, forward strand.
AGAAATGGATGGATATATGAAACCATGGGAACCACCAAAGTTAAACCAAGAAGAGATTAATGGTTTAAACAGACCCATAACATATAAGGAAATTGAAACAGTAATATAAAGCTTCCCAACTAAAAAAGCCCAGGCCCAGATGGATTTACAGCAGAATAAAGAAGACTTCCAACCAATACTACTTAAATTATTCAAAATGATAGAAACAGAGGGATAACTACCAAATTCCTGCTATGAAGCCAGCATCACTCTAATACCTAAACAGGGTAAAGACACAACCAAAAAAGAAAACTATAGACCCATACTTTAATGAACACAGATGCAAAAATTCTCAACAAAATACTTGCAAACCACATATAGATGTACATCCAATAGATCATTCACCATGATCAAGTAGGGTTTATTCCAGAGATGCAGGGATGATCCAATATATGCAAGTCAATGGATGTCATTAATCATATAAATGGACTCAAAGACAAAAACTACACCATCATCTCAATAGATACAGAACAGTCTTTTGACAAAATTCAGTATGTGTTTATGTCCAAAGTCCTAGAAGGAATTGGACTGGAGGGAACATGCCTCAACATAATTAAAGCTATATATGACAAACCCACAGCCCACATCATTCTAAATGGAGAAAAACTGGAAGCATTCCCATTAAAGCCAAGAAAAATCATTGATGATTTTGTTCCTAATCAGGAAGTGCTGTTCAGATGTAAGACTTCAAATCTTTGTCTCCATTACTGTAGCGCCCACCTGTAGCTAAGGGAGACAACCAGCTATTGTTCTAAAATGATGGATAAATTTGTTTTCTCCCCCTATTTAGAAGCCTTTGAGAGGGAACTGACAGTGATTCTAACTACTCCCAACAACTATGAAAATACCTGAAAGCAAATCCTGAATCCATCAGTGTACACCAGTCTTGGCAGACAAAAGAAAAATGAGGAGGAACCCAGTAGAGAGATGCTTTTGGAAGCCCTTGTCAAGAAATTCCAGTGGACTGTCATATGAACGTTTTGAAAATTGCCCTGTTCTGACTTTTTTCTAGTTCCCTGTCTGGAACTTGTAATGCTAATAACTCTTGCCTTTACTTATCCTTCAC
>NW_008355272.1:517042-530929 GCF_000622305.1 Nannospalax galili
GCAATTTGAGTCTTTTAGACAGACCCACTGAAGGGGTACTCCAATTGCCTCACCCTGCATTCCTGTTCAGCATGGAAGAAGCCAGAGCAGTCTACATCCTGATTCCCTATCCACAAGTTGGGTAACCTCTTCAGAGTATGGTGTGATAAGAATAGGAGGTAGGAACTGGCTAGGCAGTTAGGGAAAAAGACCCCAAAGAAAAGTAGTCAGTTTCTTGGCTAAAACTCACAATGCCTTTGGGCCTCTTAGCAACATACTCCATTCCAAGGCCCAAAAATGGTGAAAGTATTTGGGAGCTTTTATATAATCCTTAGAAGATTATAGGGTTACCTCTTCAAGGGGGGGATGGTAGAGTATCCAAAAGCTCCATAAAAATAAATAAAAGAAGAAAGAGTACATGAAGAAAAAAAAAAAAGAAACAGAGGATCTTATCAGAAAAGAAGTTTTCTCAAGATATGTGAATCAGTATTTTAGGACCAATTTCTCTTTTCCAACAGAAGCTTAATAGAATTGTAGTTAAGACTACAAGTCATAGATCTAGCTTGCTATTATCCTTCAGTGATTATGTAAATAAATTTTAAAAATACACATTATGAAATTCTTAAAGAATTAATAACATTTTTAAAAATTAATTAAAAAATTTTGAAGAGAATATGGTATAATATCAATGAAATGAAGTGATATTGCAATTGAACATTGGAGCCTTGAAAAACTGGAGATACAGTTTTATTAAGTGGGCTGTTTGTACATACTTTTAAAGACCGGTGAAGGTAAATTTTAAAAATACACATTATGAAATTCTTAAAGAATTAATAACATTTTTAAAAATTAATTAAAAAATTTTGAAGAGAATATGGTATAATATCAATGAAATGAAGTGATATTGCAATTGAACATTGGAGCCTTGAAAAACTGGAGATACAGTTTTATTAAGTGGGCTGTTTGTACATACTTTTAAAGACCGGTGAAGGATATGGGGAAGTGTTTGGGAAATCCTTCTGGGTCTATAAGAGAGTTGAGTAAAGGTGAAGTATCAAAATGGGAATTTTAGAACTTGATAGTGTATGAAATCAATAGAAATGAAGAAAAACTATGGGCAAGGTGTGAACCAAGAAGAGCACTAGAGAAGTGGCCTGGCCCAAGATGACAGACCCGGGAACACGAAGAGATGAGCACTGCCGTCAACTCAACAGAGGCTCAAGTTCTTCTCCTGCTGTCTTTGACTTTGCATGGTTGGAGGATGTAACCTCTTCAATCAAGGCCTTTGTCTTTGAGTGACCTCTCAAGGGAGTGGAGATAGAATGTTACAATATATAAAGGAGGAAAGGGAATAATGGAACAGAAAGTGTTAAATGGAGTGGAGGATGGGAGGGCAGGGTAATTTTTTAAATTTTAATTGAATTTTTAGGTTAGAACATAAGGTAATATGTTTCAACTTGGCATCTTCACACACGCTTCAATATGTTATAATGCTGTCTCTCTCTCCCGGAAGCACTTTTTTCTTCCTTCTATACAGTAAAAATTTAAAAAACCTCATTCTTATGATTTTTATAGGTTTTTATGAGATCTGGAATTGTATATACTACAAATAATTCTGGAATATTGTAGGTTTATCATAGTTGAAGAACTGATATCATACACTGGATAGCTCATCCAAAAGAAATGTATTTTCTCCCCGATTTGGAGGCTGTGAAGTCCAGGATCAAGTCTGGCAAAGTAGGGTTCTATTTTTGGTAAGGAGTCTCCTGTGAGCCTACAAATAGCTGCTTTCTCACTATGATGGCACATAGCCTTTCCTCAGGGAGCTCATGCATGGAAAGAGAGGAAGGTCTCCAGTGTCTCTTCTTGGAGAACACTAATCTATTCAAATCAGGGTCCTAAATTTATGACTCCATTTCACACTAATATTACTTCTACAGAGTAATACTACCTCCAAATACAGCTACATAAGGGATTAGAGTTTCAATTTTGAATGGGAGAATGCACAGCTAATTCAAGAACAGTGTATATGCTTTTGCACCTATGCTATTGAAAGAATTAGCATGAACATTATTAAAAATGGAAATTGACAAGTTTGGACATTGCAGAGAGAAGGAAAATGAGGCAAGACAGCAAGCTATGCAGAATGCTAAGTTCTAACTTGAGTAACTAGAGGAATTGTGTATGTTCAACCTCCTACTCTATCAACCCATCATATTCCTTGATTTCCAAAGCAATGGCTCATGCTCTGGTTAAGTATGGCCCCTGAAAAATTAGTTAGCTGAGACCTACTGTCTTTATCTTTATTTTTTGAAAATCTGTTTCAGCTTCTGCTTTAAGGAAAATTCTCAGAGGATGTGAAGACAGCAATAGTCTTTTATGAAACAGGTTTTGTCATAGTAGAAACTTAATGCACTGTTCAATGCTGTCTTAATATTTTATATGGGAAATTTAGAAATTTAGAAGAGATTTTCATTGAACCTCTGAGGCTTTTATTTTCTTCAGTGAAGTTTCCATAAATTCTCTCTACTTGGTTCTGCTTCTTTTGCAAATTATGGAAATGGTATTGCAGCAAGGAATGCAATGCCCAAGTCTATTCCTACTAGCAGACATACTCAGAACTCACCAATGATGCAATGGCAGAAATGTTTTGTTTAGTGTGGCTTCTTTCAGTGCTGATAAAAAAAAGAATGGAGATATGTGTTTTGTGGAGACTTATACTTTCCTCTTGTGTGTCAAGGTAGTAATACCTTCAAAGATCTTTTCAACCGACTCACAGTGGGAGTCAATTCCAAGACACAATTACAATTGAGAAAAAAGTGGGTGGGGAGAATATAGCAGGATTTAATTTCATTTTTATTGGTCATTTGATCAGTGGAAGTAAATCTTCATCCCATGTTATAGTGTTGTATATACATGTAAGGGTAATATGCTGCTATAATCTGAAAGATGCAACTGAGGAATGGAAAAGAATCCCCAAGTGTTGGGTATTTACTGTGTGAATTTCACTGGTGCAGTAATAGCAAAGAGAGAGATGAGGGACAGAGAGCAGAGAGGTGAGTTGAGTTTCCTGCTCTATGATACACCAACCTCACAGAGACACGTACATTCTGGCTCTTGATATGGATACACATTTACCCCCTCTGACTAGATTTTCTTTTCATCTACATTTCCTATACAAAGAAAAATAAGTAATTTTATACATCAAGTAACTGAAGTTGAGGAAAGTCAAATGAGGTAAGCAGGTTTCTCAGATGCCCCATAAGAAATTAATTCAAGTGTCTGAACTTTGATTGACGTAGACTGAAATGTATATCACATTGAATATGTTTATCTTTAAGATCCCCAAAGACAGATTACAATAAAGTACATGACATAAACATCAACAATAGGATGTGTTTATCTCATAAGGAAAACTGTGTGGTCCTAGGTAGGTAGGTAGGGAGTGAGCAAGCATGTTAACTGTCTATGTAAGCCATATGTAAAACTTTTAGGGCTCCTTAAAACAGAATAAATTGCAAGTTTTAGGAAACTGTGACTAATGGCATGTTACGATAAGTTTTACAAATCACTTAAGGATTTCCCAAAGAGGAGATTCTCTAGGAAGTGAGCTCAAGGTTGGACAAAAGGCTTGGCAGTGATTACCATAATTAAGTGTAATACTCATTTAAGCTGAAAAGGCTTATAAGATTTCCCCAGAATTAACAGTTTATGTCTAATAATATTTTATTTGTGGCTCGACTGGTTTGAGACAGGTCTTACAATATAAACCAGACTGGTCTCAACTTGTGGCAATGTTGCTTCCTCTGCTTCCCAATTGCCAGGATAACTGGTTTATGACATCTTGTCTAGCTCTAGATATAAGAAACTGGGTTCTGTCTCTTCGATTCTTTGCTATAGAGCTTTGTTAGCAATTCCACTACAATTATATAATCATATAAAATTTTGAAAAACCAACAAAGGAATTTCAAAAAATTAAAATGTTTTGATTATGACAATAAGAAATTAATTGATATAAAAACATTTATCTGATAAGTAAAGTATGAAATATCAAAAGTTAATTGATCAAAAAGTTCAATAATCTTCATAATCCATATAGACAACTTTTCCATTTAATATTTAATATCTGATTTCAGATTGAAGCTAAATCATATAAATTTTTTTATGCCTATTATATTTGATAATGTAATTTTATTTCTTTTTAGGATTCAAAGACTTTCTATTGATATATATCCATTCTACAATGTGTCGGGTTTCACAAAGACAGTTTCCTTCAAATATTTTATATACTTAGATAATAAGCACACAAAGATAAGATAGGTAGATTCAGTATTCCATTTGCAATCACTTCTTCACAAATAGCATCAAGTTGCTTTTGAGAAAGGTGCTTATTCTCTCAAAATGAAAATTAAATTGAATGTAACCATCACCAAATTTTCTCCCTATAACATTGGTTTTCAAAGCTCTGCGGACACCTTTATCTACTCTAGGTGAATTTGAATCAGATGAATGTATGTTAAAGATCAGGTGGAAATGTGTTCACATTGCTGCTCCTATGTTTCCTGTCATCAAGCAATAGCACATTATGAATATAAATTATACAAAATTTGACATGTAATGAAACAATTTAAGGCTGTGTAATGCTTATATCACTGTAACACTGTCATTGAGAGATAAACTGAATGTGAGCATCATTTAATTCCAGTACTAAACCATAATCGCTCTTTGTAGTAATTCACCCAACATGGGAAGAGAGCTTATTGTGCACAAAGCACTTTATATAAGTAATATAATTTGATTTTCAAAATAGATCTACAAATTTGGAGCTACTTAATATGCCCATTCAACAAGTGAGGAAACATCCAGTTGTAGAATGTTTGTCACAGTAACGAGTGCTGGGTTCACGACATTGGCTAAGCATTTTAAGTATATTTTCTCACATAATCCTTGAGCAGTTAAATGAAGAAGCTATAATTTTCATTTCACATGTTTGGAAGCTTAAGAATTTAATAACATATCTAAAACCATACCATCTACTTATAAAAAATTGAGCCACATGGCTTGAGGGGCCAATGTACCACCATTCACCAGGACGATTATGTGAAAATCAGTGATGCAAATGTTCTGATTCACTTACCCGTGTGGTATTTACTGAGCATCTACTCTATGTGCAGAGCTTGTTAACAGACTAGATACCAAAAAGGACAACACAAAAGATAAGCCCTTTCCTTCCTAAGTTACATTCTGCTTGGGCTAATTGAAATTAAATGATCCTATTAATCTATAGGAGTTGGATTTACATAACATTTGCATTATCTTCCAGTTCTTTGTTTTACTACACCCATTTTATATATTTGCTACAGCTTTTTTTACTAAAGTTTTCAAATCTAAAACAAATTCTTAATTTGTTTCTATGTCTCCTCCCAGTTCAGTTTGATACTTGAATTTGTTTAATATGAACAATAGATTACAGGAAATAATAATGGAATTTGATGAAAATCTAGGAAGGGAAGAGAAGGAAAGGAGAGGGTGAGAGGAGACAGAAGAGACAAGATGAAGGGGAAGGGAAATAGGATGGGAAAGGACAAAGGGAGAGAGCGAAACCCTTGATTTTATCATTCTGTTTGGTTCTCTTACTTCTCCTCCCATCTCTTCTTCAGACTGTCCAAGAAGAAAAGTTGAGCCCTTGAGCCCAGGCCTTTTGCTATGTGACAAACTAATCTTGGCTTACCCAGATTATCTGGTGACATATGTCAACCCACAAAACAATACTTTTTAAACATTTTTGCATCAATGTGAATTCTCCCACCTGTTTGTGAGGCACTTTCAGAATTATATACACAATCACATTCACCATGTTTTATCTTCCACCTCTCCTCCGCAAACAACCCGTACACACCACCCCACCACCATCACAAACACCAAACTCTCTAAAAGTATCAAATGTGAGGAATATCCCCCTCTCCCTATCTCAGTGATAATTACTGCAGTTCTTTACTTTCTAAAGAGCACACAGGATGAAATCTTCCCAGCAGAATATCATCATTTGCTTATCAAAGCATGCACATAATTAAAAAGTATTGTGGGTAATGGAATGCAAATAAGGTGTAGTTGACATTTTCTTAACAAAGTTAAAGTGCTGGGAGGCACTTGGAATTCTTAAGGGAAGTGTTCCTGGGTCCCCCATGATAAAGCAGCTCTTCCAGCACTTTCTTCCCTTGGTGGGGTTAGGGGCACCCTGGTATCACAGATCCCTTGGTTTCTGAGTCTACTGGTTTTGGCTGTCCCTCAGAATTGTGTGTGGAGGTCAGATGAACTTGAACTCAAACACTATTATATTCACTAGGAAAAGAGAATTAGCCTAAACCTGAATGTGGACATCAAGGACATCAAATTTCTTAGTAATGAATTAGATTTCATATAAAAATTTCCCTGAAAACTGTGAAATACAATGAAAAGAATGTTAGTGGTGCCTGAGGCACAGAATGGGATGTAAGGCCACACAAATCCCCAACCACATGGTCATTTGTGTTTTTCTAGTCCTAATTGTCCCTAGTTTAACATAGCAGCTTCTGATAATGCCCTGAAAATTGTTAATGTCTAAGTCTTTTCTAGAGCAGACTGCATTGCTGTTTGGACACTGCTTGAATGACTGACCTCTTGAAGAGGGTGTGCATATATTGTCATTCTATTTGTCATCCAGTATACAGAAAAAGCAACAGACACCCCTGACACCTAGATCTTTGTTTCAAAGCATCATTTCCACAATAAGGACTAGGGATCCTGGGATAACTGAATGGCTGTGAGAATGGTTCAAGCAAGTATAAGGTGAACCTAGAATATCCTGCTGTGCTAGAAATTCAGAAATATCTCAAGGAATGATGAGGGCATATCAAAAGGATGTAGAAATCACCTGAAGGGACTTCTTTGATTGAAATTTATCCTAATTTAAGTATCAGAATAAACAATAATAGTAATCGATTATAAGTTATTGTTGAAAATATTAATCCAGAAAGCTACAGAGGTAACAATAAATACACAAATAAATGGACAGGGTAAAATATCTTTGCTTGCTTGTTTGGATTCTACTTTAGGTTTTGATGAACTGTCTCATTACATGGCCCTGGCTGGTCTGTTTCTTGCTGTATAGACCTTACCAGCTAAGATGTCTTAAAGCCATTCCCTTGCCTTTACCTCCCAAGTGCTGGATTACAGATGTGTACCACCATGCCTGGAAATAATAGGCCTTCCTTATAATAAATGCCAGCTTAAAACTGTAAAGAAAATATTTGGTTTAAGAAGTAACACTTTTTCACTTACTATTATAATAATTGTTTCAGAAAAATTCTCAGTGGATGCTAAAACTGTTAAGTGAATGGTTAAAAAAATCAGATCATTATCCCATAAAACTCTTACTAGTTACAAAGGGCAAAGAGAAAATTTAGAGCAAATGGCAAAAACACATATTAATTTAAGCAGTGATCAAAATTAACAGCACCTGTATAGGGATAAAAATGTGTAATGTGTTTGTGGATGTGATGTACCAAGTGGGGTAGGAGTTCATCTTTATAGCATTCTTGGCTAGTGTGCACAATCTATGATTACTTATAGGAGAATATCTGGAAAATTGAAAATGGAAGGTATTCTCCCCAAAAGTCTTTTTTAAAAGGCCAAGTAAAGAAATAAAAACAAACTATTGTAGATTTTGTTAATTTGGATTTGCTCTTTCTTTCTTTTGGTTGACTGAGCTAATGGTCTATCATTTTGTTTATATTTTCAAAGAACCAGCTCTTTCTCATTGACTCTCTGCTGTCATCTTTGCTTCTGTTTCATTAATTTCTGTTCTTCAGGGCTTGTGTTGGGTTTCTTCTTGCCTTCCCAGATTCTCGAGTTGTACCAGTGAGTCATTTATTTTTGCTCTTTCTGAATTTTTCAGTTTAGGCACTTTGAACTATAAACTTCCCTCTTAAGACTGCTTTTAATGTGTTCCAGGAATTTTTTTGTATTGTATTATCATTTTCACTTACTTCCAGGAATACTTATATTTCTTTCTTGACTACTTCTTTGGCCCGTTCATCATTCACTAGTGTTCACTTTAATCTCCATGAGTTTGTGTAGTTATTAGGGCTTCTTTTGCTGTTAATTTTGAGCTTTATTGCACTGTGGTCTGATAGAATGCATGAAAATATTTTAGTTTTATGTCCTTGCTGAGGATTTTTCTGCCACAATATGTGACCAATTTTAGAGAAACTTCCATGGGCTGCTGAGTAGAATGCGTATTCCTTGGTGCTTGGGTGGAATACTTGGTAGATGTCTGTTAGGTCCAGCTGATGTATGATATCATTTACTTTAGATTTTTCTATGTATATTTTTTCTGGTTGTTGAGTCTATTGGAGATAATGGAACATTGAAGTTACCTACTATTACTGAGTAGTGGTTAATCTGTGTCTTGAACTCTGATAGCACTCTCTATGAATCTGAAGTAACACAGACTCAGAAAATGAAGTAACATCTGTACTCTCTCATTTGTTGATCTTAGGTCCAAATACCTAGTTGTAAGTATATATCCTGATATAACTGTAAGGGCCAGGAAAATGGAAAGGAACATGAGGATGAAGGGGAAAATGGAGCTCTAGAGGAGGATAGCAGGAGACCGGTATTATGAAAGGGACAATGAGGAAGAGGAGGTACTTTAACTAAGGAGGGAGAAGGGAGGGTTATAAAGGGGGTTGAGAGGTGATAAATAATACTTAGATGGTATAAAAGCCCAAGGGAAATGTATTAGGTAAAAGTCCTATTAAAATACACATAAAATAAATATATGAATATATGTGTATATGTGTATATATATATATATATAGTGTCAGGCAGGAGAAGACTCCCTTTAACATGCTGGACAGCAACAGAGCTGGACCTGACCTGGAAACCTCCTCCCTGAAGACTAGCTCTCATTATATCAGAGGATACTATGCAGGATGCCAAGGGAGAAAACCCATCGACGGTCCTACCCACCTGTAAAACTTAATAAAATACAATGACTGGCCCAGAAAACTATTGCTATTGGTGCAGTAGTGGAACTTTCATCTTAGAGGTAATCAACAGCAGTCTAATTGGAATTAAGGCCCACTTAATTAGAGGGGACTCAAATGTGGTGCTGTAAACATAGCCAAATACACATGGCTGAAGAGGTCATAGGTCTTACAGAAAACCTATTTTGCCACATTCTTACACCACATTCTTACTTTATTCTAAATATTCATCCTCATATTTACATACAAGTGTACCTTTCACCTCTCATCAAAGAAATTTCTCTTTACAGCAGATGGAGACCATTACAGAGTTCCAGGACTGGTTAAACACAGAGAATAAGTGTCTGTGAGAGGCGTAACCCTATATGAAACATCTTCAGTGCAACCTCTACACATAGGATAATGCACCTCAACTCTAACCAGAGGATTTTCCTTATGCAGAATTTGGGAATTAACACACAAACCCATAATTGTTCAATGTGCAGAGAAGAAGAGGCCTTCCAGTGTTTATCTCTGAATATGAAACCTATTTTAAACCTCTGCCTCCTAAGGCATAGGGATCATTATGGAACAGGAGGAGGAAATATTTTAAGCACCAGAGGGAGTAGATGACCACAAAGAAACAGTGTTTTCCAGACAACTAGTTATTTATATGAACTCAGAGCAATGTTGACAGTATGCACAAGTCCTATGAGAGCTCAAACCAGACAAAATCTTAATATAGACACGGGGAACTGAGTAAAAAATCCCAACTCAACCTAACAAACCCTCGGCAATTGATGGATCCTTGGAGGGGGAGAGATAGGGTCTTCCAGGGATGGGATTCTTGGAGGGTCCAGTGGATGGATCCACAGTGAAGGACATTTGGGGGACACAAATCAGACACTGTAGGCTCTATAATATATATGAGTTCATTTAATTGGGCAGTTGGCAGTGGAGGGAGGTACACAAGGAAGGATATCCCAATACCATCAAAATATTTTGCATGAAAATCACAAAAAAATCAGTAAAATGTCAAATAAAATCAACATATCTTTGTCTATTTTTACTGAGGGACTCACAATGAGTCTAAATTCTATACACAACAAATGAGCATAGTAAATAAATCTACAAATCATCACTAGTCATCTGTCTACAACCTTCACAATGTGCGACTTCAAACTCCATTTTAGTAATGACAGCCAATTTCCAGAATGAAACTTCAGTTTTCATCCAGAACTTTTAACTCAAGTTACTCTCACAAATTTTAGGTGTCTTAGAAAAACCACAATATACAAAGAGTAGGATTGAGCACAGGGAATTAGGATTCTCTTTTTGTCCTAGAAGTTCTGATCTGATGCTTTCATTGATTCGATGTGTCTCTGTTTTGCAAAAAATAATCAAAATTATACACCAAATATAATTAAATAAGGAAGAACTTTGATATGCTGTTTTTCTCTTGCTGTGGATTATTCCCCCACAGACCAGGACTAGAAACACTGTGGTGGGAAGCAGCAGCAGTATGTACCTCATGGCACATGTGAGCTCAAGGCTCAGGGGATGGAACATGGGGTGCAAGATCACATAAAACCTTACTTACCACTGTGAGACTCAATATCCTTATTGAAACTTCAGGGTCCTTATCTGTCAAAACATTTAAACTACCCATATGGAGGAAATGCCAAAGAACACATGACCTACACCCTCTTTATTTTCCCTCCCAAGTCTGCTCATCATCTCATCATCATTTTTCTGTATCTTGCTGTGCATCCAAAGTTTGCTCCAACCAATCTGCCTTGCCTTGAGCTATCGGTTTCGGTTAAGGAATATCGTGGTATAATTTGGAGATGAGAATTGAGCAAGTAAAAGAGAAGTGTATTGCTTTCTCCCTACCTGTGAAACCATTGTTTGGTGGAATATTACTCTGGTTAAGATTAGCGTTTCCATTGCCTCTCCTACACATGGAGGGTGTCTCTTCCTTGTTCTACCTCTCCATCTCACTGAGGGTCATAGTGCCCACTATTGCTATTTCCATGGTACTTTGCCATGCATGTTGCTTCCCTTAATCTTGCCTTTCTAAACAGTGCCTTCATTGAAGTCTCCTCAATCATCAGTTACTTCTCTGAAGTTAGGTCTTCAACAAAATCAAGAGCAACCGTCATGGAGCAATGCTTACCTCACCTGCCTTTGCTGTAGACAAGTTTATGCCTCCTGCGGAGGAGGGATATCCAGATGCTCTCCAATGCCCAATGCTAGGAAGAGACTGCAGTCATGATGCATTACTGTTCAAATGACAGCTTTCTTATCAGGAACCATTTTAAATACTGATGCTGGAATATGGGTTCCATCCCCTTCAATAAAAATTAACCCCTATCTGGATTTTGTCCACATATGACTCTGCAGCTCTTATTTGGAATAAAAGAGTTGCTTCATAGTTGGTGTGCTATTTTTTATGAACTGGTAATATTTACTAATATATTCTAGCAAAGCCTCAGGCAAAGGGGGGAAAGGAATGGAGGGAATTGCCGAATGCGGTAAAATCCTATCATTTCTGACCTTCCAGAGGGATTTCACGTCTATTATTGTATTTGCTTTCTTAGCTTGAAATCAACAGATTTTACACTGTCTGAAATTCACCTCGGTTTGCTCCTTGTTTCTGCCATTTTTCCCTCTCTTGTATCATACATCTGGGAGTATTTTACAAGGCTTTCCTGTAATCTGCCAAACTATGCACACATGTGTCTTTCAGGAGTCCAATTTTCTCCACCCAGTAATTGGCCAATGCAGAAAAACAAAGTATCATTTTATTTTACATAATGGTGCTATGTAAAATGATTCACTAATTCAGTGGTGAAAAATAATAATCACAAGTTGGAAGATTTAAAAACACATGTGAGAGGAGAGCTCCAGGGAAATCTTAGCTCTCCATGTTTGCACAAGCTCACGCTTGCCCCCTGCAGTTTGCTGAGGGACCAAAGAATATTTTATAATTAGCTTTGTGTTTTGCTTGCAAACTTTAGCTGAAATATTCATTTGCCTTATAAGGAGCTATCAGTACCTTCAGGAATACAACACACAACAGTATTATTTAGAAACATATTAGTTTCCTCATCACGTAACAAATACATCCTCGTTCTTCCTTTCTCTCCCTTCTTGTTAATAGAGAAAACTGCTCAGGAAAAAAAAAAAAAAACAAAACACTACTATATGGATTGCAGTGTTTTGTGCCTCTTACAATTTGAAATGAATGTCTGTATAAAAGATACAGCAATGGCTAGTGCTTTCCCTTAAGTAATAATAAAAATTAAAAATATGACTAGTAAGACGATAAATTGGGTATGTCTATTACCTGTAGTTTCATTGTAATAAAAAAATTGAAAGAAAACGTCCCTTTGAGAGCCATGAATTCAGCACCCATGTCGTGGACAGCACCCTTTCAAGAAACAGCCACACAAACCATGCAACTCAATGGAAAATGAAAACAAAAATATTTTGTGTGTCTGTGGGGACTAAGTAATCAGCACCCTACTGCCTTAAACATAAATTCCTAGCACCTTGTTGTACTTAAAATAAACACCTACTCTCCTTCATTGTAGTAATGATGTAAGATAAATTCAGATTAATTTACAACAAATTCCAAATCCTTGCCACTCTTTCAAACTACCTCTGGGGTTGGTTGATCCCATCAACTGATGTAATACTTCAGGATTTCATCTGTTTAAAATGGGAAATGTGCTAAATCTCACCTCAAATTTTAAAAAGTAAATGATATATAATGGTTTATGATGTGTTTTAATTTATATCTCAGTGTTGGTACAGACCTTAACTATATTGTCCTGCAAGTAGCACTGTACATTTTAAGTGTGCCCTGAAAAGTATTTTCTAAAAGCTTCCTTTATCTGTAGACAGTAAAACTTATTCTGTGTTGGGCATTTTTGTCCATCACATAGGCGAGAATGGGTTAATAAATGCAGTTTATTAAATAATGTAATTCCTTGCTAATAAGCAGGACTGTTTTATTTCTATTAGGGAACCCTTGGAATTAGCATTATTACTTACATCATTCCTTTGAAGCAGCTCTGTTAACTCTCTTTACCATTAGATAGGAAATCAACTCAGCCTGCATCATTCATAGTTCAAAAATGAACTATTATATTCTATATATTATAGTCCATAAAATTTTCAGGTTTTCATTCTCTATGTGTCTCTTCGTCTCTATCTCCATCTCTCTGTTTCTCTCTCTCTCTCTCTCTCTCTCTCTCTCTCTCTCTCTCTCTCTCTCTCTCGTGCGTGTTCCACAGATGTCATTTATGTTATTCTTTTGAGACAATGTCTGTCACTAAGTCCTGAGGTTCACCAATTAGCTGGCCATGCAGGGAGGCCAGGGATCTGTTTATCTCCACCTCTGCAATGTTGAGATTACAAGTGTATGCCGCCACTCCTGACAATTTTTATCTGGGTTCTGGAGGTCGAACTCAGGTCTTCTTGAATAGCAAGCATTTTATCAACTGGGCTATCTCCCTAACTCAATATTTTAGAATTTCTATTGGCCAAAATAATTCAGAAGGAACTTCTTTTGTATCTAATTTTGGGTTTAATATGTCTACCAAAGCCACCAAGATCTTATCAAAATTTGGGGAGGATCAGCACCCGGGATGCCAAATATAGTTTCCAATTTGATCAAGTGTGTACTCTTCTGAGGAGTTGTGCTCTTGGCTCTGGGCAGGAGACTCTGAATATAATTCATTACCTTTGTTCAGTTTTATCTATCATTTTGATCTGTAAATGCACTTCAGAATATCATTTATCTCATCATTATATGATATAGTGTCATTATGAAGAAAGGAGTGGTCATTTCTTCTACAGAGCTAAGCACTTTCAAAATTATATATATAATATA
>NW_008355272.1:530959-572522 GCF_000622305.1 Nannospalax galili
TGTGATATATCCCCATCCATATTTCAAAATATTCATTAATCAATAGATATTTGAGTCCATTCCCTCATTTAATAGCAATTACACTAACTATACTACTTTTCAGCTCACAAATCTACATGTTTTTCCATAAACCTGTAATGAGAAGCTTAGCAAAGTTTTATTTGTTCATTTATTTATTTATTGACTACTTCCTATGTGTCATGCATTGCTCTAAGACCTAGGGATTTGGTTTTAAATGAGGCAAGTTCTTTCTCTGATTCCCTGTACATTCTAGGTAGAAAAGACAGAGAGTATGAAATTGGAGTTATCACAGTAGTGGCGTCTAAGAATGCCACTTTAGGCAGCATGGTCATGAGAAGTCTTGCTGAGATGGTGGAAATTGAAGATGAGATTATGACATTTAAGCTGAGACCTAATGTCAAGGAAGAGCCAGCCATGCGACCAGACACAGGAAGGGCAGACCAAGCAGAGTGAACAACTAGAGAAAAAAATTAATTTAGAACTGATGAAACTCAGACTGTTAGTGAAACAGAAAATCAGCTGAAATCTAGATTTTTTTCTACATGTCTTCAATTTATTGCTAAGTCACTTACAAAAATTAAAGTTTTTGTTAGAATACTAATAAACCTCTAAATCATTGTGATCCAGGAATTAAAAGTCTAAGTAAACTAAGAGTATGTGCTTGGCATCTCCATTCATATAAAAATTCTGGAGGTGCAGAGCAAGGTGAAGAAGAGAAAGCAAACCAGAGCTGTCTGGTGATGCCAGAGTTGAGCTAGGAATAGATTACAAAGAACTGAATACCACCTGGGGGAATCATTATAATTTTTTACTGCTGGGATCACTCATGAGGATATGCATTATATGTCAAATTCATCAAATATTAAGGGTATGCAATTCAATGTACAGCACTAGAATTAAACTAAAATGGGGTCTGTTTGAGTGTTGTTTTATCTTGAAGGATAGTTGTTGGCTTTTCCTGGTGCCCACTTGGAAAACTATGTAGCAGATGTTTCTTGACAACCCATACGTTTTGCTCATCTTTGCATGATATTCACTTACCCGCATTTGGAAACTGCCACTTTTTCAGTTTTGAAAAGTAAGAATATTCATCCAATCTTTTTGCAAACATGCCTCCTCAAAGATTCTGGACATAATTTGAGGATCTAAGTTGTGTATTCTTTCACAATTGCAATTTAACTCAAACATTCTGGGAAACCTGAATTCATTCAGATGAATAAAATTTCTCAATTGATCTCTGTTCCTTTAAGGCAAGCTTCTTCTGTTTTCCCTTCCTTCTTTCCTAATCACCCTCTCCTCACTTCCTTTCCATGATCTCTTCTTCCTCCCCCATCCCAATATTGTGTGTGTGTGTGTGTGTGTGTGTGTGTGTGTGTTACTGAGGATCAAACCAAAAGTCTTGCAGTTACTAACTTAATATTATTCTTAAGACACTGAAGAAAAGAATTTTTGAGGCCAGGAAAAGCCTCCCTTTCAGAGCATCAGTCACCTGCAAGACCAAGTGTGTGTTTTCCCTATAGATGCATTTATGCATGAAATATAAACAAGATGAATGTTTATTTCTGCTAGTATTGGCCTCATATATGCTAACTTCTATAGGGAATATAATATTCCTAATTCTTATTTATGCCAGAAACAAAATTTGAAGTCTGAAGGAAGACGCCAACTTTTTACTACCTATGGAGTATCAATCCTCCTTCTGGATGTAGGGGATTGTGCTTGCAACATCAATGATGAATCCCCAATGGAGATAGTGCAGCTCTGACTGCCCATGTCTATGAATCCCACTCTCACCAATACAGTTTCCACTGACAAGTCTTCACAGAGTTGTCATGAATAAAAACAGAAATATCTGAATGTAATGAAGAATAAAAAACTACAATAATTTACATTATATAGTAGAAGCTAAAAATGTCATGACTTAAATACTCCAGTTGCTGCAGTCTTCAGTAATCTTGAAGCAAACTCAGCCTGTGCTTCATCCACAAGTCACTCACACTTCTAATTTTAAAATATTTTATTTATTATTTTTTTATTTTATGCATATGAGTGTATTGCCTGCATGTGTATAAGTGCACCTGTCACAGTTCTATTTTGAAGTCATACATCTATATGTTTGCAGATTGTAGGTTTTCAAAAATCACTGATGACTGCATTAAAATATTGTACAGTATGAAGCCATGTAATAATTGTGACTCTTCTTTCTATTTCTCCAAGTTCCCATATTAGTCTTTATATCTGTCAGATTTGGAAGCAAAAAGGAAGCTTTTATTCCAGTGGGGTATTTGTGACAGATGGGTGGGTACACAGCAGATGTGAGCATCTAACCATCTTCTTGCTTAACCTTGGCTAGTCACATTTCCCAAGACTACAGAAGACAGGGGTAGGTGACAGCAGTTTCTTTAGAAACTGTCCTTTAGAAAGTCTGACAGAAAGCAAACAGAAAGAATACCCTGGGAGTTCTTGAATCCAAAGCATCTTCTGGACAGCTCCTGAAATGGCCCACTTTGGCACAGATGGGTAATTCTTCACAGAATCCTCGTGTTTATTACCAGTCTTTTCCGTGGTACATGTATCTCCTTCCCGTTTTACACCATTTACACTCTCAATTCATAAAATGAAACCTGCTTTCTCTACGAGAACCTGCCTGGTGTAGAAACAAAGAGACTGGATGATGTTCATAAACCACTTGCTCTTCCTTGTTCAAGCTGACACAGTGGTTGAGAACATTGGTCCCAGAATCCCCTTGTCATGGTCTAAGTTTCAGTTCCATCCTTTACAAGTTACAAGACTTTAGGCAAGTTACTTAAATGTTCTATGCCTTTATTTAACCTCTGTATAATGGGGATATAACAGTTATATCTTGCTAATATTAGTGGGAAGTTTTTATAGTTCATATGAATATTAATTGAGAGCATTATTTGGCAAAGCTAAGCAACCAATAGGCATTGACTGTTATTGTTGTTGTTATTACCAGTGCAATTAACTAACTCCTGTTTATCTGATAAGAAAACCCAATTCTTAATGTTTATTTCCCAGAGCAGCAATGCATGAGTGGCTATACCATGGTCAGGTTTTGAGATGAATGTGTCTTCTAGGTCCTCATTGCATCATTGATAAGGTCACAGGCTGTGTCGCTCTAGTCTAAGGCAAACCTTCAACAGCTGATATTGGGCAGACCTAAAAGACAACTGTGTATCATTTCCTTAGAGCAGGATAATGAGCTTAGGTTTCTCTAGGATATTCCTACATAAGCCAGAACAACAGCAAAGTCAAATCAGCTATTCTTTTCCTACTTGCTTTAGTATCTATCAAGTATTACAAATATTGGGATTTATTTTCATATATGATTCCTGACTGTGGAATACTGAACTTGACTTTTGTATTATCCTTAGAGAAGCAAGTTACTTGGTGGAAGAACAGTGATTTATGTAAATTATTTGCTAAGAGAATTTATGTATATATTTTAGAATAATTTGTAGTATGTTTCATAAAAAGAAGAAATTTTAATTCATTGACCTGTGCACAAAATTGTGCTCAATCTCCTAATTGTTTGATTTTTTTTGTCAAACATATTACAGGCTAGGTTACCTTTCCTTTCTCTACATAAGAACTGTTAATAATGATAATAAGATTACTGGCTCCCTAAGGGCTTCTTTAGGTAATGCACACTCTCTCGTCATCACGTGTTCAAGTGTTCAGTTACCATTATTCCATCTTTTCTTTGTATTTATTTTGTTCTATACTGGCAAAGCCCAGGGAAGTAGTGGTCTTCCTTGAATCAAAGCTGCATAGCAAAGTGATGAGTGCCAAGTCATCACAAATGCATTGGCCTTAATTTAATTTTCATTTCCATTGTACTGAAACATTATTGGCTTGTACTAAATTATCCATTTTCTAATCAGCTAATCTCTTACCACAAATAGAATCAGTAAGTTCATGATGAGCTCTTCCGTGGCTGAAATTTCTTTTTTGTTACCAGGACATACTTTTGGTTTAAGTACCACAAACCTGTGTAAGAGTTATATCACAAATCCTTTCTCCCAAAGCATCCTCCCCTTGGAACAAAACAGTTCCTAATAAGAATACTGAAGCCCTTTCTAATGGCATATCTTGCACTATTTCTACCCCTGATGCTGGCTTGCTTTGTCATCTTCCTGCATTATGTTATGTCCTCAATATCTAAGACATCTAGTGCTAAGCATGCGTCTTTATTTACCTCTCTTTTTCTCATCATTTGTCTGTATTCCTTTCTGCTACCCACACACTGCCAATATTATAACCATTTATTATATTCCTATTGAGAAAGGGTCTCATTGTATATCCCTGGGTCCAGCTATGTAGACCAGACTGGCCTTAAACTCATAGAAATCATTTCACCTTTCTCTACTGAGTGATGTCATTAAAGGTGTGTGCCACCATGCCCAGCACAAAACTCCCTTTGCAGTCCATACTGCACAAGCTTTATGGCATTAGCATAATACTGCTTTGCTTTCCATATCATACGATAATGAGAGAAGATGTGAGTACCCGTAAGTTTGAGAATTAATGTAACAACTTTAGAGCTGAAAGGAATTTTGAGAAATTTAACCTACTTTTTTTGCATTTATTTATTTTGTGTTTGGCAGGGGAATTCATGTCACAACATGTATGTAGAAGTTAGAGGACAACTTGCAGTAGGAAGTTCTCTCCTTCCACCCTGAGTATTCCAGGGATCGAACTAGGATTATTAGCTTAACAACAAGCACCTTTACCTGTTAAGCCATTTTCTCACCCCTGAGATATTTAATTTTAAAGCTATGAAATTCTAGAAACCTCTTGGCCTGAGTCACAGAGACTGTGATCAGTAGAAATACTCTGAACCAGACCTGAGGCTGCTGAGAGCTGAGGCACATACTTGCCATCAAGACTAGAACTGGTACTAAAGCAAAGACTTCACAGAGATGTGTGACAATGAAAGATATGGTGGAATATTTCACATTTGAGTTTCTTTACCTCTACTTTGCTTTCCTACTCAGAGGAGATACTTGGCAACTGGCTAGGATAAATAAATCAGAAAGAAGTTACTCTTGTGCATAGGAACTGAGAAACCACCCTCTTCTTCCCACATCACAGCTGTCCAAGGCAAAATCTTATAACTCAAAAGTGTAAACTGTCTGATTCTTTATCCCAATCCTTAATTTTCATATCATGACTTTTGAGATTTGCCTGTGCAGTAGCTTTTCCCCTTCCTGTTCTCCTTCCCTCTCCTTCATCCCCTTATCCTTCTTTCTATTTATGCTTCCCTCCCTCCCTCCTTCTCACCGTCCCGCTCACTCTCCTCTCCTCTCCTTCCTTTCCTTTCATGTTACACACATACTTTTGTTTTTCTCTACCACATCTGGTAAATAAACTCTAATAGGTGCAATGGCTTTGAACCCTACTACTAAAGGGCTAGCTTTTGGGCAGCACCACAGGAGTTCTGGAAGCACTTAATAAAGAAAAAGATATGATAATTAGATGAGAATAAAAGGAAAGGTACTAAGTTCTAAAAATTTATGAAAAGGCTTTGAAGTTAGGCCACACATGATAGATTATTTGAAGCTTTCTTAAATAAAACCAATCTCCCTCTCCCTCTCTCCCTTTCTCTCTTGTGCTCGCTCTCTCTCTCCCTCCTTCTCTCTCTTGCTCACTCTAGCATGCTCTTTCTCTCCCCCCCCCCAAATGATGTTTCCATGGCTTTGGCATCCACTTCAGTCAGCTCACAACCACTTAACAATTTCAGCTCCACAGGATCTGACATGCTCTTCTGGCACCCACAGACACTGCAGGCACATGCATAGACACTCACACATACACACAATTATAATAAAAATAAAATCTTTTTAAAAAATCTCTCCTGTTTGCAAATACTTCCAGGGTCTTTCTTAATTCTGCTTTCAGTTTTTAAGAACCAATAAAAACAAAAGCCAAGGTAAGGTATGCCACTGACAGGGAGAGTAGGGAGAATGGGTTTGTGATGGAAATCCTCCTCCAGGGCCTGGTAGCCTGTTCTATTTTCAGATATCTATAGATTCATAGGCAAGAGACAAGCCATTCATTTGGCTGAGCCTGAGGCATAGGAGAATGAAACCCAGCAGAGACCTGCATGAGTAAGCCACTTAAGTACACCTAGAAACCCAGTGGATGTCTTAGAATACCTGGGCTCCCACAGTGGTGCTTGTGAAGTCGAACTCCCATAGATTCGCTTTCATGGCTATAATTAGGAAGAAAAATTTTGCAAAATCAATATAAAAAAGAAAAACACTTTCTTTTTGTCCATAACCATTTTCATTTCTGAGTTATTAACCTCACAGGTTATGACATATTGAGCCTATGGTGGCATATACAGAACTTTTTTGAATAACATTGAAACAGTCAAAGGAAATTTATGGGTCAAAATGAACCCCAGTCATTCAATTTTAAATTTTGTTAATACTCAACACGAACTTTCAGGAATTTTTACAGAGAAAGGAAATTAATAAACTTGAATTAGTCTAAATTAGGCATTTAGCACCCCTCAGTTCTGACAGTGCTTTTGCAAGATGCTAAAGTAACAATCCGTGTGCATAGACCATTAATCATCCTGCTGGTTTTTTCATTTATCTTTTGAATGACTGAATAGAACAAAGAATAAGAATCTGAACCTCGGAGTTAGAAACAGACTAAAAAACCCCATCTGAGTCTCTCAAAGTTTCCTCATATGTTGTACATTTCTGAACATCCCTAAAACTCGATTTCCTAGGGATTGGGGAGCTGGCTCTGCAGTTAAAGTGCAAGCAGCAAGCATGAAGACAGGACTTGGACCTCTAGTACAGCTGCAAATGCTGGAGTATGGAAGTCCAGCATTCAGAGGGAAAAGGCTGTGCTAGGCAAGATGGTTAGTGTCCTAGTTTGTTTCTTCATTGCTGTGACAAAATACTCTGACCAATACCAGATTGGGGGGGGAAAGGGTTTATTCAGCTTACATCTCCCAGGTCGCAGTTCATCAGGGAGCCCAAGGTGGAAACTCAGGGCAGGAACCTAGAGGCAGAAGCTGGAGCACAGGCCATGGAGGAAAGCTGCTTACTGGCTTGCTCCCTTGGCCCCTGCTCAGCCTGCTTTCTTATGCAACACAGGCACCACCCACAGTGGGCTGCGCACTCCCACATCACTCATCAAGAAGGTGCCCTTCAGACATGGCCACAGGCCAGCCCAATAGAGGCAATTTCCCAATTGAGGCTCCCTCAACCCAGGTGTGTCAAGTTGACACTAAAGCTATCCAGCACAGTTAGCTAGACTGGCCTTATCCACATGCTCTAGGCTCGACTGAGAGACCCTGTTTCAGTGACCCACACACAGGGACGACAAATACACACAAATGCACACCACATTCACACACACACAAACACAGACACAAACACACACACACACACACACACACACACACACACATGAATGTAAAGAAATAAAAACAAAAGGGAAATGCGGATGGTAAACAATTGCCATAAAGAATCATTTACGTAATTGAGAATAATTATAGATGCTCAATCGTATAGATCACAGTAAGGCCCTAATAAATTTTTATATTATTATTATCTCTGCAGTGAGTTACTCCTTATTTTCATCATTTCAAAATATGCTAGACAATTTTTCAATAAAGTTTTCTTTTTAAAATTTTTTGACAGCTAGAAATTTAGGTTATTTAAAATTATTTGGAAATATAGCATTGTTTCTGTAAACACCTACACATTAAATATTATTTCCAGTTGTGTTTGTTTTCTTGGGAGGTATTCTGCAAGCTGGAAATGTATCGAGTGAGAGGTTTTTATAGACCTTCCTGCATACTGTCAAGTTACTCTCTAGAGGAAAGTAAACCAATTTGCAGAGAGCTGTGTGATATTAAGCCTGTTTTCTCATAGACACACTAACATTCAGTTTTCATTATAATTTATTTATTGTAGAAGAATCAGCATAAAATTGTACAAAAAGGATTTTGTTTCCTTATTTAACTACTGATATAACAAGGTTGCTTTGTTCATGTTCTTGATTTCCTGTTCTAAGATTGGCATTTCTTCCTAGCTAATCTGGTTCATTTCCCTGACAAATTAGGGAGCCATTTGGTGTTTTAAAGCATGCTGTGATCTTCACAATCTCCAAAGATCCCAGTGCTGAGTCCCATTCAAATACTTCCTTCCATACAGCATTTTTTGCCCTGCAACTACAGAATGAAGCCAAGAATATTCTGATATATTATGCACCCTAGGAATCAGTGTGCCAGAAGATAGTCAGAGAGGTATCATCAGAATCGCCATGCAATTTGGATTAATTTAGAATGATATAATTAGTGCTAATTGAATCTCAGAGATTTCCATTTTTAATGATACCACAGTACGTCTCGGGTTACCATTTTTCCAGATTCTAGCTTCCTCACTTTGGCCCATTGCTGATGTTGTGTTATCACTGTGCATCCTCACTGGTTTTCCCATTTCCTCTTTCCTTGAGCTCCCCAATGCAGTCACCCCAACTCTGCTCTCTCAGATCACAACCAAGTAAAGCAAAGTAAATGCTACATTCAGCTACACTATAAAAGAGTTAAAAGAATTTGTAAACTCTTGGTTACTGAGCAATTAGTTTACTTGAGAGAGTTCTACTGATTGAAAGAGTAACAGACAAAAAGTGATGGAAAAAAAAACCTGGAAAATGAAGAAGGCAAGCGGTAACAGCCCAGAGCTGGAGAAACATTCTGCACTGCAAAAGGAGGCAAATGCCGTTCTCCACAGCACAGCAACAGGGCACTTTGAGAAACAAACAACCATAGACACAGAATGAACATTAGGAATTCCATGTTAGTGTATCAGGGAATTTATTTTAAAAATCCATCTATGGTGTGGCAAATAAAAAGATAAACAGATTCAAGTGGAAAAAACTGGTAATTTTATCAACTTGGGTAAAATGGAAATTGATGAAAATATCTACAATGAAACAACTATGTGATGTCATTGATGGTAGAATATACGATCAACCAAGAGGATAACCCTGGGTGCAGACAATGAATTTGGGAGTCCAAGCTGTAAGTACATGCCTACAATTTGATGAATTTGAGAAAAAGAAAAGAAAAATGAAAAGAGAAAATAATACAGAAGTTAGAAAACAAGTATCAATCACTCCAGGGAATAAAATCAAGGACTTGGGATGGAATCATTTTTAGCACACAATTGAGACATGAGGTTTCAAAATCAAAAGCAATTAGAAAGCTCTAAAACATGAACAAAAGAAAGAATAAGGAGGAAGGGAGGAAGAGAGGGAGAAAAGAAGAGGGAGAAGAAAATGACTTTTGTTTCAAATAGACAAGACTCATGGTTTTACAATGTATACATGGGGACTGAAGAACTGGCTCATCAGTTAAGAGCACTGGCTGCTCTTGCAGAGGACCCGGGTTTGGTTTCCAAAATCCACATGGTAGCTAACAACTGTCCATTAACTCCAGTTCTAGGGGATCTGATGTCCCCTTCTGGCCTCTTCAGGCATTGCACGCATGTAATACACTTAACATACTTGCAGGCAAAACATTCATACATAGTAAAAAATGAAATAAATAACAACGTTTATAATATAAGCTCAAAGTACTCATAAGGAATTTAAAGTATTCTGTCTTTTTCAAAGGATAGCAGACCAAGCACAGAGTTACTCTTACAAACACACACAAAAACTCCTAAACACATAAATAATAAAGTTTCTCTCTAAAAGAATATTTTAAGCCATAGCCAAATATCTTTTCCTTAGAAATTTAAGAATTGTTTATGATCAGAAAATCAACTAACATGATTGACATTCTATTTAATTTTTTTTGAATTTTATGTGTATGAGTGTATTGCCTGCTTGCATGTATGTGCATCCATATTGTGCAATGCCCAGGAAGGTCAGAAGGTGTCAGATTCCCCTGGAACTGGAATTACTGGCAGTTTTATCTACCATGTGGTTGCTGGGAATCAACCTGGGTCCTCTGCAAGAGCAGCCAGTGTTTTTAACCACTGAGCTATATCTCCAGTCCTGTAATTGTCTTTCTTAATTAGGAGAAATAGTCATTTCTTTATATAGCATTTTTCCTTTTCTAAATGAATTTTATAAATGTCATGCAGTACTTTTTATTGTATTTAGATTCCTTCTGCTATCTGGACCCCATTATTCTCCTCTGTCAAATTTCGACATGGCGGGAGGAAAGAACTAACTTCTAAAAGTTGTCCTCTGACTTCTACACAAATGCACCTATACACATAAACACACATATACATGCACACAAACATCTTAAGTACACACACACATCATACATACACACATCTACACATTTAAAAGAAAAAGGGCTGGGTAGGGTGGCACACACCTTTAATCCTAGCATTCAGGAGGCAGAGGCAAGTGAATCTCTGTGAGATTTAAGCCAACATGCTCTACATAGCAAGTTCCAGGCCAGTTGAGACCACAGGGAGACCCTGTCTCCAAAACAATGTCTATCTGGAAAAAAAAAACTAAAAATTTAGTTATAAGTAGAGAATTCAGAGACATTACAAATAAATATAAAATTAATGGAGAATTTTCATCTATAGCTATAATAATAACTTAGAAAATGTAAGGAAAATGGCAGTTGTCTGGGTAATAAAATAAGCTAAAAGCTTATGCTGACTTATCAAGGAATCACATGAAAAGAGAACAAAATGGGACCATCAAAGGCCTGGATGAGTAGGCAGGAGTATCAAATTTGACAATATGAATAGGCAATAGACCAAGTACATCTATACTTTTAATATAATTCAAGTTCAAATCTCAGGGAATCACGTTTAGACAGTTAACTTAAAGAATTCATTAGTGAAGAGAAAGGAGGGAACATACCAAGCACTTTCTAAAGCAAATACTAATGAGGCATTACGTTCAATATCAGATGTGTGTATCACAATGCTATAATTTTTTAAAAACTATGTATTCCTTTTAGGATAATAGAACAGACTATAACACAGGCTATAAAATGAAAATATAGCTAGATGCATATGAATCTGAATATGTGCAACATTACTAATTGGTGACAGTTAACTATTTATGTACTGGGAATTAAACCTATAGACTTGTCCACACCAGATGAGCCCCCCTACTGCTTATCTCCAAACTTAGTCCTCTTTTTCATGTTTCATATTGAGACAGGATCTCATTATGTTGTTCAGGCTGGCCTTCAGCTTGCTGTATACTCCAGGTTTGCCTTGACTTTCAGTTCTCCTGTCTCAGCTGCCTAAGTAGCTGAGATTAAAGGTGCTCTACCTGGAATGGCTAGGGCAGATTATTTTGAACATGAAAGTATACAGGGGTAGGAAATGTGAAAGAAATTATATGGTGTAAATATGTTCACTGTGAATCTTGAGGGTGATTACCTGGATAACTAAACACAGGGTTGCAGTGCTTTTTGTGTCTTCCAAATTCTGTTTTCTGACTTGAAAAATGAAACTATATTTTAAAACGAAAAATCAGGTCTCTTTAACTATTAAAACTATTATTTTTCCTAGGACTAGGGAGATGACTTACTTAGTAAAGTGCTTGCTTTGAAAGCATGAGGGCCTCAGTGCTATCCCTACAATCTATATGGTACATGTTTGTAATCCTATCACTTGGAATACAGAGACAGGAGGATCCTTGGGGCATACTGGCTTGCCAGCCTTGCCTATGGGACAGGTCCCAGGCCCATGGGAGATGCTTTCTCAAAGCAATGTGATCAGTGTCAATCCAGAGGAATGACATCTAAGGTTGTCTTCTGTCATTTGCCTGCAACTCACACAAGTATACCCCCCCCACACACACACACATACACACAGGAACACACATGCATACAAATAAGTAGAAATATTTTTTCTAAGGTCTGTGTAAGAGTTTTGGGTTTTAGTATTGTCCCATCAAACTAAAGAAACCACCAAACAACTTTTCTCTATGTAAGTACTAAGGATAGTCAGACTAAAGCTTCCCATCTGTGATTGGGAGAATACGCGAGATACTGAGTTAGTGTTGAGGCAGAGAGAATTCTCCTGCTATTTGTTAATGGTGGGACAAATGGAGATAGGGTTGCTCAGCTGCGAAGATCAAGAAGCAGTGGAGGGATACAAATCGAGATGAACAGTGGCTGACTCCACAAAACTGTTAAATGACTTTGCAAAAGACCTGTCACAATGGATAAATGGTTCCTCCAGAGGAAGAGCTTAGCATCCCTGCACTGTACACAGGAGTATTTCAGGGAGAAGACTGAGAGGAAGGAGAAAGGAAGAGGAAAGGAAAGAAGATCAAAAGGTGCTTTAAGGAATCAGCAGATATTTCTTAAATGAACAACTGGGAAGATGAGGGTGACAAAAATAAATAAATAAACAGAAAGCAAAGAGCACATGGGCTTCACTTCATCCTGCAAACTCATTGTTCCCTGCTCCTGAAGGATGCCGAGTTGATGTTGACTACTACAGTCTTAATTGTTTTTATGGTAAATGAGGCATGAAACCTTTTGTCAGAAAACAAGATGTCCAACTGCCTGACGACATATTCCCTTTCCAGCAGGTCAGTCCCCAGGGGTTAATGCTGTCTCTGGAGGCTTGGGCTTTAAATGCCACATTGTTGCATTTCTTTAAGGCAGACTTTTTTTAAATCTTAGAATACAATAGCAATTTTTTAAAAGCATAGTGGAAACCCTATCATACGCAAAGAAGAGGCAGGATATGGGAAGGTTGACACAGATCTCAAACATATGGAGAGGGACTTAGTGCTTAAGCACACTTGCCTGGCAGGCATATGGATGTGAGTTCAAATTCCCAGAACCCATGTAAATGACAGGCATGGCTATATACACCTATAAGCCCAGAACTGTGGAAGGCAGAGACAAGAGGATTCTTGGAGATTGCTAGTTGCCAGATGATCTCCTGTCTCAAGGGAATATGGCAGAGAATATACAACAGGACATCAGAGATCCTCTGGATTCAGCATGCATGTACGTGGGCAGGCATATACCCTCCATACACGTGCACACACCACACATGTACCCCCCACACATACTCATACATACACATACATACACAAATTTTTTCTTTCTTATAAAAAATTAAATAAAACATACAGAGAGCTGGTGACAAGTATTTCCTATAAAATCCTGGTTTTGAGTGAAATCCTATAATTTGCTCTGTGAATTATTATATTTCTTGATTTAACACTATTCATTGGATAGAAACTAATCAAGTAGCACTCAAACAGCCTGTTGTTGGTTTCAAATCAACAGATTCTATTTTATTACCTTCCCCTTTGTCATCCTTTAAAGAGTATGAATTTGTTGAATATTTTAGAGTCAAAAAACTTCCAAAGTGAGTTTCCCCCAAATTATGTAGTCTTCAGGTCATCTAAGTAGTTTTTGATCAACTACTACATTATAGGAGAGTATTATTGTGATTTTAATAACTGGGTGAAATAGTTTCTCCCTTGCTGCTTTCTACTGAAAACAATATCTGGGGTAATTCAAATATATTCCAAAGCATCATTTTAATCATATTCTTTGTTGAGGCATCCAGTCGTTAAGCTGCTGTGTTAGCCAGGGAAGAGACAGAGGTCAGGGGAAGACCTTGAGCTTCAGTGTCTTTGGACCAGAGGCAGCTAGAACTATGTTATGACAACCTACACAGCAGCTATTGTATTCAAAGCCTGACATTGAATTCTTTAGACTTGAATTAGAAAAGGCATTTCTTTGATAGATTTCTTCTTGTTCTAGTTTACAGGCAACTAATCCTCACTGCATTGGATCAAACAGATGGGCAGAATCAATTCAGGAAAGCGAGCAATGCCAGTTCTGCTCAGTCTTCCCTCAATGAACAGCTGAGGGCAGAGGGCAAGGCGAGGAAGAAAATTCAGAGATGCCTAAACCCAAGATAACTTAGCAAGGGAGAAGATTAAAAAGACAATTGGAAATATAAGCCCCGGCAGGTAGATGCACTTGCTGTTGAGGGAGATCTGAAAACTCTGCAATAATGCTAAACATACCCAGGCTTTGGGTGCTGAGGGTATTGAAGGAGCAGGGGCAGACAGAAGCCGTTGTGATGTCAAAACAATTGAAAAGAGTGTCAGCATCTCTAAGGAGGAAGGAGGTCTGGATTTACTTAAGTCTCTATGCCTGTGATCTAGCACTCTGTGATGAGCAAGCTAATTACTGCATTTAGGCAATTAAGTCCCAAAGAAACAGGGACTTCCAGAATAGTTTTAATGTATGCTTATTAGATCTTTCTAGGCTTGACTAGCCGTTTGGTGAGAAGTCCCAGCTAACAGTAAGAAAAGGAAAACTAATGAAAGTGAGCTGGAAGTAAGACTCAGTTCCTATTAATGCTTTTTCTATCTGCCTTTACATATGAAGTGCATGGTCAGATGCTTCATTTACCAACAGTCAGTGAATCCCCCATCTGTCCCATTGCCTTGGAGCCTCTGGCGCCTCCTGGTCCTCTCTTCTCACATATGCCCATTATTTTTTCCCTTCTTGTCCCTGAATTTATTCTGGTCAAGGCTAAAATATTTGTCTATAGGAAAGGACCTCAAAAGGCTAATTTGGATAATGCTCCTCCTTCCGTTGACTTGCTAATGATGCTAAGTTCTCAGACGTTATCTTTCTGCCACATGAGTCAGGTTCTCTTGGCCAATGATAAATCTTCCTCTAACTCAGTACGAGTGCTGTATGAGAAAGAGACACTAACCCATAAGTGTCTACATATTGCCAATGAGGCCCTTCCCTTGTTTAAAGTAGAATGATAGGTAAAAGTATGTCATTGTTAGGCATATACGAAAGCAACTGGCAAAACGCATCTGTATGTGTTAAAGTGTGTCACCAAACATAATCATAATCAATATAATCAATATATACTAATAATATATTTATAAATATAAATCACAAAATGAAGTTTTATATTTATAGATTTGCGTACAAGCAGGCAGCATCCTCCACCTCTTCAATAGGACACAGGTGTGTAGCATGGACTTGTCCTCCACTTGGAAAGCTAGACTGGTAAGCTATGGACTGATGCCTTCTTCCCAGGTTTGGATTCACCTGCTTGCTCTGATCACCACAAACAAACTTGACTGTTGAAAAATCCATGTTTCAGCATGCTGATGAAGGCCTTAACAATGGTCCAGTGCGAGAGACTATAGCAATCAGAGAACATGCCACACTGGAGCTGTTGGAACTAGGGAAGACTTTCAAGCAAACAGTGAAGGAGCCCTCACCACCTTGTGAGGATATGGAACATGGGACCAAATGATATTAGTTTAAGTGCTACAGAAGCATTAAAGTTGAACAACATAATTACCCATCCTTCCTTGAGACATAGGCTACATAACCTGAGACAGTACAGGGGGAATCAGTCTCTGATATACTGGCTTGTAAAAGCCATTAGAGATACTTGGCCATCTCCAATGGAGATTCCCATGCTGGAGGACAATAGAGGAGGGACAGGTATTACTGAGATAACTATATATGAGAAAAGCAATGTATGATGCCCAGTTCACTGGGTCAGATAGGATTGTATTCACCAGGGACTTAAAGAAGAACTTGATTCAGTAGGGACCTCGATTAGTATGGAGCTTTAATGGCTTTGCTTAGTTCCATAGTGGGGCAGGATCTTTGTGAAGAAGGAGATACTGGAAAATTCTGGCAAGATTTGTGTCTAACCCAAATTCCTAAAGAAAAAGTTGAAAAAAGCCAAATTCTGTGCTGAGAAGCTTCTGGAAGTCTCTAAAACCCAAGGAACATTTCATATACAGAAAGCATACTAAAGATAAGAACTGTCCCAGGGGTGGATAATGACTCCCAAAGTTTAAATAGGGTACATTTCTCTCCTGAAAGGTTATGCTAGGGGTAGAGGCAGTTTGCCCAGCCAGGGCCTCCCCCAGTAGGCAGGTGTACTCAATAGAGAGACAGCAGATATGGCTACAGCCAGGAAGAAGACCCAGGGCCTACCTGACCCGGGGAACCAACAGATACAACAGGGGCAAGAGGGGTCCTATTCCTCCTTATCCCTGTGCAGGGTCAGGCAAATTGAGCCAGCCCCAACGAGTTCATCGTAGATATGGAAATACAGGGAGGCTCCATGTAAAAACTCCAGGATATGAAATAGCTCCAAAAAGATAACTGAA
Source organism: Nannospalax galili (assembly GCF_000622305.1). Lineage (NCBI taxonomy): Eukaryota > Metazoa > Chordata > Mammalia > Rodentia > Spalacidae > Nannospalax > Nannospalax galili. Next base: position 547,157 of record NW_008355272.1, read on the forward strand.
GAACTAACTAAGTTGATGTCTGTCTCTCTCCCGTGCTATTATACCCAACATAGATCTGTTGAGAAAACAATTGATACAAATGGATAAAATCTTTCCATGCTGTGTTAGAACTTGTTTTGTTTGATTTAGCATATAATGCTATCCTCTGAGTATTTTACAGATGTGGAACCCATTTGGGAGACATCAGGTATACCTTCAAAAACCAGGATGGAAAGTAAATTCACAAAGGGCACAGGGGCCAGATATATCTGTGAATTCTTGGGAGCTTTATCATTGAGTAAAGCATAAGTGATACCCCCCAGGCTGGTTGGGAAAAGTCTACAACAGCTTGGGCCTATAGATGCCAAAGAGAAAACATATATCTTATAAAAATAAAACTGTACAATTGTTAAATGAAAATTCCAGTAACAGGGGTGGGTTGCCCCTTATGAACCATTGGCCAGAGAGGCCCTGGAGGCCCTCAAACTGATAAAAGCTATTGCCAGTAATGTTGTTTACACAACAAAAGAAGCTCCTAATGTCCTATTACTGAAGATGCCACATGATGTGAGTGCAGGTAAAGGAGAGATCAAGCTGGGACTAAGCTGGGATGGATGGCCTTCATACTGCCAGAAGGTGTTATGTAAGTGGCTGAGGTAGAATTGTCCCCTACAGTCCTGCCTAATGATGGAATCCACATGCTGCATGATTCACATGTCAAGCAAGAAGTGCCTGATGCAATAGTGGCATGACTAGTATATGTACAACCAACAAATTTCTAATTGGATGTAAGGCCTGCTCCTTGGAAAGAAACACACGTCTGGTACTGCAGGTCAGGCCAACACCTGATGGCAGGAGAAGTTATAGGTCCCAGTGGGGAAGTCACTATAGTTGTTTTGTTAGATGAATATGGTGTACCTGTTAAGGACCCATCCAAGCATTTGTGTTTACACCCATACATTAGGTTATAATAACAGTCAATGTTTGTCTAGATGTTCCTGCTTCTTTCTATTTATGATTTTATAGTAGGATTAATATTGCCAAAAGGGGCCAACAGTCCATTAAAAATAGACAATAAAAAGACCCAAGAGTTCACTGTCTCACCACAATGAAAAAAAAAAAAAAAGATAAACCTACAGCTGTCACCCACTCCAAGGCTCAGGGACTCTTGCAGAAGTGGATGGCAGAAAAATGTAAGAACCAGAGGATAGAGTAGAGGGTTTCATGGACTTGTCCTCTGCCTGGCAAGCTAGACTGGCAAGCTGTGGGAAGATGCCTTCTTCTCAGGTTTTTATTCATCCACTTATTCTGATCACCACAAACAAACTTAACTGTTGACACTCACAGGAAGGGAGGGCAGAGACAGTCAGTCATGCCTTCCATCCAACCAACTAGCCTGAGTTGTAATTGGGGAGGGACTAAGGATAGGAACAGGGGACTGGGGGGGAGGGGAGCATTTTGCCATCTTGGGCAGCCACTGGGAGGTTACAGGGTCCCTGCCACAATGTAGAGGCGAGACCACCCTCACCCACACCTCTGTAACTCCCTCATCCATTGTGCTGTTAGGAAGCCCAGATATACTCCCTAGGATTTTCCAATCTGTGGTTTGGGGAATTTGCACCTTGCTTTGTTTTGGGGATGGCAAGAAGAGGGGGCAGAATGCCAGGTGTCGCCTTGAAGGGATTTTAGTAACAAGGTGTGATGTTTCAAGTGTGAATTTTCTCAGAGCACAACTGCACCTACCTTCATTTGACAGCTCATCCTTATTTTCTGTATGTCAAAGACTCATTGATCCTCTTAACCAGGACACTTCCACTAGAAATGCAAAAGTCATTCCCTTGTCTTACCTCTGGAGGTGATGGTCCAGAACATCTTTTTCTGCATTCAGCAGCGTTGCAGCATGAGCCAGGAACTGACGGCTACAGTTTACAGATTTGAGTTCCAAAATCAGGAGACCCAAGCAGAACATGGCTCCCATCTCCTCCAGTTCACTGGTACCAAACTGTAGGCCCTGCCAGTTAAACAAAACAGTCAATAGTTACTAGTGTGAACTGAGTGGTGGCAATTTGAGATTGGGAAGAGGGACCCATAGAAACATGCCTATTACAGCAACTGAGGATATTTGCTTATCAGTTACTGTCCAAAGTATTTTGTCATGTACATAATGGGTTGGCAGATCTCAATCTATATTCTATGGCCATTATGGGTTTCCTGGGACAAAAACAAGCTGGAGGAAGTGATAAAGGGCATGGGTAGCAGGGGATCAATTAGCATGCCCCATGGCAGTCAAAGTCACAAAGTATTTTGAAAAGGAGGTTCATTGTGGCTATGAAGGTTTACAGATAATCTTTCTAAGAGACAATTCACATTACCCCTAATTCATCCATCAATGGAGAAGAATAAAGAAAATTCTTGTATGGGAATACTGAAACAGTGGAAAACAAAACATGGCTCCCTATAATTACCTTTTGAGCTGTACCAAGGTAATGCATGAAATCAAAACCAAGTCATGGACTCCTCCGTATAGACCACATAGTTAAAAAATAAGCACAGCAGCCATATATGGGGTCACATGCCTGCCATCCCTCACTTGGGAGGCTTCAGCAAGAGGATTATAAGTTCTAGACTGCCCTGGACTATATACTGGCACCATCTCTCAAACCCTGTTTCAGGGAGGGGAGAGAGAGAGAGAGAGAGAGAGAGAGAGAGAGAGAGAGAGAGGAGATACCAGATGTAGTAACTGCTGTGCGTGTTTTTACAGACTCACAAATGTGAAATTGCTAGTTCTTTACTAAAGCCCTATGAAGTAGATAATAATTTTCTCTAATCCAAACAAAAGGGGATTCAGACACATAAAACCAAGGAACTTATCCAAGGTCTCACAGCTACTAAGTAATAAAGACTAGTAAGGGATTCTGGTTTGACTATGCCACATGAAAGTATATACATAAACTCAGACAGACTGTTATACGATAAGGTAGAAAGTGTTTTCTTCAAAACAAGATCACAAGTGGATTTGAATCACAGTTTCACTATTTTCTAATGGTATAATCTTGGACTTGTGGAACTGTATTGCCCTTGGCCACTTCATATGTAAAATGGGATCATAATCCTCTTCTCCAGACACCTGAGCATTTAATGAGGAATGATTCAGAATCCCCATAAGCTGATAGAGATACACTGAGCTTTCTTCTTGATAAAGACATTATGGAATTCAGTACAAACTTAAGGTCTAATATTTTATTTCACCTAAATAAAAAAATCAGTGCTGGATTATTTTATTTAATTAAATGTTATCATATTATTTATTGTGTATTTCACTAGAATGTAGTAACCATGCAAAATAATAGGTTGCATTCGATTTACTAGTTGACTATTATATATTTCAAAATAACAAGATTTTGAATTCACCAGCAGAAAACATTGTACATATGTGATGAAATAGATGTGATAATTATTAACCTGCTTGATCATCAGACATGGACCAGACTATAGCACTGTACGCCATTAATATGTACAATCACTATTTCAAGTAAAAATAAAATACAGACTTTCACAGTCAGATAACAGTGTTATATTATAGAGAACAAAAATAGGGCAGTATAATTTTTTTAAAGATTCATATAAACGTCCCTCTCACCCCCAAATAAGCCCTCAAAAATTGTAAAGTGGGAAGCCCCAAGCCTCACAGAAGACTTTCAGAAAGTCTGAAGTCTGTTTTAGCTGCTTGAAAATTGGATTTGTTGCTTGTTCTGACACCTGTTTCCTAAAGAAAGGAGACATGACGTCAGAGGTGAAGGAAGCAAGTTCCTCTGTAAACAGCAACAGTACAAGGGAAAGACGGATGTTGAACAAATTGCTTTTTTTTCCGTAAGTCCACAAAAGAACACTTTCTAAAAAGAGAGAAAAATCCCTTAGTCCCTTTCCATGTCTGAAATTGTAAGGTCTGACTCTTTGCCCAGTCTTGTATAGTCTCTCTTCTTCCTTAGAGAAGGGCTGGGCTGTGTCAGGAAGAAGGAAGTCCGTATCACACACTTCTGGCCCTGGGAAAGTCTACAAGAAATGTGAGCAAAACTCTAGCCCCTCCCACAGAGGTAACACACCCCTTCCACACTGGAAATCTGGCACAGGATGACACAAGTCCTGAGGGAAACAAATACCATACTGCTCAGACTATTAATGGGCTGAGGCCATTTCATCACCACCAGTCCACCTCTACACAGCAGCAGTGCATAATAACATAATGTGAAAACTGCTCCTTATTCCAGTGCTGGCCTGCTTATACCAGGCAATAGTTGGCATCATAAAAACACTAGTCTGGAAAACTAAAGGAACTTGTATCACTTTATTAGCTATTAGACCTGAGCAAGTCTGCTATATCCTTTTGCCCTCAATTGGCTTTTCTTTCTACTTTATTAATTTACTTTCATATAGCATCAAAAAATACTATTTGTTTACATAAATGACCCCTTCTCACTTTCAAGATCTAGTCTGGAAATGAATCTTCAAGGACCAGGATTGAGTAGTACCTCTTTCTTACTTAACACTAAATCCCAGGCATGAAATATACACCCATCAGATTGCACATTTTCCATGCCTGATAATAAACAAACAAGACCACAAAGCTCTGGCAGTTTGTCCTTTGGGCGCAAAGGACATTTGCATTTGGTCAGCATAGAGAATTCATGAGTGCCTTCAAATTATGTTTTCTTGTCACAATTCATGAACATTTAAAAGAATTATTTTTGTTCATGGAAGATGATCCTTATCTCTGGGTATGATATGAGAAACCAGATTTCTGACTTCTACTATGGTTAGATATACTGAGCTCACAGTAGTAAGTTTTTAAAGAGAGTTGTATTTATGTTACATTAAAAGTAAAAGCTGGGAGAGGAGGCAGAGTGCCTTTAATCGATTCCAGCACTACTAGGCAGAGGCACAGAGGGGTAGAGCTCTGAAATGGAGGCCAACTTGTTCTACGTAGCGAGTTCTAGGCCAGCTGGGGCTATAGGCAGAATCTGTCTCAAAAATTAATTAATTATTAAAGAAAAAAATAAAATAGAAAATCAACTTTCTTCTTTAACAGCAGGTTCAGATGATTTAACTAGTAATTCTGTCCCATGGCTAATAACAAATTCTGACTACACTGGTATGGTGGTTTGAATGAGAATGTCCCCTTTAGGCTCTCTAAGTATTTGAACATCTTGTCCCCAGTTGGTGGCACTGTTTTGGGAGGTCTTAGAATGTGTGGCCTGGCTGGAGGAAACATGTCACTGGGCATGGGCTTATAGAGAGTTCTTAAACCTGACCAGATGTCCAGTCCCTGTCTCTGCTTCCTGTGCCTTCTTCAAGATGTTAGCACTAAACTTTCTACTCCAGCCACCCATGCCACCATGCTCCCCTGGAATCTGATCCCTCTGGAGCCATAAGCTCTAATAAACGCTTCCTTCTATAAATTCCCTTGGTCACAGTGCTTTATTCCAACAATAGAAAAGTAATTCATTTTAAATAAATAATTTGTTTTTCATAGTCCATAAATTAAGGGGGTGGTAGAAGGTTCGTGGCATTATTTCAACAACTTAAATTCAAGGCTACACCATCTGCCATTCTTCTAGTTTTCTTCTGACTGAAAAGAGGCTGCTCTAGCTCCATGTAGCACATCATCAAAAAAGGAAAAGGAACAGGAGATGAGAGAAGCCACTAAAATGTTTTTGCTTACATTTTACTGGACAGAAGAGAGTCATAGAGCCACCCCCAGCTTTATAACAGTCTGGTATCAGAGCATTTTAGCTTATTCCATGTTTTTAAGAGAGAAGGACAAGAGAAAAGAGGTTAGAAATGAGTCAGATGAGATGACGGTATGTCCCACCTTGATATTTTGATCCCAAACCTGCTAGAACATACAAGTCCTTCTTTATTCAAGGTAGTAGTTTATGCAGTTCACTGGCACAATAATCAACTGTGTTTCTTGAGAGCCATGTACCCAAAGAATATTTGTTAGATGTGAGTGACACAGAGAGTATAAAACGCATAGATTTAAACAGTTAAGTACTGGTAATTGGTGAGCAAAAGAAGAAAAATAATCATTGAAATAAATTATTGCAGAAACAAGCTCAATTTCACCTTTTTAAATAAAAATATCTTATACACAGAAAATTACTAAGTATGTATTCAAATCTGTAATACATAGTCCTGACCTCTCTTTATGCCAAAGATTGTTGGATATCAAAATGTCTGTTAGAATATAAATTGATTCACACCTTTTGGGAAAGTACTCAATAACACTTGACATAATAATGCCACTTTAGGGAACTATCCCTAATGAACGGATTGAAAATAAAAGTGAAGCTATATGCATAAAAATGTAAATTATGCCAATGTTATATGTAATAATCAAAATTTGAGGGAAATAAAACCTTAAATGTCTAATAAAGGAGGAATGACTAAGGAAATTATAATGGAATAAATTTGATAGGATATAATGAAGCCATTAAAATGATAATTATAACAACCATTTAGCAATATGGAAAATGCTCATGATTTAATGATAAAATAAAGCCCAATACAAATTATGTAATGATGCAATTTACACTGAAGAGTTAACAGTAAAAAAGAGATGGCTACCTAGCCCCACAGCTTCAAACACTGCAGACTTTACTGCTGTACTTTTCCAGTAAATTATAGACATTTGAAAGAAAAAGGTTTCTACAACTGTGTTGAGAAAACTTTAGGACACTGCTGCTTTCTACAAAATGATAAAAATGGTACAGTATACCACTAAATGGGTCTTCTCTTAATCTTTGTCATTCTTAAGAAAATTTACATTTTCATTTCTTTCATTTAGAATTCATTGACACTTTCATGGTCTTTCAACATTTTTAGAAAAATGTCATTTGTATTCCTTATGCATGTATTATTTTTTAATTTTATGTGAATGAGTTTATTTCCTGCATGTATATAAATACACATGTCACACAATGCCTGCGGAAGTCAGAAGAGGGTGCTGGATCCCACCCCTGGAACTGGAGTTACAGACAGTTGTTAGCCACCATGTGAGTGCTGGGAATTGAAGCTGGGTCCTCTGTAAGAGCAGTTGATGGTCTTAACCCCTGAGCCATCTCTCCAGTCCTCATTATCCTTTTAATATTGCCTCTCCTTTATTCCCCACAAGGAAAGAAAGAACGTGACTATTAAGCTGAAGTTTGTTTATACTTCACCCTTCATACCACTTAACCTTACAATTAACTTTTTAACTTCTTCCTTCTGTTATGGTAAATTCAAGATATATTTGTATAAAATGTTCACTTCAATAATTTTCTCTCCAACTACATTGAATCTTCTTGTTAATACAGCCATCTGAAAAAGTTTCAGAAACATAGTTATTTTACGTTGCTTTGCCTAATCATTCATTCATATGCATTCAACCTGGACATTATACATTCTTTTCATTTTTATGGTGTGTTAATAACATAGGCTTTCTTCTAAATTGTTTTATGATTTTTTTCAACTTCTAAGTATATATCTTTTAAACTTTGAAAAAATACTTTTGTGATTTGGTTTTAAAGCTTTCTTCTCTAGTTAAAATGTCCCATTTTTCTTTCTGACATTTTAGGGGTACAATTTATACAAAATTATTATAAGTAAAGCACTGACTGAAGTCCTTTTGAGCTTAACTGTACTGTGAATTGTGAATCCAAACCTATATCAAGGAGGGTTGTGTCTAGAAATAACAAATACAGGCTTGGCTGCTCTGCCCCAGGCCAATTATATATACCTATTTTCTCCCTTCAGAGACTATAGCTTTACTTATTCACTGATGAATGCTGCCATCTCATGGTCCTGTCTTTATGTGATGGTGTCCAGTCCAGAAACAAACGTTGTGGGATCCTCTGCATTTGCCACAAAGCTCCAGACATAAGCATAAAGGAATGGTGCTGGACTTTGAAGACTTACAGCAACCTCTGGCAAATCTGATTTCTTTTTATAAAACTGGGCATCATTGAACACACTGTAAACATGTATGGAGAGATGATATTCTAGGAAGAAATATTGAAGCTAAAATGGATACAATGTGAGTATGCCAAACAAATGTTATTGCTTTGAATGAACTAGATTTACTGCTAGAAATGTGGAAATGCCCTCTGGTCTAGGGCTTGTGATATAGGTGCTTCGTTTAGGGATGAGCACTTCATAGTCACTTATTCTCTGCACCAATTTTTGTTCTGTGTAATACCCTCTCTCCACTCAAAAAGAAGCTTTTTCAATGAAGTGTGAGAATTTCACTAATCTTCACATATAAGGATAGGTATTCAGAAGACAGTGGGATACTGCGTCAATTTAGCAGAATGGTAGAACTAGATTCTCCTACAGGGTTTTAGCCACTGGTTCTGGTTAGATTTGCTTCACATTCAGACAGCATTTTAGTCATAACAAAAACCAAGAAAATCTTTTAGTGCTTCGTTTTCCTCATGATTGCAACAGAAATAAGGTGTGTGTGTGTGTGTGTGTGTGTGTATGTGTGTGTGTATGTTGTGTAAATTAATACTTGATTCATGCACATAATAAATGTCTTCATTGTTATCATCAATAATTTCAAGTGCTTATGTAAACTCAAAAACTGTAACACAGTCCTTCTTAAAGCTATGACCTAAATTATAGCTTACTCTCACCATTATTATTTACCATTATTTGAAAAGTTTCAGAAAATTCAATAAGAAAAATGAGCTATACATACTAAAAAAGGAGGAACCCCATTATCATCATTTGAGGACTGATAATATGCTAAAACAACCAAAGAATCAACTAGAACACAAAATGTATTAGACTACAGGAAGAACTGAGTAAGCAGACAAGGAACAAATTAAATATTCAGAAATCAATTTTCTTTCTCCAAAACACCGAAATAAATTATTAAGTATAACAAAAATTCCATTCACAATAGCAATCTAGCTATAAAATATCTGAGAACGTTATTAGTGATAAATATCTGTGGGTTATGTGATATATCCTAGTACTTCATCAAGAGATAACAGGGAATATTTAAACCAATAAAGGAATACACTGAATTCTGGGACAGCAGGCCCCGCACTATGAAACATCAATTCTCCTCATATTTGTCTATAAAAGCAAAGGAAATCAAAGCACCAACAGGATTTTCAGACTTGGCAAACTAATTCCACTTCAGAGGAACACATGGCAAAAATTCTCATTTCAGAATAAACTTAGCATATAAAGTAAATGATAATATTAATGGGGTTTTCATTTACAGATAGGAAAAATGGAAAGTGATACCTTTTAAAATAAGCATATTTCAAGGCTGAGAGATGGTTCAGCAGTCAAGAGCACTGGTTGCTCTTGCTGAAGATCCAGGTTTGATTCCTAGAACTCACATAGCCACTATCAATCATCCCTAATTGTAGTTTCAGGGGCTCTGACACCCTCTTCTGACCTCTGTGGGCATCACATAACACAGGTGCACTTACTTACATGTAGGCAACATATTCATACATATAAACTTAAAAATGATAAAATATTTTTAAAAATAAGATAAGGATATCTCATTTTATCACACTTTCCTATTTTGCTCTCAGAAAACAAGGTACTTGTTTCTTTGTTAACAAATTTAAGGTTAGCAGTAACTGCCTATCAGCAAGTCTATTGGCACCATTTCTCCAACTGGTCATTAATGACTAGCAATTTTTGCAATAAAGCACTTTAATTAGGGTATGTACATTCCTTAAATGTGATGCTGTTAAACAATTAAGAGATTAAACTACATAGTAAACAATTTTTTCATGTTTTAGTTATTATTTATTTCTATGTGTATGAGTGTATTGCCTCCATGTATATGTGTGCATTCATGTCAGCAGTGTCCATGGAGGTCAGAAAAGGGCGTTGGAAGCCTGGAAGTGGAGTTATGGACAGTTGTTAGCCACCATGGGGATGCTGGGAACCAAACTCAGTCCTCTGCAAGAGCAGTCAGTGGTTTTAACCATTGAGGCATTTCTCCAGCCCCATAGAAAATAAGAATTTTTGTATGCACTGGGAACCTAAAAACATTATGCAATAATCACCTTATTGTAGTGATCTGGAACCAAACCCAACATCTTGAAGTAAGCCTGTCATTAAATGTGATGGGATTAATGCAATCATGGGAGGCAGATCAAATAGAATATACAAATCAGGACAGACCTTGGAAAATGCAAAATTAAATATTGAAAATTTGGAAAGAAACAGTAAAAAAAAAGATATTATATGTCTGAATAGCCTGAAATATCACAAACTACAGGCAAACTACAAAATAAGCAGCAATTCAGTGAAGAAAATTTAAATTCCTTTGATATAAAATTTAAGTGATTCTATGGCAATTGTGTCAGCATACACAACACTGATGCAAACTTAGGCAGACAATTATCCAGCATAGAACTAGGAAAAAGAACAAATGACCACAATCTTGTCTGAAGAATATTGGCAACTGATTGCTGCTAGGTGAGAAAGATCTGATCTTCCTAAAACAAGGGACTCTAGACGGGCTGACTAGATACAGTGGATGGACTTGCACTGGGGAACAGCTGGGGACACTGAAAACACAGTGGCCCTTAACAGGGATGACAGAGAATATTGGTTCCAGTGGGAGGCGGGGGCTATGGGAGGGTGCCAGTGGGGACGGGGGTATAAAGAAGATTGAGATTGTTTGAGATGTTCTGTATGAAATACACAAAAAGTCAACAAAAATTTTTAAATTAAATGAGTATATCAATACAATAGCACAATTTACTTCTCCATTCAGGCTCATCTTTATCCTACAGAGGATAACACTATGCCTGGGAAGACTGGAAATACTCAACCATCGATTCCCTCATCAACAGAAGTACAATCGCTGTGTTAATCAAAAAGACAATTTGGAAATGTATTCCAAAAGCACTCAGAATTCCAAGTACAGTAAGTGAAGATTTTTGAGACGGTCTCACTGTGTAGCCCTGGCTGGCCTAGAACTCTCTAAGTAGATAGACTAGGCTAGTTATGAACTCACAGAGATCCTCCTGCCTTTGTATCCCCAATGCTGGGATTAAAGGGGTATACCACTACACCTAGCTCCAGAAGCTAATTTTAATAATTAGTCATAAGGGGAGCTGGAGAGATGGCTCAGGGGTTAAGAGCACTGACTGCTCTTGCAGAGGACCTGGGTTCGATTGCCAGCACTCACATGTTGCCTAACAACTATCTGTAACTCCAGTTCCAGGGAATCTGACACCTTCTTCTGACCTCTCTGTGTACTGCACGCATGGGTGCACTTACATACATGCAGGCAATACACGCATACACATAAAAAAATAAGAAGAATTAATCGTAAGATGAACAAGAGAGGGAACCTTAAATGTAGACCACTAGTTAAATAACCACAAGTGCGTTCTTATTATAGAATGTTAACATCATAGTGCATTCTGATGACCCTGTAGGGATGCTCAGGATGTAGTATCAAAACACAGGAAGTTGATCACAGGACAGTATATCCAACTGGTCCCAATTTCAATTAATGAAAGTCTCTTTTGAAAATTTCATACATGTATACAATGTCTTGTTCACATTCATTCCCTCTCTCTTCCCTAACTAAATCCAGGTCCCCCTAATACATCTTCCTCCTAACTTCACACCCTTTAATTTTTTTTTATATCCACTGAATCCAGTTAGTACATCCCATATGTGCACTTCTGTGGGATCAACACTAAGGCATGAGGAACCTAGAAGTGATCATAGCTCAAAGGGAAAGTGACTCTTACTCCCCTAGGATTCATCAACTGCCATTAGTTACTAGCTGCGGTGGGTCCTTGGGAGTTCCTCCTCCATCCATGCTGAAATTGTAACTAGCTTGGTCTTCTACAGGTCTTGAGAAAGGAACCACAGCTGTTGTGGGTTCATGTGTGCAATAGCAATGTCATGTCCACAAGACAGCATTTCACAAATTTTTAAAGTGGTCTCTATGCTTTAAAAGTTTAACAGTGGTAAGCTATGCAAGGTGAGTTTACATGGCTTAAATATTTTCTTGGAGCATTTTCTTTATTGGTGGTTAATCAAAGAATGCAGATAGTCCTGAAAAAGTTGTTTATCTGAACTGATATTTCATTTTATATAATAAGAAACTTCAAGTTTATGATAAAATTGAATGTAAAATGACTTTTAAAAATTGTTAGATTCAATTAAATTAACATAAATGTTTAATGTTGACAAAAGAAATCTCCAGGATTTAATTGGTGTACATTCCTTTTACCTACTACTGCTTGCATATGGGATCTAATGATCTTCAATTCTATCCCCTCAGACAGCTCCTTGGTACTGCCCTCATTCCTTTGCTCCCTCCTGTCATCCTCCTTCACTCCTCTAGGTTGTTTCATGTGTACTTTCATTTCATATATACATGCATACATGACTTTATGTGTTCGTATAAAATCTGAGATACATAATGAAAGAAAATGTGATATGTGTCTTTCCGACTTCATTCATTTAATATGATAATGTCCAGGTGTTTCCATTTTCTTGGAACAACATAACTTTGTTCTTTTTTATGGCTGAATAAAATTCATCTATATCCCAAAGTTGGTCCCATAACTTAACTATTGTGAATAGTGCTGCTATAAAAATGAGTGTGCAAGTATCTCTTTGATATATTGACTTAGAGTCCTCTGAGTAAGCACTATAAAATGACACAACTGGTCATATGCTAAATCAATTTTCTATTTTCCGTTTTTTTTTTAACTTTTACAAAAACTTTATTGAGAATTTCAAACATGCATATAAGGTGTTTTGATCAAATTGGAAGGGCATCTGTATTTCTTTCTATAGTAGCCGGACTGTTAAAATCTTATCATCATCTGATATTGTCTGTTGAATGGATTCTATGCTGATGAACTCTCAGTGTTGTTTAGTTTGCATTTCATAGCCAGTTTACTAAACTTCCACTTTTCTTCTTGAACAATGCTTGCAATCCTTTAGATTCTTGTGAACTTCTTTGGGGGCAGCCACTGGAATTTTACTATTTTCCTTGGGGTGTAAATGTCTTATAACTTAAGGTCTAGTTACAGCAGTGAGACATGTATTTACTCAGAACTCTTCCTAGAAACATTCTCAGAGACTTTACCAGTGTTGAGAAATACCAGAGAAATACCAGTGTTGAGAAACAGTGACTTTGGAGGTGTTTTGTTTTTAAACATTTTTATTATTTTTGATTCTGTGTATGTACATACCTATGTGAGATATGTGCACATAGGTGCAGGTATCAGTGGAGGTGAAAGTTGTTGAATTTCCTGGAGCTGGAGTTTGAAGAGGTTGTGAGCCACTTGATACAGCTGATGGGAATTGAACTTTGGTCCTCTGAAAGAGCAGCATGCCCTGTTAATAGCTGAGCCATCTCTCTAGACCCAACTTTGGAGTTTTAAATAGTTTTGAAGGAGCTGTGAACTAGAATTAAGTTTGTGCATCCCTCACCTTGACATGCACACAGCAGGGAAGTTAAAATGAGTCAATTCAGCTACACAGAGCTGAGAACTCTAATAGGCAGCAGAGAAGAAAGAGAAAGGCTGGTGGACAGGTTCCCCAGCATCCCAGCATATCGACCCCATCAAATGGACTCTAATGCTTTCATGCTGAGGACTGAATCAATCACAGAGCATGTTGGTGTCTCTGCCAGACTCCATCTGATGGGCTCCTATGTACAAAGCACCCTCTGCGCCCATCCTTTCAGCTTAAGCATCCTTGTCCATTACCGACAACTGTTTCCTTAGTAACTGAAAAAAGACCATAGATTGACTGGACCAGCAGGGCTGAAGGTGTGAGCTGGATTTCAAATATGTCCTTCATTTCTATGTTGGGCTTTCTGGGCCTTTCATTGGGGAAATTGTGCCTACACTATGAATGACCACACAGCAGACAGCACAGTCCTCTGTGATTGCCTTTCATGCCTCTCTAGAGCACATAGCCAATGGTAATTGTAAAAGAGAGACTATATCTTTAAATAGCCTACAGTTTGAAGTGAGCTCATTTCTCTGATCCATGGATGCATAAACTGTCAATGCTCTGTGCAGAGTTATATAGTTAAGAACCAGTACAAAGATGAAGAACTTGTCCCCTGGTTCTAAGCAAGTACAACATGAAGGATTTACACTTCACATACTTGTGTCTCAAAAGCTTTTGGAAATCTGGAGGTGATCCCTTTTTTTGGGAGGGTAAGTCTTTTTTTTTAATTTTTAAAAATTATTTATTTAATAACAACATACTTAGAAGAAGCATATCATTACAAGACAATTGACATATTCAATAATGGTTTCCTGAGGTAGGATGCATCTCTTTCAAATTTGGCTGTAAATTTTTAGGTTTACAGTTGAATTATTACAGTTATACAATATTGTACTCAGTATAAACCCTATAAGACAAAATTAAATGAAGTTTTAAACTTTAAAAAAGATCTTTATTTCATTATTAAAATACACAGTTTCATACAGAAAAATTCATTTTTAATGCAATTGGCATTAAGATGTTTGCACATGTGTTTCTAATCTCTATATATCTGATTATTACTAGTCACAGTCGGTTACAGTCATCAGGTAGATTTCAATGGTAATGTTTTTCACATCTACTAATTATTGTTTTTTTAATCATTAGTTTTTTAATTTTTTTTTCATACAGAAGAATTCATTCCAAAGCAATTGACATGACTATATACATGACTATCACTGGTCACAGTCTCCCACCTTCTGAGCTCCTCGGCATCTGAGCATGAATACAAACTCGTCAGGTAGACAGCCTTCCTCTCCCACTAGAGGCTCCATACTCTGCCATCCCTGTCACTGTCCAAGGAGGTGATCCCTTTTTACAGGTTCTGTGTCCCAGAAGCTCGACTTCCATATTCCCCACTCCCTTCCTTGTGCCTCCACTAAGGAGCTCCAGGGCGCTCTCAGGATGGCACAGGAACATGCACAACCCAGTTTCTGGAAATGGCAGAGGGTCTCCTTTTTCACTCTTCCCACTCACTACCCTACACTAATCTTTTTGGACTTTTGATCACTCAGTTTTTCTCCCATCTCCTCAAATCAGCTGAAGGCTATTTTAAGTGGTATCAAAAGAATGATATTGCCAGGTCTCGACCTCTGTGAGTTCTCACATATCTAATTTGGAATTTTCCTTCTACTCTCACAGATTGGTGGGAGAAGGAAAAAGATGCTGCTCTCCCCATTGGTACCATGGGTGATAGTCATTATTTTGAGAAACTCGTTTGAAAAAGACATAGATAAACTAGAACAGGGCTGGTCATAGCAATGGAGCAGAGTTCTGCTTTTCCAGGCTTGAGTTTTTCAGTACCTGAATGGAATGACATGAACATGAAGCTGCGGCTTCTACTTTCCCACATTCATGCTATCTACCAGGAGAGGGGTCCACTATGCATGCCTTTGCCAGTCACATTGCCAGAATCACCATTAAAACCATTCAAATCCAGTAGTTTTCAAAGTGCGGTCTGTACATCAATGCTTGCTATGAAATGTTCATGAATTTGTGTCTTTGATGAAATAAGAGGCCTAAACCGGAGGGGAAACCAATCTTGTAACTAAGCAGATTTTTAGTTTAGTTGATTTAACAGTGAAGGAAGCACTGTGCTTGTATTTGTTGATATTCTCAGATTGGCTTCTTATATAACTATGGCATTCTATGGAGCCACAGCTCACGAGCAATGAATCAACAGATGCTTTGATTGGCATTGCATCTGAGTATATGGTTCCCAGGTAGGCCCTCTTGTTGAGTAGCACAGAGTTTGTTAGTAATTGGCTCTCTTGGATCTGAATCCCAAATCTGCCACTCTCTGCCTAAACAACCACATTGAAGTTCAGAACCCCTTCAAGTTCAGTACCTTCATTTTTAAGACAGAAAAATATTCTCTACCACTGTAGTATTTCCATGACAATGAGGTTTAAGGAACAAATACCCTGCACATGAATTAAATCGTGTGTGTGTGTGTGCGTGTGTATGACATGTATCTATGATCATGCCGGTATGTACATGTATGTATGAAGGTGAATGTGTGTGTGTGGAAGCCAAAGGTAAATGCTGGATATCTTCCTTTATCACTCCATACCTTATTTTTTGAAGCAAGTCTTTTGCTGAACATGGAAATCACTCACTAGGCTAGGCTGATTAGCCCATGAGCCCCAGGGATCTGCCTATCCCTGCCCCTGTGCACCCAGTGCTTAGGCTTGTCTGCTGGGTACCCACAATCAGGTCCTCATGCTTGTACTGCAGCACTTTTCTTATTGACCCATGACCTCAGCCCCCTATTTCAGGGATATTTAGTACATACCATATCACACTCCAAGGCATAGAAGAATTGGTAAAAATCACCATGTGTGTATCTATGCACCTATGTGTATAAGTGAATATCACTCATGTCTTCTTGGTTTTGATTCTCTTTTCTTTTTCCCAAGTGAATTATTTGCTTCTATCAATTTTATTTTTCTGGTCAACATGGTGTAAATAAAACAGAGAGACAAAATATTACTAACATTCAAAGGAAGTTAGATATTTTTTATGTATCATTAAATTATTAAGTAGGATAATACAGAAAAACAGCATTCCTAGCATACAAAATTCATATGGAAAGTAGTTTAAGAATGAATATACAGAACTTTAAGTACAGAAAATTTGTTCCAAAATTTGACTATCCAGCTATGTTTGTCAGAATACTGAATAAGAAACACAGCAACCTGAGTACTAAGGCAAATTGCAAAGGAGATCTTGTGAAGCCTCACTATACTTTTGAGACCTTAGCATATTCTCCCACAAGCATAGGTCACTGAAACACTGGTTCTCACCAAAAGGGTTTGTTTAGTTGGATTCCAGTGACCAAGAAGTATCTGTGGACACTTGATTATTCTCAAATTGCATGTTAGTTTCCAGGCAAGCATCTTTTTAGAAGATATGCATAGTTTCATGAAGAATTAGAAAATTTTGTGAAGTTTGACAAAGGGTTATGTCAAATTATCATCAACAGCAAATAGCTATGGAAGCCAGTGGTCAATTCACTTGTCTAATGCACATTGGTTTAGCTCTCATTGTGTTCCAGGACGTAGGCTGAAAGAAGCACAGCTCCGGTTCCCAGGGGTGACTTGCATGTCTGACATCCCCAAAAGACTTTCCTTCATTTTTCTACTCTAGCATGATGCTTGCTGAGTATAATTTTAGACCTGGGTGGGCATTAATGGCTCACCTCTTGAAAAGGTCAAGAAAAGATGCCAACCCCTAAGGATCTTCTGAGAAGGCTTCACTAAAATGGGAATGTGCTTGAATGTTTAAAAGAAACAACTTTTCTGGCATAAGCTGGACTTTGGAAGGTGTGTGCCTGGTTAGCCAGGATGCTTACCTGTTCAGAGAGTTTTATAAGTGATATAGCTACGCAGGTGTAGCAGGCTCGGCAATCCTCTTATACTTCCTTAGTCCCTTGCATTAATGCTGCCTGTCTGGCCCGTACACATTCACGTCATGAGCATCTCTTGTCACTCTCTCTCCTTCATTAATATTTTTATTACGTTCCTTCAAATTTTGTTGAACTGAATACATTTAAGAGGGACAGACTGGAGGGGAAAAAATGAATGTAAATAGGAAGGGCTCACATGCACTAGGGTTTGCAGATTACTGTGTGGCTGTCATCACTGTTATTATCCAAACATAATATTGGACCAGAAGCAATAGGACAGCTTTGTATTCAGTTCAGTCAATGACCAAATGCTGTGAAAAATCATCTCTCACTGCTTAAAAGCAATATGACTGCTGTGTAAAATTTTATATTTGAGTCAATAAGTAAATTAAGTCAATGATTAAGTGTTTGAACTAAAAAATTCAGTAAGAAAAATTTATTGAGAAAATTGGGATATTAATGCAATTAACCTTGCAGATGATTATTTCTACCTTTCCTTATTTTTTGAGTTCATTTGCTTGTTTTTGGAGTCTTGGTTTCCCTGTAGCCTTACCTGGCCTGGAACTCACTATGTAGACCAGGACTTACTCTCACAGAGATCAACCTGCCCCTTCCTCCCAAGTGACAGAATTAAAGGCATGTGGCACCACATCTGATCAGAAGATTACTTCTTAATCTCTCTAAAATGAGGCTGTGTTTAGACAAATGAAAGTATATTTGAAAAGATGCTAATATGTGTGTAAAGATACACAATATGAATGTAAAGTACACTGAACTTCTGAAAGAAAATTTTATCTGTAGTTTTTCACAAATGTATTTATGAAAAGTCTTTTTTGATGTGTGTAAAGTAATAACAGAATACCCATTGCACACAGTTTTCCATAAATACACTTCTGGATCCTTAGGCAAGAAGAAAGATCTGGTCCAAAAATATAGGTAGTAGATCTTTTCAAACGACAATTAACATACCTTTCTTCCTCTACTCTGTGCTGACTGAAATGGAGACCTGACATTTTCTGCAGGAAACTGTCTTTCCTAAGAATGTATTTCTAAATATCTTTGGTTATGAGATAAAGGGAACATACTAAATTCATATCAATCCAAGAGTTGCAGAGCAGTGACAGCACTGTGCCCATGGCTTGGTGATTCCCTGGGGTTTGTGTCGATGTAGACAGGCCTTCAGAATCCATGAGCAGACAAGTAATAATAGTAATAAACACAGTAACAGACCTGAGCACTGCCAGGATGTAATTGCTCTGGCAGCCAAGCAAACAGTCCTATTGTCGGCCCACACAGCTTTGATACCAAAGCGCTCAGGAGAGAACAGCTGGAAACCCCAGCAAGCAGGATCCTTGTTAGCAGACTTTGTTCACTTCAAACAGGGAGGGATGTTTTATTTTTTAATGATGCCCTTTCCAATCAGCCCTGTCTTCTTGCTGCCTGCCTCTGACTTCTATTAGCTCTCATTTTTACATAAGGCAGACTGTTCAGGTTACAGTGTTGTTTGCAGAAGAACTGGGTTGACTTGTCAGTCAAAGGCTTAGGAAGTTCAAGATGCAGCAGCAGATATCTAAACATGGGAGCATGCTGTGGAAATTCTGTGGAGGAGGCAGCTGATACTCCACCTGAGAGAAATCCCTGCTATGGGGCAGGGAGATGAACCTGTCCCAGATCTTCCTGCAAGGGCAGGCTGTGGCACAGGGTCCTGACCTGAAGCAAAGTCATACAAGGACACCAAAAAAATCTCCCTCTTTCATCTCATTCATCAATCCCACAACTACTTAATAGGCTGTTATTAATGATTCTGAAAATGGCATCCACTAATAAACAGAATAACAGCAATTTTGTGTGCTTTCTATTAATGCACCACTGCCATTACATCATTCAGTGGAAGTTTGGGACTGGAAGGAATGAGTCTTAGATCATAAAAATTCTAGGGGAGGGCCTGGAGAAATGGCCAGCAGTTAAGAACACTGATTGCTCTTATAGAGGACCACAAGGTGGTTTACAACTCTCCACAGCTCCAGTTCCAGGGGATCCGAGGCTCTCTTCTGACCTCTGCAGGCATTGCACGATGTGGGTGCACTTACATACATGCAGGCAATATACTCATATACATAAAATAAAATAATAAATAAAATATTTTAAAATGAGAAAAAAACCAAATTCTCTTTTAGGAACATCTTGAGGGTGTGGACGAAGAGGTGGGATAAGGATTAAATTAGCAGATCATTTTAGTAACTGTACAGTCCTGGTTTATTTCTGCCCTTATAAACATTTCCCTTTGTGTACAGTACAGCCAACCCACCAACAAGCATATGCTCTACTCATACAAAGAGGAAGTTACCATGATCTTCCTTGAACCTGTTCTATCCTGAATTCTTTTCCTTTAGATTTTCTCTCTCAAAGTACTCTCCCTGATGCTCCTGAGTGAGCTCAGGCAGATCACATGAATTCTCGCTCTAATGTGACAGGAAATCAAATGAGCCATATCCTATGAAGTACACACATATTTTAAACTCTATTTAAAGGCAAAGCCTTTCCTACTCAAATCTGGGAGTGAAATGGAAGCTTCTGTGGACAAGATGGAAGAGAGAGGTGTGAGTTAATATCTCTTATAAATGAATTTATTACTTTTTGGGTATCATATATGAGACCCCCCAAAAAGCCGTAAAATAATAAAAGTCCAGTCCAGTCTTACATGGTGGGTTCGGAAAGCTTCTGGCTGGAGGATAGTGGAACATATACACAATTGTTCTCTGGAACTTTCTATTCATGGGTTTTCTTACCTTTCTTACCTCTGTTTTTCTTGACCCTGGAAAATAAAACACTACCGTAGGTAGTTGCTCCAGATCCTATAGAGCATTTCTCTTCCCATTGTGTTTGCTACCTTTCTTTTCACAGTGAACAAGTATCTTTCGGGTTTTTACTTTTCCTTTCCCTGTAAACAAGAAAACTTTAGAAAAGAATTATGTATTTTGGCTCACAATTTCAAAGGGTTCAGTCTATGATCAGTTGGCTCCATTTTCCTGTGCCCATTGTGAAATTAAACATGGTCATCTAAGTGTAGGGTAAAGAAGCTCCTTCATGATGGGCATGAAGCAGAGGAAAGAGAGATGTTGGCTTTCAACTCTCCCCTTTTTATCTCTTAGTCTGAGCCCTAGGTTATGAGATGGTGTCATTCACATTTATGATCCATCTTCTTCCTCGGTAAATCCTCTCTAGAAATACCCTCATAGGTATACCTCCAGTTTTCTAGGTGATTCTAAACCCAGTTAAACTGATAATCAGGATTGAATGTCACGCCCATATTTTTGCTGGTGTTTCTTTACCACTCAGATAACTAGGCTGTATGAAGCACCATTCTAATCTCCCTTTTACTCAAGACACACCTCTGCTCTACAGGGAATGCACATCCTGCAGACAACTGACCCTACTCTAACTTGGTCTCTCAGCCATCATCACTATAATCATTCAATATATTACTATCTTCTAGAGTATCTGGGTAGGATTCCAATTGTAACCTACTGTGGCCCCCAAAACCAGAGGTCTCATATTTCTAACTCTAAAGTTGGGATTGAAAGATTAGCACCTTAACTCAGAACATCATCAGAAGAGCTATAGTCAAAACTCGGCTCCCCAGGCTTTAAGGACATGGTAATTTCCAAGATATCATGGCTTTTAGCCCATCAGACACTCTTGATTCTCATTTCTCTTCTGACATTCCTGTGTCAGTGCTCCATTTCCTCAGTCTCAAAACTAAAGGACATAAAAGAGATATGCCTCTCCCTATGATATAAGGCCAGCCCACCACATTAAATATGGGTTAAGCAGGAACACACAAAAAGAACACTATGATTACACATAGGACATGGTATTTCTGGGGAAAATTATTATCGTTGAGTTTGAATACTTGACCTCCGTTGGCTATATTACATATTTCTATATTTTTATATCCTACTGTCAACCCATGAGGCAATGAATTTCTACTCTACACATGACCTACAGTCAATATTTATGTGTATATATGGAGAAAATACACATACACCCACACACACATATATATATATATATAAAAAACATTTTCTGCATCACAATAGCTTTCCACATCACAGTGGCTTTGCCCTGAGGCTGAGTATAAATAAATTGACAATGTGATTTCCTACTAATGCCACAAGAGAAGGCTCTTTCAGAATAATAATCAGAAACCTTCATAAAGTAAAGAACACTTGTGCAGGAGGAAACAATTCCTTACCAGGGTGGGAAAACCAACTGGCTGGAAGGCGTCCATGGGCTTTTATTGCTTATGAAAGTTGATTTTATCCCAGGTTGACATTACTTTTCTGAAATACAGATGAGACCTATAAGGCTACTTGGGGCTTATAGAAGAACCGTGGTGGGTAGTAAGCATGTTATTGAAAGAAATCAAGTTCATCAATGAAGATGGTAAGAGTCTAGAAGGCATTAGCAGTTAGAATAAAGAAACCTGGTACTCTTCAAATACAATAAGGTAAGAACCAAGGAATCAATGTGACCAGAAAACAGGGCTTCATAGAGGAAGGGAGAAAAGAAACACAAAGTCTGACACATAAAATCTAGTCTGTTATTTGTGATTCCAAACTTGAGTGGAGACGTGAAGTATTCCAAATCTCTCTGGATATTAACAATTCAAATTATCTCTATCTCCCAGTGTCTTTCAAGTAATGTGCCTGGGAAAAATAGTAAGATTTCTCCAATGCTAGCTGCAAAGGAAACATGCCAAGGAGAACATGTGATTGTTTTTCTAAAAGCTACAAGTGCACATGGCTAAGTTTTACATTACGAAGGTCTCCTTTAGCTTTCTAACTCCTGTTTCCTGTTTCTGTCTATATTGGAGTCCAACTAATGAAGAACAGGAGAGCTCAGGGTATAGTGAAGAAGAGCTATTGTACAATGGCTATGGAAAGGAAAACAGAGATTTCCATAAACGAGAGAACAAGACAGAAGGAAAGCAACCAGGCTACAGAAGTCAACTGTCTAAAGCCACAACTAAGCCTTACATTAGCAGAATTTTGTTGTTGTTGTTGTTGTTTGGTTGTATGTTTTTTGATGTGTAAAGTACTTAGAAAATCACTATCAAAGTATGGTTAAGTAGAGGTCCACTGGATATTTCCTTCAATGAAGAACCAGGAGTGATATATAATTATAACCTTAACAAACAACAACTTTTTTCTTTAGAACTATACAACAGTGTGTAAGGGGGGGAAATTGATTTGAATGATGTGAATGAACCATGCCCCTAAGATCCAAGATGATATATATTTACTTTTAAGGCAACATTAACTTTGATGATACACTCCTAAAAATGTCAGCAATGCACATATTCATATAAATTTTAAGTAATTGGGGTAAAATTTAATACTGTCATAGTTTCTTATCCCTTCCTAGTTTTAAAATGGTAGAAATAGTTTACTGGTATTTAATATAGAATTAAGACCCCCTATAAATCACAATTACCATCATCCAAATGCAGTATAAAAGAATCTCCAAACTCATCCAACAAAGACTGTCATGACTTGATCTATTACCTGGAAGGTGAGAAAAGTCTGGTGTCGTGATTCACCTTCTTAAAATTTCCATTACTTTTTGTCCTTATTGATAGCAACTCCATGTGAGTAAGCATAATTATCTACATTTTGTGGATGAGAAGGTTGATGGATAAGGGAGCAAACTAACTTGCTCAATATTTGAATTATCTGTCAATCTTTCTGCCAATCATATTTATTCTTTGTAGGGATACATCCCTCCAGTCAAACCACTCTTAAAAACATAGCTAGACATTCCTCATAGTATCTACCCCAACCTTACCTTGAACTACCTCCCCAAGTATCCAAAGCATATCGTTTCTTAAAGCATTTCTTAACTACTACAAGTTGATAATGACTTGCTTTCTCTTGACAATTGCAACAGCCTTTATTGGACCTTTAATGGCACATGAGTGCCTTATAAATTTTTTGAATGCTGTGGGGTTTTTTGTTAACACTTACGGACTTAACAGTGAAACAGCCTTCCCCTAGAAGATAGACATGCTCAGAATTATGCACAGTATAAGATAATTGACAAACTTAGAAACAAACAGGAAGAAAGGAAACCAAGAGAAAGGAAAATAACAGGAAATTTTTGATCTCCTATTTTAGAATGTTTCTTTGGTGATTCTTACACTCTGTTTGTGGTTGCATGTTTTCTCTTCAGTGCCAGTGAGGGCATTCATGTATATAGCAGTAGTTGAATAAAACCAGAGTCATCTAACTGGTCCAGTTTTTATCTTCTGACTATGTACTCAGTTGTGCTCCAAATATGAGAAAACTGCAGGAAGGCAAATCGCTAGTAGTTATAATTCAAATAGAAATGGGAGGGAGAGTGGTTTGCACTCCTTATACACCTGTACCTCTTTAATGATCATGTTCCCAGGGGAAAAAAAAAAAACACATTTCCAGAGATTGGGATCAGCCCAGAACTGTCCCACTGGATGCATCTGGTGTGATTGTGTCAATGGCTAAAACATTTCCTTCCTGTACCTCTTGGATGGATGGATACGCTCTCCCTTCTGGCAGACTGTGAGTATAAATTTCTGTTTAACACAAGTCACTCTAAAACTGTTTTTCTTTGAAAAGTAGAAACTGTTGAAACTTTACCTTACAGCCGAGCAAGGCCTTACTGAAGGAGATTCCAGAGCGACAGTCTCTCCCTGCATGGAGCTCTGTGAAACCCTCTTTTGATTTGTTTGGTTACCAGTTAGTCAAAGACACACTGTGCATAATCTTTGTTCTCTCCATGGCTGGCTAACTAGACATGGCTCAGTCCTCAAGAAGCCTTATTATGGAGAGTACTGGAAAGTTAATGACCACAATGATCCTCCTTGCCATAGAGGAGAAAGCATGTAAACAAAGGTTGTGCCAACATATTACTTCCATACTTGCCATCTGCTCCCTTCTGCAAATGCATGTAGATTTTGAATAAGAAAGTTAGAAAACACTAGAATTTGTTCTACAAAGCCTTTATCTGGGTCCTTGAATAAATTAGCATTGTTATTTTCCAGAGGAATGCACTGCATATGAAACCATAGTCAAAGAGTGGGGCTTAAATAACACACTAGAATCTACCCAAAGATAGAAAGGATCAACAACTTCGGATTCAACAAGCCACAAATTAAGAACATTTTGTGGCTAAATCATATCTGTGTTGACCTTATTTTTCTTACTATGATTCTAAGTAATACAGCATATAATAATGTGCTACATTCCTAAGTAATGTAGCATAGCATTTGCATTATGTTCAGTATTACAAGTCATCTGGCAATTACTAAAAGTACATAAAGGGATGTGTATACAAATACTATGCCATCATATGAAAGACTAAATTTAGATTTTTCTGGCAGTCCTTGGGTCAACTGTCTAAAGATACCCTAGATGCCTGCATATTCAGGGGTGTGAGAACTCCTCCATTGCTGCACCCCTCATCTATTTCTCATCACTCATTCACTGTGTCTGTGGTTCGGAGCGGCTCAGAATGAAATCTTGGTGGTATGATTATCAGCCAAAACCTTCCATCATTCTACCAAAGATCAAGTGTTTCCTGTGAAGAGGTTAGCATTCTAACTGCGGTTTTGCCTTCCCTTAGCTTTAGGGTAAGGTTTATTTT
The DNA here is from genome assembly GCF_000622305.1 of Nannospalax galili. NCBI lineage: Eukaryota > Metazoa > Chordata > Mammalia > Rodentia > Spalacidae > Nannospalax > Nannospalax galili. Next base: position 572,271 of record NW_008355272.1, read on the forward strand.
ATTTTATTTTATTTACTTATTTATTTAGTAATTTATTTATTTTTAATTAAAAATATTTTTTTACAATTAAAGTTACAGTTTTAACACTATACAAAATATTACAGTAATTCAGATTTTTTGGCATAATGATTACAGATTTGATAAATACATTTTATATCTCATAATAGCGATGAGGATTATACAAAAGCTATTAAAACAATTATGAGAATAAATTCTATTGTCACTTAAGTATCTAAAGCTATTTTCCTTTGC
>NW_008355272.1:573385-574137 GCF_000622305.1 Nannospalax galili
AACAGCCAAGGTTAGTTCCACCAGTCTGGTATTTTTAATTACTGTGTTTCATGTAGATAAATCTTGGGCAAAGACCAATTGTTCTCAGATAAACCTTACCTATACATATATTTCTTGCTCTGCTATGTATAACTTATCAGTAGGTTGTAGGAGTAACATGGTTCCATCTGGTTTTCAAAACCAGCTTGGCATTATTTATCTCTCGCATTGTCTCACCCCTCCATCATGGATTGCCCACTTTAGGTGCCCCCATTTCCCCCTTTCTCCCTTACTAATACCCTTCTCCTATGGTCCTACTTCTCTTGAGCTCCTTTTTTTTCCTTTATCCCCTAGGTTCTTTGTATACCCTTCCCTCCCTCCTCCCTTAAACTAACCCAATTTTTGTCCATATCTCCCTTACTAAGGCCTGTTACTTATTGTTCTTCTCTTTCGGTTTCTTTCTTTCCTTTACCTCCCAGTTTCCTTTCCATTATCCTGGTTCCTGTAGTTATGTCTGGATACATACTCACTTACAAGGGTTTGGTTCTAGGATCCACACGTGAGGGAGAACATATGTCGATTTTTTTTTACTGAGACTGTGATAATTCACTTAGTATAACAGTTTCTAGTTCCATCCATTTATCTGCAAGTTTCATGATTTCATCTTTATTTGCTGAGTAAAACTCCATCACATAACGGAACGACATTTTCATTATCCACTAATCAATGGAGGGACACCTAGGTTGCTTCCATCTCTTAGCTATTGTGAAAAG
>NW_008355272.1:574337-575959 GCF_000622305.1 Nannospalax galili
CAGAATGTGTTCACATTTGATTTCTTGATGATAACCATTCTGAATGGGGTAAGGTGAAATCTTAAAAGAGTTTTAATTTGCATTTCCCTGATTATTAGTGATGTTGAACATCTTTTAAGTCCATTTAGTTAGTGGAACTATCAAGTGGAGGAAGCCATAGAGGCTGTATTTTGAAATCGCTCTATGCAGAGTTCCCAAAGAAAATCCAACAGCATTTTTTGTTTGTAAGATTTGCCTTTGTCCATTTCATGTGAACTTCTCTGGCTATGTCTGACTTTACACGAGGTCACCTCTTTTATAAGACAGACTTCCATCCTATAGCCATGCCATGGCTTTGGGTCTGTATCACTGGAAAGGCATCACTCTGGAGCTGGTTAGCTCTCGCACTGTGCTTAGATTACGGGATGAGGCAAAGGCCTGGTAGTTGAAGGATGAATAGGCCTAGAGTACCAGCTTGCTCTCAATGTCCTAGTATCCTCAAGGGACATACAGCTATTAGCTATTCACCAAAGGCAGGCAAAACTGGGGAATGAAACAGAACAAAGAAAAGCAACCCACAACCTAAACTATTTGCTATGAGTTATTTGTGAAATAGCTTGAGGCCTCAATTTAATTTTCTTGTCTGTTTCCCAAAGGTTCAAAATGATACTGTTCTAAGTCAATTGAAAGCCCTTATGAGCATGTCACAAACAAGGGAGGGACAACACCTTTGGTTCCTTGGTGATAGACCTGCCACAAGTAATAACACTTATTCCTAACTTCTCTGAACAGACTAGAGTGGTTTAACACCAGACGCCAGAGTATGAGCCAGGAAAGGGACAAAGGAAGCAAAAGGATTGGGAGAGAAAACTCTGCAAATCGGCCCAAGTGGCTTTATTACAGTGGTTTACTTGCTCTCTAAACCTCTGAATTCCTACGGGGCTTCAAATCCACTTGCATTACATTATTTTCTCTACTCAGTAGAATTCCATGGTCACTAGATAAATGAAGACGGACTGTCCACGTTCATACTGGGGTGGTTTTATCCCTTCACAAATGTTCCAAATAATTTGTACAGGCCAAGGTGAGACTTGCATTGAACTTTAGGGACCCATGTCTTTTGCCTCTGTCTCCACTCTGACATGGTCTAATGTCAGTGTGCATGCATTTCAGTGAACTGGAAAATTCTCATCTCGTAGCTCAACATCAGAGACCCAGTACAAAGCAGCAAGATGCTGCATTTGAGTGGTGCTATGGCTGTGGAAGTAATTTAGAAGCGGCCTCGCTCATATCAGACAGGCACATCATATCTTCAGAGATTTTGCTATTACAGTTTTACTTTTTATTATGGCTTGCTTTGAAGCTAACTGAAAGTAAAAACAAGTTAGTTTATAAAACCCCATTAGCTTAGGTCTTAGACGAAATGGGCATCTGGAAAGAAAAGATACTTAGAAGTGAGCTTGGATCTACCAGTTTTCAGTGGAATAGGCAGTGTGGAGATAGAGAAACAGACAAGGGAGCCCACCTGTAGTACCTGAGCATGCATGTCCTCTTTCTGATAAGCTAGGCCAAAAGTGCATGAGTTAATTATACAGTTACTCCAACCCAAACTGCTTAGCAGGACAGAGATTTATTGGCTTAAG
>NW_008355272.1:579398-604300 GCF_000622305.1 Nannospalax galili
CTCCTGGTGCAGAGAGCTGCCTTATAGACTTACCCCAAGAGGCCTGAGGATGGTAGTGCAGGCTAGGAGAGTTAGCTGGTGGTGCAGGCCCAGGGAAGCAGAGAGAGGTGAGGGCGGGGCCAGGACCAGAAGCGGTGCTCCTGGAGCCCAAGAAAGGGACTGAGTTGGTCTGGGTTAGAAGGATCAGGAAGCAGTATTGGTTCCCCAGGTGTCTGAGTCCCCAAGACTAGGAATGGCGCAGGGCCCAAACTAGGAGTATAGAATGGCGGGAGGGATGGAAGGGTGAATGTGGCTTAGGGATTCCCAGCGCAGAGAGCTGCGCTGTAGACTAGTAATTTATTTATTTTTTGATGGAGCAACTGATACTCATCTGTTCTAATCTGCTTTCATTCATAGCACAGACTAATTGTAGCTCCCAATAAAAGTGAGAGTCTGAAAGCGCAGCTTGAAAAAAATGAGTTCGGGGATTAAACCAAATCCCAGAACATAAGACACCAGCTAGCTCCTGCTCAAGGTGATGGTACTTGTTCCTCTACAGCTATTGAGCACCAGAATGGAAAGTCATCATGATTAAAGACATACTTGAAATTACTTCCAGGTTATGCTGGCCTGTATCTTTCCATTTGGGAGCAGAGATGGCCTGTGGTCACTCAGGGAGCCGTACAAGTAGGGTGCATCAACCCTTAGGAACAACAAGGGTAAAACCTTGGTGCTTTCATTAGCTTTGATTTGTGTAGCTCTCAGGGCTCAAGTGCAGGGCTTCTATAAAAGAAGCAAGCAGTTATAGATTGTGTACTGCTCACCTTGATGGTTTATAGGCGAAGTCTGTAAAGGTTTTATTGGATTATTGGTAGCGCATTTATTTGCCTGAACACAAAAAGTCCTGCTAGGCCTTGCTTTGAGAATCATACAGAGATATGAGCCCTTGTGGTGTTCTAGGATTTGTGAAGAAGTCTGCACCCTGGTGGTGGGGAAAATGTTGGAAGAGAGCAGATACCAGAGAGCAGAGAATACAGACAGTAACTTTAGTAAAAGGTCGTGGAACAGATGTGGAGGGAGTCCAAGCCAGAGCTGACAATTCCTTTGTGAATCAGAGTTCTCTGGGATATTTGTGAATGTTTAACTTCTTTAAATTTGGAGTTGTGTAGGTTAGAGAATGACAAAAGGGAAAGGCTACTTGGCAATATCCCAGCTGGCTGATGGGTAAACTAGTTTCCCCATGAAGTAAAAATAAGCACGCATACTCATATGTAGTCTCATCTTAGACTCTATACCAGCGCTTTGTTGTGGAGACCGTCCAGTGCAATGCAGCAGATTTAGCTATGGTTCTCTACCCATTGGATTCCAGTTGTACCTCCATGGGTTTGGGACAGCACAAAATGTATCCAAATGTGTCTGGAGGAGGAGAGGGAAAAGTGGGCAAAATTCTTCCCTGATTAAAAAAATACTAAACTGTGTTGGGCTGGGGAGGTGTGTATGTAGGTGTGCACAAGTTTACATGTTGAGGAGATTTAAATCCATTATTCATGAAATGTTAGAGATTCAGGAAATTTCAAAGAGAAAAACTTCAAATACAATCATTTAAATTAATTTAATTCCTTCATAAGGAGTGTCAGAATGGAGTCCCAGAAATTAATACTGGGAGATTTCTCAAAAAGGAAAACGCATGGGTAGTCGTAGACCACTTACCTCAGCAATGCTTCCAGCAACACCCTGAGGGGGAAACACACAGCTGTGAAATACGGAGCACTTAAACCACATCTCAGTGTGTTAATATTGATCTTTAGACATCTTTCTAGATGCTGTCAACCAGGAAGGGAGAAAAACTTCAGTACCAGATAAACATTCTTTCCTGTTCTGGCCTCCATATTAAAGCCTGACTCTTATCTGAGCTTTCAACAACACCCCCACTAACAAAGTCAAGCAGATATCTTTGTACTTCTGTGTGAGAACTACAGAAATGGACATTGGTTTCACTGAGTGGGAGTATGTCACAGCTGCTGACTTCCTGTGATGCTGGGCTTAAACAAGACACACGAGGGGAACTGCTTTTCCTCTAATTTTTCCTGCCAACATTTTTTTAACCCAAAGTAGCATTTCAATTGGGAATATGCATGAATTTAAGGTCTGGTATCAGAATGACTATTCAGGCAAAAGTTTACATTTTATTATATTGAGGAAAGAGCTTATAAATACATAAACACAAATAAATAAATGTACATAAATAAAATCAACCATGTTGACATATGGATTCTGCCTTCATGAATGTCTGATAAGTGGTATATAGTTAGATTTTACTTGTTCATTCTTAAATATAAAATTATATTTGGTAAACACAAATTAGACTTTTAGGCCTTAAAAACAGAAAAATAGAAACTGAGGTCACAAAGTCAGGGGCAGTAGGGTGGGAATGGAGATGATGGAGGGATTCTGAAAATGATTAAAACACAGTCTATGAAATTCTAAAATAATCAAAAAATGTTTAATTTTAAAAATGTATTTTATTTTATGTATATGAGTGGTTTGCCTGCATTTATGTAATGCACTACAAGGTTCCTGGTACCCACAGGTCAGAAGAGAGCATCAGACCCCCTAGAAATGAAGTTATGGATGGTTGTTAGCCACTGTGTGGGTACTAGGAAATAAACCTGCGTCTTCTACAAGATTAGAAAATGTTCTTAACTGCTGAACTATCTCTCCAGCCCCAATAAAATACTTCAACAGCAAAAGAGAAGACATATACCTTAAAGGAAACATTTTAAAAATCAATGTTTAATTATCCAAGGGCCATAGATTATTTTTGTTATCTAATTAAAAAATATCGCCTGAACATCTACTGCCATGACTTTACACATCTGCTCATGTGGCAGTGTTGTCTGCTCCTTCAGATCTTCCTCAGCCCAGATAACCAAGACTAGGCTTTTAAAAATGAATATTAAAAATAAGCAAATTAATTGATTGTATTGTTAAAGTTAAATATTTTATTGAGTAAGAAGTAGAATGAAAAGCTTGATCTTAATAGTGATGTCATTTTTTTACTCTAAGTAGAACAATGATTCATTATAGACAACTTGTAAATTAATAAATGTCTGAATCAAAAAAATGATCACTGAAAATATCACCACATATTCTACTTGCTAATGACTAAATAAATGTTCATCACACACTATACATAACTACTGTTTTAAAGTACCAGGCTGCACTGGTGAACAAGACAAACATCTTTGCTCTTGTGCATTACAGTGCACTATGTACAACTTGCAATATATAACATATAATAAATACATGAATTGTATTGATTAGTAGAAGATGCTAGATGTCAGAAAAATAATTGAAGGGAAGTTAAAAGGGCTTGTAATTGGCTGAACTGTGGTGATCACACCACTGCTCCTGTCACTGAGAAGATACTTGGTGACAGCTGGAATATATGAGAGTGTGAGCTGCACAAATGTCTGACATAAGAACATTCCAGATAGAGGAAACTCCCATACAAAAGCAGGCTCATGCCTAGAAGTTCTTAGGGAACATCAAGGTAGTCAGTGTGAATTACCATAATAAATAAAAAAGATAGCAAAAGGAAGTCATTAGGATGAAGAGAAATAACTGATGCACACATATGAGGAGATATTGGTCTTAAAGAGTTTCATATTCATTTATATTAGCAGGAAGAAGAGAAAATACATAGAATGGGTTCTAGAATATGACCAGACTTGCTCATGAGAACTTCTAAAAGATCTCATTTGATTAATATTTTCAGTGATAGTTTTCTGTCAACTGAGAATGAGTGTAGGAGAATAATCATTGAAGGTTTCAAGACAAAGCAAGAGGTAAATAAAATGGTTTCTTAGGATACTCAGAGAGTAAATGGGCAAGAGAAGTAGAGTAATAGCTTGGCAGCATCGCGTGTACTAGGGTTTTGACCAGGACCGTGAAGTGAAATGGTCAGTGTATTAGTCACTTTTTTGTTGCTGTGATAGAAACACTGACCAGAGCAACTTATAGAAGGAAGTTTATTTAGCTTATGCTTCCAAAGGGGCAAGAGTCCATCATGGCAGGGAGGTATGGCAGCAGAGGTGGCTGGAGGAGGAGTAGAAGCTAAGTACTCACATCTTCAAGTAGGCACAGGAAGCAGAGTGTGACTGGAAATCCAAGCCTGCCCCCAGTGTTATGCTTCCTCTAGCATAGCCACACCTTTTAGGATCTCTGAAAACAGCACCACCAGCAGGGGACAAAATTTTCCAAATTTGGAAAATTGGAGTCTATGGGGGACATTCTCATTCAAACCATCACGGTCAGCTTTGCATTGTTCCATTCAGGTGTTTGGAAGCAGGCTACGGTAGGTGGTAGGAAAGTAGGAACTGAACGTATGCAAGTATGTGAGTTTTTAACTGACTGTAGAGTTTAAGTCAAGTATGGAAAAGTAGGTATATTCACAATTAGTTACTTTACTGAATTTGTCTTTTTATGCATTGGATAAATTCTACTTTGGGGAGATAGTAACAAAATTGCTGTGGATTGTGCCCTTTCATTCAGCATTCTTTTATAAGTTTTACTCTAGTTTCTGAACTGGCTAGAATATATGTACCAACTTCTCTTTTTGAGAGCATTTAGCTTATTGAGAACAGCTTGTTTTCTTCAAATATTCACTCTCCTTCTTTAGTGGTAATAGAATTCCTTCTTCCAATTATATTGCTATATGGACACCTGAAACAAATATTTTGTAGCTTCTTTATAAGGTCATACGACCAACTTTGACTAGTTAGTTGAAAGCAAAAGTGGTGTGTCAGTCATTTGAGAGCACATTCTTCCCAATAGGATCTGTATATATTCATGTGGTTGAAGAGATCTGGTTAGGGAAGATGGACTTATTTTGGCAAACAGTTTTCGAGACTACATTCCATCATGATGGAGAAGCTTTGCTGGCAGGAAGCTGAGGTGATTGGTCACACTGCATGCACAATCAGGAAGCAGAGAGAAGAAAGGAAGTCAGGCCAATGTATAAAACTTCAAAGCCCATCCCCATTGAATACTTCCTCCAGGAAGGGTCTACTTCCTAAAGGTTTAATAATGTGTACCAAGTATTCAAACACATGAGTCTATGAGGTGATTTTACATTCAAACCACAGTAACCAGAAGGCAATGTGTCTCCAAACATAGATTTGGAGTTCTCTAATAGCGACCATTGATTACAGATTGGCCATCATACCCTAGCATATTGTCTAGATTTTTCTTTCCCTAGTTGAGTTCTCTCTTTGTCCTATGGTTCTAAATACAGATACACATTTTTACAGGCTAGAGCTACTCTGTCTCACTTGTGATGTCTGCCAAGGACAAATTTCAGCTAGGTCTGATGTAGAAATTTCATTGACTGTACAGTTCATTGGCAGAGCAGTGATTCTTGAAAACCCTTGTATTCCTTAAATCTCTTAGCCATTCATGATTCAAATCCTCAAACTGGCTTGGTCCCTAGGAGGGAATTTTTATGTTACTCAATCCAGAATTTCTATTTCCTATTTCCTTCCAACATACAATTCAAAGAAGTAGTTCTCAAATCATAACAAGCATAAAATTATAATAAAATGCACTGCATCTGATGATGACATTAGCTTCCAACAAGCTGGTTGGCTGATGCTCCCCAGGGATCAACCCATCTCACTTCCCCAGTACAGGGGTTACACATGTGTATCACAATGCCTGACATTTTTATGTGGCTTTTGTGAGTTAAATTCAGGTAGTCATGATTGCAAGGCAACCACTTTCCCTACTGAGGCATCTCCTTAACCCTTAACACTCCTTATTTAGTGACTGATATAACATGATCAAGGTTATAGGAGTGACTGATGACAAAGTTCATGGTCCTATGACTGCCAGTCCAGAGTTCTTCCTATTGAGTCCTATAGGATTTTATAAGAAAACATTCTCTGTGGTGAGACAGAGTAGACTACTGTAGAATGTCCCAGACTTTAAATTATTTATTTATTTACTTACTTATTTTACTTATATTTTATGAATGTTTGGCATGCATGTACATGCAACACATGCACACAATGCCCACATAGGCCAGAAGAGGGCACTGGATTCCCTGGATCTGGAGTTATGGACAGTTGTTAGCTGTCATATGGATTCTGGGAAACAAACCTGGGTCCTCTACAAAAGCAGCCAATGCTCTTAAACACTGGGCCATCTCTCCAGCCCCAGAATGTCTGACATTTATTTTATGATTAGAAACAAAGCCTTACACCGATTGATGGCACAGATTTTGAAGTATAGGAACACCAGGCAGAATCATCCCTTGCCTCTTAGGCAGGCAGCAACCCAAACAAAAGTAAATAGAAAGGTAGGATAGCAGAAACAGTGAAAACAAAAGCTTTCTGTGAGACGAAAACAAGTAATTCCAGAATGTACCCTAAAGTTCCAGAAGACCAGCTACAGCTCAAAATACCTATTTCCTGGAAGCCTACTAATAGTCACTATACTGAAATTAATAAGGCCAGTTAATTATTAGGAAGCCTCGTGTTTGAAGTTTTTATTGCCACCAGGCAAGTTATTATGACCCTCCACAGAACTATTTATGTGGAATTACCCACAGTGTATAACACCATGGTAATTCCCTCCTGCCCTGACGCATTTTCTACTGACAGAACTGAAACTTTGTCAAAGGGAAAAATAAATAAATGAATCAGCAAACTGTTGATGTAAGACAAAGAAATAAACATCCAGAAATCCTGCTCCACACCAGCATGCTGCTCCCAGTCTGGCCAGGAAAGAAAGCAAGGCATTATACACGCAGAGCAGTTTTACAGAGCATGCCCAACTCAAGCAGGAAACAATGTCTGATTGACAAGCGGTCGGAAGTCAAATGTAAACTTGGAAAGCAAGCTGAGAATTTGGAAGGTTGTTTTGTTTTTCTACTTTTTAGAAATGACTGTGCTATCCTAATGTTCCAGGCCCTGAGTTCTTCCTACTCATGCTTTCAGATCTTTGGCGATGCAGTGAGAGTCATATTGATTTAACACTCAGAAAATCAAGATAGCAGTGCAGGCTCTGGCATACCTGACTCACTGTGTAAACCTGACAGAGCACTTGATCCCCTTTGACATTTTTAAGATTATGGTATCTGATTAGCTGATTATTCAACACTCTGTCTACTATAAAACTGTAAGAGGTCTTCTAGTTTATACTTTTCATAACTGTCAGTCAACAGTGTCCACGTGGCTTTTCTAGAAGGAGCACAGGAGGACCTGAATCCCAGAGCCTACAGGTCACACTCTAGGCAGTTTACTAAAGTCCCAAGCCTCAGAGACCATACATGCTGAATAAAATCACAATAAAAATCCAGCTCTCTGATGCTGAAAAAGTCAGGATAAAATAGCCATACATGCCTATTTTTCCTTTATTTTCCTTTATGTACTCACATATTTCCTATATGTACTCACATATTATTTATGAAATTAATTATATAGTTAAGCAATTATTTTTCAGAAGTAATTTAAATTTAAAATTTTTTGAGTACTGGTACACAAAACTGGAGTATTTTTCCAAATTAGATATAGAATAAACCACATGTTTTAAGTTTCAGTCAGAATAGAAATCTCAAAAACAACTTTATGCTGCTTTACTTATATACATGGAATACTACTACTCTCAAAGCATATTAGGTCAAAAGTAAATACATAATACTATAGTCAACACTATAGAAGCTCTACTGATGGGAATATTATGTGTCTACATAACAAATACAAGCATGCTTGAAAAACAAATTTAAATTCTTGAATACTTTTTTAATTTCAAGAAGTTAGAATAGAACTCATAACTGGCACCATTATTGAGGCCAAGATTGTGTGTCTAGATGAATCAGGAACCCTAAGGGAGAATCCTATACTAATATTCTACTAAGTGACGGTAGTATTGAAATGACTCCTAATACTTATTGCTACCCAGAGATTAGTGCACCTCTCAACCCTCATGAGAAAACTTGCTTCTTACAGTAGAAGGAAATTCACACAAACCGCACAATTGTTCAGCATGCAGAGAATAAGAGTTTGCAGAGTTCTCAGCCCTAAATGAGACATCTAATCACCCCCCTCAAGGCTTAGGAGCTTTGTGAAGAGGCAGCATAAATATTATAATAGCTAGAGATGGTAAATAACTCCTAAGAAAGAATGTTATACACATGACTTCACAACAGTTATGTCAGAAGGCACTACACCTGCTCAAGCTCAAGTCAGACCAAAATCCCATCACGAAGGGGAGAGGTGGGCAGTAAGTCCACTCTGAGCAGGAGGACTGCTGGCGTTTGATAGCTACTGAGAGAAGAAAAGTAGGTTTCCTTTAAGCGTGTGATCCTTTGTAGGTCAACACAATCTAGGGAAGGTTCCACATCCAAGAGTATTTGGGCAGTACATATTGGATTGGATGGAGGGAAAAAAGAACACAGAGTTGAGTGGATAGGGAGGTGGGGTGTGCAGGGAAAAGTTTGAGGAGGGGATATGAAATTCTCAAACGATTAATAAAGTAAAATTTAAAAAAGTTAAGAAGAAATAAAATCCATATCTCAAGGATAATAGAAGGAAATGGTAAAATGTAGTCAAGTACATTTAATTTTAAAATTAATTATTAAAATTATAGAAAAAAGCAGATGACTTTAAGGACAAATTCTAAAAAAAATAAGGCACAAATAATGTACACAATAAATCTAATTAAGAGAATAGGAATATTAGAAATAATAGATGAAAATTCCTTTTATAATGTAGTATTATCCAAACTGAGTTCTCGACGTTATAATTACTATTTTTAAAAATCAAATATGTGGTCATAGGCATAGAGGTATTCATGTAATTAGAAATTGCAGAACACCATGCAGATTCTAGTTAAGCATTTTAAAATTAAGACTAATGATATCCCTGGAATAGATACATTATAAAATAAAACCAACAAAATATGAAAAATTCTAAATAGAGCAATAAAAATAGAAATGACCAGTAAAAAAAAATCCAAAGTGTACTGAAAATGTAACTGATGTTAAAGGCAGGTAATTTCAACTGATAAAGGACCTCTTCTTAGCTACTACTGAGATGAGCTCTTCAACCACTTGTATATTCCTACCCCGCTGGTAGCAGCTCTAGGAAGTGGCTCACCAGTATTTCCAGGATAGGACAAGGCTCAAGTTACTTTAACTAATCAAGACAAGATCACCATTAATGTAATTAGATCAGGTGGTCCATCTATAAGCATAGCAATTATCTGTACAGAAAGTGCTTAAAGCTGAGTTTAAAACAATGACACACAAGGGAGGCTTTCTGTGGATTTCTTAGAGACCTACCTCCATCTTTTAGGAAGTTACACAAAACTAACCCTCACTGGGGATCAATAAGTAGCTAATGGTTTCTGGGGAGGGAAAGTCACTTTCTTTAAAGGTATAGGCACTAGGAAGTTGTTTGGCTCTTGTAAATAACTCCTCACTCATGCTCCTGTGAGCAACACTAATTAAACCATTGGTTCACAAAAACAAAACAACAACGACAGAAAAAAAAAACAAAAACAAAGAAAACCACCATGTAGGAAGGAACTAGCTGGGAAGAATAAGTGTATCAACAGGAGTGGAAGGGGACAAGAGAGAGTGATGGGGTGGGATATGACCAAATTACATCAGGTACATGAATAAATATGTCACATGGAAGCTATTATTATGTATAAGTATTACATACTAATCAATCTGAATATATATAAAACAGCTCACCCTTCCATGCTGAAGGGTGCACTGTAAAGATGTGATGCCTGAAACTTCTGCAGCTGTTTTGGCTTCATGCAAGGACTTGGCCTAAAAAGCATGTGAGCCCAGTAGCCAGAATGAAGCTGTAAACAGAACCACATCACAGGTATCATATGGTCTGAGTGGAACCAACCTCAAACCCAAAGCATACTAACCTTCTCCCACCCTGGCATGTACACATAGAAATACATTTATTTTAGAGTGTATGATTTAGTTTTTCTACCATGTATGGTAGAAAATAAAACCACTGCCATGGAGAACTGAATGACACGCTAGCTCCCTAGCCCTGCTGGTCAAGGAAGTGCAGTATTAAGCAGCAAACTGATTAAGGAATGGAATCCAAAGAATCACTGATTATCACCAAGTAGGATTTATGATAGGATTCTAAGGCAGTTTAATGTTACTAACAATAAGTCAATATATTTAATGACAACAAGTAAGCTTTTGAAATCACTGCAATAAATTTAAAACATAAGCAATTGGGTGTTAATTAAACTTTGCAGTAAACCAGAAAAAGTGAATACTCAAAATATGCAAATAAAGAATTCTTTTTTAATTTAATGGGATAATATCACCTTAAAGGTAAAATGAAGAAGAAAATAACAATATAATCTCTATTAGCATGCTTTATCAGTTATCAGAAAACTTAATTGCAAAGCCATGAACTATCAAATCTCAATCATTAACCCAGAAAAAGAGAGTGAAAATAAGATCCCTAACAATAAATGTAGATAGTGAAAAAAAATTGTTTAGGACACTGACAGTGTGTGGCAAAGCTATTTTCCCAAATTCTTCACCCTCCTGCTTATAGATTTACATAGCTCATGTACACATCCTTTCCCACAGAATTTCACATTTCCACTGTATGTTTGAGTGTTATTTCTCTACTTCACTGACGTTGAGATTTGGCTAATAGATTGTTTTGTTGCATGGGACAAGCAGAGTTTTGAAATACACTTGTGAGGTATGACTAGCTGATTCTCCTACGATACCACCACCATGAGATCAGGTCTGAGGTAGCAGTCCCATAAGCAGAGACACACGAAAACATTCTGAGGTGAACGTAGGACACAAAGCAGAGCTGATAAGCCAAGCCCAGCCCAAAGCATATTTTTTAGCAGGTCCATGAGCCAAAAAATGAAGGTTTATTGTTTAAACTCATTGAGTGATAAGCACTTTCTTATGTATAACTGTTGCCAAAGTAACTGATGTTTCTTTTTCAGTTTTAATATTGAGATATACATTTAAATCATGGCTTGAATAATTTACATAACTTAGAACACAAAAATAAGATATGGTTTTTGTAAACCATGCAAACAAAATGACAGGCTCTATATAGGTACAGTCATAGATATCTGCAATTATCTTTAAGCACAAAGATTTGATACAGCCTGGTACTGATTGCTAAATCTGACACTGGCTATATCTCCATGTAGACAAAGAGGATAAAAAGATACCAGTCTTTTTCCCCTGAGGAACAGATCCTCAAACGACCTTAAGTGTAAAACTAAATTGGTTTATCTGGGCTAACTGTATGGTCTTAAACACCCAAAAGGAAAGTATAACAAAGGATTAAATGGATCAGTATAATTCTCTAAGAGTCCTTGTGTACTGGAAATTGTTATTGAATATGCTATAATGAAATGTTTCTTCTAATCATGTAGTTATTAAATAAATAATTTTCTTGAAAAGGAGTCCATGTGTATAGCTAAAAGCTACATAACAAGAAACAATGTCAGACAGGAGCTAGCTTTGTTTGAGTTGTTGGAGTATAACCAAAGATTAAAGGGATCAATATAATTATTCTTAAGAGTCCGTGTGTATAGCTAAAAGCTACATAACAAGAAACAATTCCAGACAGGAGATACCTTCCTTTAATTTGTTGGGCCAGGGTGGCCCAAGAGACTCCCAGACAGCAACCCAGCATAGAACTGTGAAAATGAACAGCAGAACCCAATCTTATTTAGAGGGTTATTGGCAACTGATTGGTTTTAGATGAGGAAGAACTGATCTTCCTAAAACAAGGATCTCTAGATAGGCTGACTAGATTCAGCGGATGGACAAGCACTGGAGAATGCCTGGGGGCACCGACAACACAGTGGACAGTAACAGGGATTACAGAGTATATGGGCTCCAGTGGGGATGGGGGGGATTATGGGAGGGTGCCATTTGGGATGTGGGTACATAGATGAACAAGATTGTTTGGGATGTTCTGTATGAAACACACACAAAAAAATCAACAAATTTTAAAAATGAGTTATATTTGAGGAAGAAGCATAAAAATTTGCTCCATGTTAATTAGTACAGGTGAAACACATTACCATTGTACTCTACCCAATGATTTTATATCCATGCTCAGGTGGATCTCAGAAAGTAACCGACTGTGACTAGTAATAATCAGATACATAGAGATTAGAGACAGATGCACAAAAATCTAAGCGTAGCATTAAAAATAATTTTTTTCTGTATGTAACAGTATATTTTAAAATGGAATGGAGATCTTTTTTAAAGGTTAAAACCTCATTCAATTTTATGTCTTATAGGGTTTCTACTGAGTTCAATATTGTATAACTAAAAATATTATGAATAATATTGTGAACCTAAAAATTTACAGCCAATATTGAAAGAGATGCATCTTTGCTCAGGAAATTGTTATTGAATATGTTAATGCTCTAAGGAAATGTTTCTTATAATCATGTGGTTATTAAATAATTTCTAAAAATAAAAATAAATTTAAAAATGATACCAGCCTTTTTAAGTTAAAATGAATGAACAACTGATGTTTGTAAATATTTCTTTCCTCATAGTAGGCAAATTTTCTCATTTTTGGCTACAACATTTAACTTTTTTTACTTTTTAAATTTATATGATGGATATGAAATATTACTTGAATGTGATTTTAATGCTGTTTGCCTCATTATCAAATGATATTAAGAATATTTTATAACTCTAACAGATTTATGCATGCCTTTTCTAATAAGACTTACTTGCTCAAATTCTTTGTCCATATTTCAGTTTAATTTTTTTTCTAATAGGACACCATGGCTCTTTCTCTATCATTATTTTTGTCATTATAACCAGCTCAAGTATGTTTTGTTTGTTTATCCTTTATCTTTAAAGTGCATTTTAGTTGATGAACTGAAATTTCTCAATTTCACATAGGCAGATATCTACAACCTTGACTTATAATTTGTTGCTTTTGTATCTTACTCTAAAATCTATTGTTACCTTCCAAGTTATTAAGATTATTTCTGCCTTTAAAAAAAAGCTTTGGTTTGAACTCTGATACTGAAAATACAATTCTTTTTTAGGCTATA
Organism: Nannospalax galili; assembly: GCF_000622305.1. Classification (NCBI taxonomy): domain Eukaryota; kingdom Metazoa; phylum Chordata; class Mammalia; order Rodentia; family Spalacidae; genus Nannospalax; species Nannospalax galili. The sequence goes on from NW_008355272.1 coordinate 592,488, forward strand.
AGAGAAGGGTCTGATTCCATTTCTTTTTTTCCATATGTATGACAATTGTATTCAAATCTAGTATTTTCCACAATGGTCTGAAAGGCTGCTAAATCATTAAGTCTGGTCCTGCATCAGTTTATATTATGATCCTTTCTCTGTCCTTTTCTTTCATATGATTTTCATTCATCACTATACCCAGTCTTATAAACTGGCCAGTGGAAGTAACTGAATCACAGTGAGAGCCATGTATGTACTTTAGGATTACAGTGTAGAGGTGAATAGGAAAATAACTTGATATTCTTTTGCTTAATAGAATAACTGTGGGTTTTATTTTGTATTGCAGAAGGGCTAGTATAAAGAATTTTGTGTTGCATATTCCTAACACAAATGACAGATGCATGGCTGAGGGGGTAGATATGCCAGGTTTTCTGATCTGATGATTGCACATTGTTTCCTGTTTGGAAATATTACACTGTGCAACATAAACATAAGTCATTTGTCAACATAAGTGATTTAAAATTGCATGTTGTCAGGTGAAAAAAGTAAGTGATAAATGCCACAATATGTAGTTACTTTTATATGAAATCCCAAAACAAGTAAAACAGTAATATATTGATTAGATACTGAATACATACAATTTGCAAACCTAGCAAACGACTTTCATAAGAGTGAAAGCCAGTGACCACTGTAGGGCTCAGGGAGTGTTGTGTAGCTGGGGCTAACACACAGGGGACCACCAAGTACTGAACCTGGCACATCTCCTAAACTGATGGTAAGGACCAAAATGTTTGCTGTCTCAACATCCTTTAAACAGCACATACATACTTTAGATATTCTTTGTCTATTTGTTTAAATATTCTGTACATTCATTTATGCTTAAGAAACTGATCATAATTGCATAAAGGCAGTTGAATATAGTATTCTACCTCTAATAAATATTATTCAAGAAATTAATGTATTGAGATAGCAATACATTAGCATCATGGACATAGTATTAAAAGCAAACAAAATCTAGGAAATGATTGCAAGAGGGGTCTCTCAATTTAGGATGATGAGCTCTTCTTCACCCAGCAGTAATCAGTTGCTAATATTTCTTCAGCTAAGATTGGGATCTGCTGTCCATTTTTCCAGTTCTATGCTGGGCTTTTATCTGTTTGAGTTTGCATGGGTCCAGTGCATACTGGCAACATTGCTGTAGGTTCATATGAGCAGGGTCCCTGGAGCTTGTAGGGCTCTATTTCCATATGGTCATGTACCTTCCCTGGCTCTTACAATCTTTCTGCCCCCTCTTCCACAATGGTTCCTGAACCCTGGATGGGTGTACTTCAAGAAAGGAATCCTGTCCAAGGACCAGCATTTTTGCAGACTCTTAATCTTTACACTTTGGCCATTTGTGACCCTTTGGGTTCCTGACTTGTTGCATGAGGGAGCTTCATTAATGAAAACTGAGATATTTATTATTGTCTTCTTTACCCTTTGTTCTATTTTCCGTGAGCCTTCGGTGTAGAGGTTACATTGCAAATATGCCACTTAGACTTGGGCAATTCACAGACATGGTACTCTGTAATAGTCTCCATGTGGTATAAAAGAGGCTTCTTCAAAGAGTGGTAACTGGGATATTTGTCTGTAAACATGAGGATGTTAAAAGCACATAAGAAAAGTTAACTTTATTAAAATAATGAAAAAATTTTAAAAGGAAATGTTTTCCTTCGATACAGCAGAATTGTTAAAGTGGTATTGAAGCGGTCAGGGGTGAAAGACGCTGTCTTCTAGAGCCATGAAGGCATGTAACGTGGCAAATTCTTCCAAAAATAAATGAATAAATACTTGGTTAAATTTTATAAGTATTTCAAAGGCTCAAAACATTGGTATCATAATCCAAACTTTTGGACACCTAAAAACTACTGAGGATATAGACATTGATTTGCTAGTGAGTATTTTGGCAATTTTTCATGTGAGGAAAAAGTAAAAAACATGAGTCTTCAAAAATATGGGAAACCATTAACCTTGTTATATATATTTAGATGGAGTATTATGTCACCAATAAAATAATATTCTCAGGTGTACTAATGATATGGGAAATTACTCATGACAGACCGCAAATGCAGCAAGAAAGAAGATCCTTCTGCACAGAAATGCACACACACACACACACACACACACACACACACACATATATATGTGTGATGTGATTATAAGAAAAATGACAGAATACTAACAGAGGTTTCTTCTCTTTTATAATCTCATTCTTATTTCCCAATAGCATACAAACTTGACTGCTTTTGTAATATGAAAGCAACATTTAGAAATACACACACCATCATATGTGACAGCCCCATTATTATAATTCTATAATTTAAAGGCAGAGGATGGATATGTAATTGTATTTTTGAAAGGGATTTGCTGATGTTGCTGGCCTCAAATTCTACCAGTCTAGCTGGAGCATCTCTCTAGGAAAATATCTGTTTTTGCAGATGGTGCATGAGACGTGTAGGAGAATGATGTTGATGGAGTGAGCATAGCAATAATAACTGTGACATGTATACAGAAGGCTACAATTTACATAGCACTTTCAGGCACATTATCTCTTTCAATCACATGAGTCCACTGGAAAAAGTAAAGTGTCAGAGCCCAGCACACATGGCATTCATTCCTCCACTTACCACCCTACATATGCTGTTGGGTAATACAAGAAAGCTGAAGATAAGAACATACTTTTGAGGGAATTGCAATCTGTTTACAGAGATAAAACCTGCATCCAATGTGCATTATGTCAGAAGAGTAAAGCTATTAATGCATATGGGTTTTCCAGGTTTCTTCCTTCTCTGCCAACTACAGAGAACTTGCTTTCCTGGCTCAGTTTGCTCAAATGTCCCTTTCCAAAAAAGGGATCGGCTGTTGCTGGTCATTCTGCGCTATAGCCAAACCTTTCCCCTGGACTTTTGTCCTCTGAAATGTGAAGGAAAGACAAGAGTTCTGGGAAATCGCTTGTGGGGGGGGGCGGGATAGGAAGACAGAAAATTTAAAGCTATCATAGTGTGTGCAGCAATCAAACAGATGGAAAGACAATGAGGGCTTTCAGAGCAGAGTTTTCAAAGTAGAAAAAGCCCTTCCATGATGCTTGAGAAACAGAGGTAAATAATTTGGGTCAACATGAAATCACATTTGGCTACCAGGCTGTTTCTTCAACTACCACATTTATCTAGCTTGAGTGCTGGAGTAACAGTATGGAGTTGTTTCTATTCATAAAGGAAGGAACTTGCCAAAGAACAGCTTCCTTCACTGTCTCTCAACATTTTATAAGAAATTTATAGCAGATCTGACACAAGATCATTGTAAAGGCAGACATCTAGGATGAGTCTCAATTATTTCCAGGTCCTACTAACTGTGCTTCCTGAAATAGGCTCTTCTTGAGGACAGACTAACATTAGTGATGAGCTAAACCCATGGAATGGACAAAGCCATGAGATGTCAATCCTTCAACTATGTTACAGGGATGATACTTTTAACCGGTTTGCAATGTCTCTATTACCTTCTAAATTGTCTAGATGGATGAAGCAAGATCCAACATCAATGAAGCAGGAGGCTCACCTGGCAGAAAGCAAGGGTGACCTCTCATCAACTACCAGGAGTACCAGTCCTTCCAACAACTAGAGGGACCATGGAAGTGGTTCTTTACTGCATTAGGCCATGAAATCACTACAGACAAGCCAGCACATCTATGACCAACTGTCAGTGACCTATAATATCGAGTATAGCACTGCCCAAATCTATGCAGTCCTGTGTGTGCTGTTCTAACCTCTGAGTTCAGCTACAATTTGTTGCTCAGCAATGATGATAAACATGCTCTACTTTCACTTCTTCTTATTTTTCTTTTCCAAATAAACCTAGTCCTATCACCTAAAGCAGGTTTAATTGCTCAGACTCTAAGCTGCATGCAGAGAACAAAGTGTGGGGCAGAAATGGGTGTTTGAGGTAGGGGAGACTGCTTTTCTATGGCCATTCATCAGTTTCATTAAAAATCAGACCAAATGTTTGGCTCTCAATATTCATTACCCATACCTGCTTTCTCACAAGAGAGAGAAGCAGAATTATTCAAGCTCTAGTTTGGTTTTCTTGGTCCTGCAATGGGCCAGGTGGTGCGGGTGGGAGTAGAAAGCCAAAGAGAGCATCACTTCCCTGTAGAAAATCAAAACGTGCCAGATGTCACAACATGCTACTGAAAAGTTCAAGATGCACATAACAACATGATAAAACCACGCCTATCTGACCATCATTTAAAGCAATAGATACTAACAGCTGAATCATTACACATCTTTATCTCAGATGAGATACAATTGCTACCTTACTGGATAACTCTTTTCAGGTACACATCACAGCAAAATGTATTCAAAGGAGCAGAGGCAGCTGGGTCTCCAGCATATGTTGCACTAGAAGAGGATACCAAAGAGCACTGAAGTATAAAGTATGAGGGATAGAGTCTCTTTCCAAGGTCCTGATAAAGAAAATGCACAGTAGGGGCTGGAGTGATAACTCAGCATTTAAGAGCACTGGCTGCTCTTGCAGAGGACTTGGGTTAATTTCCCAGCACCTACATGGCAGCTAAAAATCTTCTATAACTTGTTTGGGATCCAAAGCCTTCTTCTGAGAACACAAGTACACCTGCCTACGTGCAGGCATTTCATTCATAAGCATAAATAAAATATTTATAACAAAGAAAATGCACAGTATTGAAGTAAACAAGACAGCCTTTGAAGCAAAGGAGAAACTAGATTTTCTATCTACTACAACATTTCTTAAAAGCTTCTATAATTTCAGTGCTGTAGAGAACACTAATCAAACAAACACCATGTGTGGTCTCTCAAAGAGCTTCTAGTCTTGTGACAGTAAGAATAAGATTTCAATGAGTAATCTGGCATTTTCCTTATTGCTTACTCAGTTCACAGAAGTTCTGTCTAATACATCTAAAAACCTGATTATTTCTTACTCCAACTCTCTTAGCTTCTACCTTATCCCAAGTCATTACCTTCTCTTTCCTGGATGACTATAATAAATTCTTACTATCATACATGGACTGTCTTTTCTGATGGGTCCCAGAAGTGCTTAGGGTTTCAGGGGCTTTTTTCATACTTTGGAATCTTTGAACATACATTACAAGCTATCTTGGGGATGTGATTCAAGTCTAAACATGAAGTTCATAGATGTTTCATATGTACCTAATACACATAGCCAGAAGGTCATTTATATGATATTTTTAGAAAACCTATGATTTGTTCATGAACTATTATTATGTGGAGTCATATGCTGAATTTTCCACTTGTGGTATTCCAAACATACTCAAAATGTTTAGGATCCTGGGGAATTTTGGATATTGAATATTCTAATTAGGAATGCTCTGTGCTGTTTCCATTTCAAAATTTACATCATAGTAAATATTTTTGCAGATCCAAAAGACCTCATAGCACAGAAGACTTAATTTGCCTGTCATTCCCTGTGAGGTTTAGCTGCTTTCCATCCTCTGAATCACCTCCTGCTACCTTCACTCAAGTTTTGCTTCTTTCAGATCCGAGACCTCACTGAGTTCACTCAAGCCTCAGAAACTTTCTCCCCTGTGCCTCCCTCCATCTGAACCATTCTACATCATCCCCCACCACATATGGCCACTCAGAATTCCCCTCTCATTCCACATCACCTTCTCATGCATTATGATGTCTAATGTGTATGTCTGTGTGGTGTGTGTGCATGTGTGTATGCTCGTTCACATGTGTATGGGTGCATGTGTGTGCATGCAGATACACAAGTAGGTGTGTATGCATGCATGTGGAGGCCAGATGTTAATGTTGGCTGATTCTCTCAATTGCTCTACATTTTATGAGCCAAGATGTTTCACTGAATCTGGAGCTCACCAGTTCTTAGCAGTCTATCTAGACACTTTGTCCTGAGGAGCCCCCATCTCTGCCTCCCAAGCACCGGGATTATAGTTTCCCATAACCACTCTGCTTTTGTGTGCGTTTTGAGGTCTGGTCTTTGTACTGGTACAGCAGGTGCTTTACCCACTAAGCCATTTCCCCAGCCCAGGGACCTCTATTGTTAACCATGACTCTCCTTGCCTCTGAAACTCACTTCTTCATAACCTATCATGTTTTTATTTTTATTGTGTAGTATTTCCTCCAAATTTCATCATTTCCTTATCAGAACATTAATGAAACTTAAACAGCTCAGGAAGTTTGTGAAATTAAGGGCTCAGAAAGATCAAAAAGTTACACAATTCATAAGGCCCTGCCCCAACATTATGAAAGCAGTGAACAGATGCTGGATTAGGGGGACTCTCCATGGAGCTGCCTGCAAGTTGTGTTCAGACCTCTAAGGATGTAGGCTTGTGAGTCATCACCCATGATGGAGTGGGCTTTCTGGTGACATGGGTGCCTTTGAGTCTCCCATGCTCCTAACACTAATTCTAATAAATTTACTTGTTCACCAAACTAAACTAGAGTGGACTGGTTTCTCTGGTCCGTCATCAGTGCTCTAACTGGAGTGAACTGACATTTGCTTACATCTCCTCAGGAAAAGTCCCACAGCAGTATGTCTTGCATTATTCATTGTGCTTCTTCCTCAGGAGAACTTAATCCCACAAATGCAGGGACTGAACATATTTTATTGACCTTTCTATTTTCATGTCAATGGTCAGATTGTCCTTCTGTCTCTGAAGTTCCTCAGTGCTCTATATCCACCTGCCAGCAAGTGTCTTGTGTTCATATTTATATTTAATACTACCTAAAATTCCTTAGCTCCTAGATGATGAAGGCTGTGTCTTATAAATCATAAATCAGAACCATCTTAGCTTTAGCAATAGCCTTGAACATAATTAACATTAATAAATATGTACTGAATGAGTGAGAGACCAGAACTGGGCCTTGAGAGCCATCAGGATAAGTTCCATAGCATTTCAGTTAGGTCTATTAAAGAAGGTGATCTTTCCCTGCCTTACAGATTTATGCTAGCGATGGTACAAAATTTCTCTAAGCCAGTGTGATAAGATTTAAGGCTTCTGACTCACAATGATTCAGTAATCTAATAATACTCTCATGGTGAAGACATTACTATGAATTTGTTTTTAAAATGTATTTTATGGGGGAAGGAAGTTTTCATCTCTCTCCTTGGTAATGAGAATTTCTAAGAAGTAGAGAATATACTAGGAAAAGAAAGAAATCTTGATAAATTAAAGAATTGTTTTCTCATACTGAATCCCTCTGCTGGATTCCCTCTCTAAGCTAAATTGGAATGTATTGAATAGTTGCTTATCTGGGCCTGATAACACAAAAACTTCTTTTAAATTTTTAAAATTTATTTTTATTTTATGTGTATTTTATATGTATGAGTGTATTGCCTGCATGCACGTAGGTACACCCATGTTGTACACTGCCCATGTAGGAAGTAAGAAGGTGTTGGATCCCCTGGACCTGGTTTATGGATGGTTGTTAGCCACCGTATGAATGCTGAGATTCAAACTTGGGTCTTCTGCAGTGCAGTCAGTGCTCCTAACCATTGAGCAATCTCTCCAACCCCCAACTTTACATTTCCTTTATCCTAGGAGATGGGGTTTGTGTCCTCATTAAATCTCTATACCTACCTTGGTTCCCACAACAGTATTCCTATACTATCTGGATGAAATGGGGAAAATACATTTATAGGAATTGTTTTCTATAAAATGTCTCTGTGAAAGAAGGGGTTTGGTAGAAATGTATTTATCAGGAAGCTAAAGAAGCTGAGGTTCAGGGGCACCTTGTGAACAGAATCCCTCCAAGGCCTTATTATTATGGGTTTTGCAACACTGGGTATTTGGGGCTTAATTAAATGTATTTTAAAGAAGTATAGAAATTGTACACATTTATAGAGTACCATGTACTCTTTAGAAGTGGCTGTTTCAGAACAGTGGACTCACACTGTCCTTTCCTTCTTTGATGCTCCCGCATCAAATCCCCCCTCATGTGGTTTGATGAAGCAGTGTCTATGGGCACCTAGGCATCAACTTCAGGAAGTGATTTGATGACATGCTTAGTTGTGGTGAGTGGAACCCATGAACATGGTTTACAGTGATTCTCAAGGGTGATTTGTCTTTTCTACCATGTCAGTGTAAGAAGAGCATCCAAGAACTCTGCTGATCAACATGGTTTGACAATTCTGACTGCTAACTCATCAATATCATGATACAAAACTTAGTGTTCGGTGTTTTATCATATTACAAACATCCCACAGCACTTCGCACTGAAACCTAGAATCGATGAGACTGGTTATTTGAAATGTTCATGTTTTTGGATTCCACAATGTAATTTCTTTGCACTTTGTCTATGTCATTTGTTATGTCTTTTGTCATTATAAGCAAATGCTCTTTTTTAATTTATAAAAAAATTATTCATTATTTTTATTTTATGTGTATGAGTGTATAGCCTGCATGTAAGTAAGTGCACCCATGTCATGCAATGCAGTGGAGGTCAGAAGAGGGTTTTGGATTGGTGAGAAGAGGGATTCAGATTCCCCTGGAACTGGAGTTAAGGACAGTTTGTAGCCGCCATGTAGGTGCTGGGAATTAAACCAGGGTTCTCTGCAAGAACAGTCAGTGCTCTTAATTGCTGAGCTATCTCTCCAGCCCTGCAAATGTTCTTTCTTTCTTTTTTTTTTTTAATCATATACTGTTACAAATGTTACCAGGTGAAAACCTTGCTTTGGACACTAAGGCAACTACTCTTTCTACATTAAGAGTTCCTGGCAATTGTCAAACCCTTCAGGATCCTTAAGTCATTCCTCTTGCAGGAATATCAAACATTTAGCTATGTCTGTTATATTAGTTAGTTACATTAATTAGTGAACTGAAGCAAAAGCATCCCCTCAGTTACATCTTCAACAATGTGAATAACAATCCAAGTCAGCAGAAAAATTGTCATTGACGATTAAGCAGAAATACTTAACAAGTCATTTTTTCTGCGACTAGGAAATAAGTCAAGGAAAGGAATTATTGGAAACCTCTGGGTATATTAAAATTAAGTAGAAGGAAATGCAAACCATTTATTCTTCTCTCCTCCACAGTCTCTTAAATAAGAACGTATTACAAATCTCATGAAATTGTTTTTCTTCTGATTCACAGAGCAATATGATTACTCTGTCCAGCGTATCCTAATTTCTCACCGTACACCCAACACATTCCTTTGAGACCACAAGGAAGGCATGCAAAATGGAACATGCCATATCTTGCTATTTCAGTTCTTCTGGAAACGAAAGGACATCATTCTTTGAAGCTGTGCCACTTAACAGAGAAACAACAAATATGGCAACTGAGCAATTTTATTTGCATGGTCTTCTCAATTATATTGGCTTCAACCAGTTAGTATGAATTTACTGAAAACAGTGGTTTTCAAACACATTTTGCTTTTAATTTTTTTTTCTTTATATGTTTACACATATGGGGGTGAGGGATGCCTATGTGCTATGGTGCACAGGTATAAGTCAAAGAACAACCTGCAGATTCCGGTTCTCTCCTTCTACCATGAAGATTCCACTGATTGAAGTCAGGTCCTCAGGCTTAGCAATAAGTGCCTTTACACCCTGAATCATCTCCCCTCAATTTTGTAAATATCATTTTTATTGAGAGATGATTCGTGCATCATACAATTCACCTTTGTAAGGCATACAAGTGTTTTTAATATATTCACAGGGTTATACAAACCCTGCCCCTCTCTAATTATAAGAGAATTTTAATCACTTTGTAAAGAAACTATAGACATTAGCAATCATTCCTAATTTTGTTCCCCTTATCTTCAGGTAGCCACTAAAGTACTTTCTATACATATGGACTTTCCTGTCCTATATTTCCCATAAATAGAATAATGTAACGTGACTTTTGGGGTCTGGCTTCCTTTATTTAGCACATCTACATGTTCATTCACACTGCAGCATAGATTAGTACTTCATTTTCATACACACTACTCTATGGACATACCACATGTTGATTTTTTTTCAATGGAAGCATTTATTTGAGACAAGCTACATTTGATAGTGGTTTTAGAAACAGTGGATCCCTCAAGGCCCTCTCCCCCATAGCACAGCATTCACAAGTAGGCAAGCAGGTCTATACATTTCAGACAATACAGTTCATTTTTCTCTAAAGAAACTGGACAAATCAAAGGAATGGTAGAGAGCTCTATGGTGACAGAGAGTATGGCAGAGCTGACCTGTGGCTTCTACTTGTCAGGCATTGCAGTCCTGGAACAAAGAGGAAGGAAGGGCAACCTGGAGCAACAAAGAGGTCTTTTTTGGTTTTGAGTCTAAAAGTGGCAACTTTTGCTATTCTGTCTGCTAAGAGAGGATAACATTTTGTAGTTTCACAGTGATGCTGGATAGATGAGTGATTCTATGTTCTATGTTCGAGTTGGAGGCCATAGACTTTCACATGTTAATGTCTAAACTACCTTCTCCTCTGTGTTACAAAGACAAGACACAACTTCAATAAACTCAAGGCATTACTCATATACTCAGGTAACCAGGGAGGATGAAAGATTGAAAAATGGTCTTCCTCTACTGAAAGAGGCTATAAACAGGGATGGCAAACTGTGGTCCCAGGCCAAATCCTATGTCTATCCTATTTCTGTACAGTCTGAGTTAAAAGTGCTCTAAACATATCTTTTAATGGCTAAATAAAGAGAAAAATATTCCTTACATGTATAAATTATAATTAATTCAAATAAAGTTTTATTTTAAAATAGCCATACTCTTTCAATTACATATTATTGATGGCTGCTTTTGCACTACAATGATAGAATTCAGCAGTTACATATTAATCAGAAAACCTAAACTAGTTACACATCTGGTTCTTGACAGAAAACTATTATCTACATTGTAAGAGATTTTTAAATTGTATCTTTCATTGAGTTGGAAAATATGAACTGAAGAGTTGAAAAGTTACTAGAGATTCCAGACCAATTTTAGCCTCGTTTCCCATTTTTATTTGCTTTCCTTTTGACTAATAGAGACCTAGCACATTAAAGTTCATATAAAAGGATTAGGAATGTAATTTAATTGATAGAGTGCTTGCTTAGTATGCAGAATGGCCATGTTCCATCCCCAACGCAGTATAAACCGGATGTGATGATACAGACCTGCTGTTCTAGCACTTGGGAGGTACAAGCAGAAGAATGAGAAATTTAAGGGCATCTTTGGCTACATAGGGATTTTGAAGCACGCTGGACTACACGAGATTGTCTAAAAAAACTCATATTAGTTATTGCTTCTACCTTTGACAAAATGAACAGCAGAAGTAAGATCCGTATCCATTCTCTAGTTAGAGAATATTTAGAACAACTGATATTCTGGGGAAAAAATCATGTTAAATTAGGCCTAATATCAGGAGTAAGATCAGTCCAAAGCTTTCGCAATGTTCATCACTTCTATGCTCTTGACACCAAAGTTTCACTGCCAGAGTTTTCTATGAACAGGTCCAGAAGACTATTTTTTTAGACAACTCTTTCAAAATTGGCTGTAAATTTTTAGGTTTACAGTTGAATTAATACAGTTATACAATATTGTACTAAGTATAAACCCTATAAGATATAAAATTAAATGAGGTTTTAACCTTTAAAAAATATCTCCACCTCCTTATTAAAATACACAGTTCCATACAGAAAAATTCATTTTTAATGCAATTAACATTAAGATGTTTGCACTTTCATTTCTAATTTCTACATATCTGATTATTACTAGTCATAGTCAGTTACTTTCTGAGATTCTTGGCATCTGAGCATGGATATAAAGTCATCAGGTAGATTTCAGTGGTAATGTTT
>NW_008355272.1:604605-626753 GCF_000622305.1 Nannospalax galili
GGTCACAGTCGGTTATACTTGAATCCTTAGTACCTGAGTATGGATATAAAGTCATCAGGTAGATTTCACTGGTAATGTTTATCACCTCTACTATTTAACACGAAGTAAATTTTTAATGCTTCCTCCTCAAATATGTCTTTTTTAAAATTTGTTGATTTTTCTGTGTGTATATCATACAGAACATCCCACACAATTTCATTCATCTATATACCTGCTTCCCAAATGGCACCCTCCCATAACCTCCCCCCTCCCACATACTGGAGCCCATATACTCTGTCATCCCTGTTACTGTCTACTATGTTGTCGACACACCCAGCCATTCTCCAGCGCTTGTCCATCTGCTGAATCTAGTCAGCCCATCTAGAGAGTCTTGTTTTAGGAACATCAGCTGTTCCTCATCTAGCAGCAATCAGTTGTCACTATTCCTTTAGATAAGATTGGGGTCTGCTGTTCATTTTTCCAGTTCTATGCTGGGTTACTGTCTGGGAGTCTCTTGCGCCACCTTGGCCACTAACTCAAAGGAAGGTATCTCCTGTCTGGCCTTGTTTCTTGTTATGTAGACTTTGGCTATACATATGGACTCTTAAAAATTATAGTGACGCCATTAATCTTTGGTTATACTTTCCTTTTGGGTGTTTAAGACCCTACAATTGGCCCAGATAAAACAATTTATTTTCACTCTTAAGGTCATTTGAGGATCTGTTCCTCAGGGGTCACATGGGCTTGGGAGGAGCCCCTGGCTCCTTTCTTTTACCAGTTCTGTCTATGTGAAGATAAGTCAAAGGTCCTGCTCGACCATGGCTGGCTTCACTTGGAAGCATGGAGGAAATGTTTCCTCTGTGTTGACCCTCCTCTTTGTAGACTGGACACTGGTTCAGGTCCATCTGGTGGGGTCTCCGTGGCCTCCTTGCTGGTGTGACTCACCACAGTTACAGGACATTTTGAGAGATGCTCATAGTCCCCCTGGAACTTAGTTGACCTAGGAGGGCAGGGAGCAGAAACTGTCCTTTATGTCCCCCTGACCAAATTAGTATAGGCCTCAAAGTATGTCTGTTAAACATCCAAGGTTAGTTGCACCAGTCTGGTACTTTTAATTACCATGTGCCATGTAGATAGAGCTTGGGCAAAGACCAAACGCTCTCAGATAAACCTTGGCTAGGTACATATTAAATTCTTTGATCTGGATGTATGTGTAATTTGTCAGTAGGTTGTTGGCCTAATATGGTTCCCTCTGGTTTTCTAAAACTAGCTAGGCATTATTTATCTCTCACATTGTCTAACCCTTCCACCATCATTTCCCCATTTAAGGTACCCCCGTTTTTTCTGTTTCTCCCTTCTCCTAAGGTCCCACCTCTCTTGAGATTCCTTATATAACCTTCCCTCCCCCCTTAAAATAACCCCATTATTATACATATCTTCGTTGTTAACACCTGTTTTCTACTGTTCCTCTCTTTCAGATTCTTTCTTTTCCTTTACTTCCCTGGCTCCTCTTCATAATCCTGGTTCCTGTAGTTATGTCTGGATACATATTCACTTATATGGATTTGGTGCTAGGATCCACATATGAAGGAGAACATATGCCATTTTTTTTCTGAGTCTGTGTTACTACACTTAGTATAACAGTTTCTAGTTCCATCCATTTACCTACAAATTTCATGATTTCACCTTTCTTTACTGCTGAGTAAAATTCCATGGTATAAATGAATCACAGAGCTGGTACAGCCGTTAAAGGCTCACAACCATAAAACACATGTTGATTTTTATGGTATCAGATACTGGGCTTTGGGTTGTTTTAACATTTTGGCTGTTATAAATACTGCTGCTAAAATAGTCATATTCAAGGCTTTGTGTGAACATATGTTGCGAGTGTCCTGGGGTCCTCCGGGTGGAGGTGGAGTCGGCGCAGAGTCACAACGCAGACTCCGGAGTCAGGTGAGAAGCAGGCAGTACGAGCAGCTGCAGACTCATTTATTGTGGATATGGGGCTCCCTTACATCCCCCCTCCCGGTGTCCCATTGGTCCATTGATAGGTCGTCTCTGTTCCTCATTGGCTCTCTGTATCAGGCCATTTTCATATCGGCCATCTCTATGTCTTTTGGCAGAACACAGGTTTGCCTCAGCCAGATGTTTTGGGCGTATTTGCAGTGAGCATGCACAGGTTGTTCAGGCTGCACTTCCTCCTACAAACATGTTCTCATTTCTCTTGTATGTACTGTACCCAGAAGTAGAATTCTTGGGACAGGGGATAACTCCACTTTGAATAACTGAAAAAATGAGTTTGCTGATTCCAAAGTTACACTATTTACCTTCTCACAAGAACTATGAATTCTCCAGATTCCACAGATCTTTTTCAGTATTTGTGATACACAGTGGTTTTATGCTAGTTTAAAACATGAAGCAGTCTCATATGAGTATTTCTCTGTGCAGGTCTACATACAAATAGCTCCATATGGTGATCAGAGGAAAACCCTGTGTTGTTCCTCATTTGATGACTGCCTTTTGTTTGAGATTAGGTCTCTCAGTGGCATGGAACTCCCCGGGTAGACTTGGCTGTCTGGCTATGGAACCCCACTGATCCACAGGCTCCCCAAAGCTGGTATCTCAAGCACACATTACCATATCCAGCTATGTTTAATATGGGTTCTGGAGATTGACTCAGGTCTTCATACTTGCACATCAAACCCTTTGCCAACTGAGCCATTTCCCCAGCTTCTCATGGGGTAGCCCCTTATAGGAATGCAAGTACTGACTTGTATTCTGGATACTTTTCGATTTCTATATTTGGGTATTGCCCAATTTTATGTGTTCCTGATTATTTATAAAATCATATGTAGTACACTACAAAGGTAGTGTATGTAGTCTAATACATCTGGTGAAAATATGCTTCAGATTCACAAAATTTCTAAAGTTGTGATTGAAAAGATAAGAAAATAGCCTTATTTTACTCCCCTAGAGTTAGGAAACCTTCTGTCTAAAGAGACACATTTTTAATATAAAATTTTGAACACCAAAAATTCCAGTATTCTTTCAGCAATATTCATTTGTGTAGAGCTTACCATGTTTGAAAAATTCTAGTAAGTACTTTTCTATGGAAGAACATCTAGGGTTGGACCATCAGTTAATATCCCCCTTAGCAGCTTGCATAGTGCCCTCCAAAACTATGAGAGCTTGCCTTCAGGGGAGGTGGCTTCCAGGTCAGTTCCAGCTCCATTGCTCCAAATCCTGTGTCAAAAGTGTGTCTTGTCTTCAGCAATAGGGTCTTATCTTCAAATTCTGGGAGGGAATCAAGGTCTAGACCAAGATTAGTCATCCACACTAATCACAGTCTATATTACTTCATCAGCAAGGTCATCTTGATGTACAGGTTTATGTTCTTTTAAGTTGGGAGCAGGTAACCACATTGCATCAGAAAAAAATCATGGTACAATCAAACACAGCAAAACTAACCTGACATATCTTAATGATATAGACATTAATTAATGCATGTGTAAGAATCCATACAAGCTAATGTTTTGCCAAAGTTCAATCAATTCATATTCACATAAACTAGCTTTGCTTTTTCAGGGCTATACCTCTTTGTAAGCACTAAATGGTGGTTGGATAAACTATCTTTTCTGTGTAATTGCTTTTTATATATTTTCCTAGTCTTTATTGGAATGTTATTTGTTTGGGGGGTTGCTTTATTACTTTTTTGAGACAGCTGGCCAGATACTCAGTATGTAGACCAGGATGGCCTAGATCGCACCAAGATCTATCTACCTGGCTCTGCTTCTAGAGCACTAGGATTAAAAGCTTAAGCCACCAAGCCCAGCCTTCTTTGGATTTTTTTTTTACAATATACTACATAGATTTATTTTGATCCAGAATACTAAAAATGTATTGCGTCAGCCTAATATTACTTTTCACAATATTTATCTGTCATTTTGTTTTCAAATACTGCTTTCATGGTTTTGTGGGCAGGTTTCTGGATTAATGATTGAAGCATGCAAGTGAATCAAGGATAATTAGTTTGAAGCAAAAAAGTTCTCCATAATGACAAGAGTGATAAAGAAAAAGACACCAAGAGCATATGGAACCTTGGTGCAAATTCATTCTAAAAACAAAATAATGCTGGTGGAAGACAACTCTGACATTATACATGCATCCTAGGAGTAAGTAAGATAGATTTGCCTGAGTTCCCTTACTTCCTAGGAAACACCTCCTAAAGACTATCACAAACTAATCAAGACAGCAAGGAAGGAAGTTCTAAGGCAAACTGCTGTGATGAGATTGGATTGTTGTTCTGGTTCTCAGCATTGTCCATCCATGCCAGGACTCAGCAGTTTGAATGGTTTATGTGGGACACACAACTTCTTCCTTTTGCCATGTGCATTAGTTACATTTCTCATTTCCATCACAAAGAACCTGAGAAAAGCAATTTAGGGACAGAATTTACTTTGATTTCCAGTTTGAAGATACAGTGTGCCACACAGAGGAAATCGTGGAAGCAGGAGCATGAGGCAGTGTGTCCACAGTCAGGAAGCAGAGAGAGATGGAGGCTAATACTCAGCTCACCGTCTCCTTTTATGACGCTTGGTATCCCACCCCATTGGATGGTGCTACTACATTCAGGGTAGCTCTTTCTTCCTCCATTAAATTTTTCTAGAAAGATACCCAAAGGTGATTCTAAATATAATCTAGCTAATAATAATTATTATTAATTATTATACTATCTGTGATAACTACATAATTTAGATTGCCTGATAGACTTTTTATATTAGAGGGAAGCCAGAAACCCAATTAGAGCAAGACAATTTCTAGTTTATATAAAAGTAATCAATAAGATGAGGTAAAAGCAGAAGCAGCATAAAGAGACTCTCAGCTCTGATGATGTGTATCAGTTTAGTCCAGGACCTGGATTATGGCTGAGAGAAACCACTGGGCATTTGAACTTCCCCCAGCAACCAGTGTTTGTATGCCCCTGAGGACTTTTGGGAAACTAGGAAATTTTGCATCAAGTAGAGAGCTCCTGGCGAGGAGCTGAGTGACAGGCATGCCTACAATCCTAGTATTCCAGAGACAAGAGGCAAAAGGCTCATGAGCGAGTTCGAGGCCTGCCTTCACTTCATGGCAATACTCTCTCAGTTCACTCCTCTTCCTGGAAAGACACATGCTCTTCTTCCTGTGATGCTCTGGTATTTAGTGTGCTGTTGTCTTCTCATGAGGAATGATGCAAGAGAAATAAAATGTTATAGTAGGCTTCACATCAAGGCACAGACCAGGGATTAGTAAATCAGAAATGTTTCTTAATTGTAAGTAGAGGAAAGTAGGCACTGGATCTTCCCAGAGAACTTGGCTGTGGGCAACCTACTAAGTCACTTCGAGTCGATCTTTCAGCCCATATGAGTCATTTCATGGTTAATATGTAACATTACACACCCCTCCTAGCCATTGCTAAGATTAAAACTTAAGGTCTCTGTCATATTCAGCACAAAGAATGCTATTTTCTTTCTTATGCCGACATACATCTTCCCTACTTTCCCCTCGGAATCTGACACTTCCTTAGCATTTACTATGTCACGTCAGGATGAGCAGTGAGGAAAAGTCCATTAGCAGCACCTTACAATACTCACTACATTGTTGGCTTAATGATCTTTATTATTTGGGGTGTAGGAATCAAGGAAGTTTTCACTCTATGATTCCAAATTAAATGAACACCTTTTTTTTTTTAATTTTGAAATAAATGCTAAATGGCCTTCTGGAGTTGTTGGATTAAAGCTCACCTTGTTCTTGTCCTGGAATACATAGTGTACAGTGGTGAAGCTTATTGTTGGCCAGGAAAGAAGAGTTCTAAAGCAAATCAAGCTGTGGTTCACAAATTCAGTGCCCGCATGTGTAAGAGTTCGTCTGGCTTGGTTTGGTTTGAATGCATCTTCTGCACACTCTCACAACTACTGTGGGTGCTTATGTGCAGCTGCCATGTTCTATCTGAAAGCACTGTGCTGCATTCATCCACCATTGATAGCTCTTGAAATCTTTCTTCCTCCTCTTCCACAATGATCCCTGAAGATTGCGAGGAGAGGGTGTGATAAAGATGCCCTATTTAGGGCTCTCTTGTTTTCTGTTTAATCAATCACAAAGCTGTTTAATCAGTTCTGTGTCTGTGTTAATCACTAGCTGTTGGAAAAAGTAGCTCCTCTGATGAGAACTAAGAGATGCACTAATCTATCAGTATAATGATAAGTCATTAGGAATCAGTTTAATACTGTACTATGTTTATTTAGCAGTATAATGGCAGTAGGTTTTCTTCTATGGCCTGTTACGTAGCTACAATCTCTTGCCCCTGATAACAGTGCCAGGTATGAGCTCCATTTTGTGAAGTAGATCTTAAATCCAATCAGAGAGTGGTTAGTTACTCCAGTAACATTCATGCCACTGTTGCACCAGTGGGCACTTTGTACCAGAACTATTATTGTTATAGGTCTCAGGATTCACAAGACTAATAATTACTTTTCCGTTAGCATGGATAGCACCTTCTAGCACTATCAAAGCTAGCCAGGAGCAATGAAGCTTGGAGGTTAGTATCAGCTTGATTTCTCCATGCTTTAAGACTCATGTCTGTAGTATCTTCAGGAATGGGATCTTACCATCAAGTTCTGGAGAGCAACCAAGAGTAATGGCAATAGCCAGAGTTGTTTGCGGTTCTGTGGGACACCCCTGTCCCCAGTAAGCAACTTCAAAAGACAGAGCCTATACTTGGTGTTGTGTTTTGCATTTGATACCCTGAGGTATCTGGTAGGAGCATTGTTCCCCTGTTATGAGGTAACTTCACTTAAACTCTTTATATACCTATTTGTATATTTTTAGAATGGTTCTACAGTAGTATGCCTCCATACGATTTTTTCAAAAGTCCTTTAGTGTTATTATTCCTCCCTTCATGTCCTCCTCTACCTTGTCCAATCATCCCCATTTAACCATTCCTGCTCCATTGTTCTCCTTTCTCCTTTACATAACTGCATTCTATCTCTCCTCCCATGATCCCTCCATGGCCCCTTACAAGTTTCTTGACCTGCAATTGAAATATGCTTATGTAAATATTCAGAGCTAGTATCCAAATATGAGAGATAACATGTGGCTTTTCTCTTCTGTGTCTGGGTTACCTCAGGATGTTCCAACACCAATTTATCTGTGATGTTTATTAATTTTGTTTTCTTTTACAGATGAATTATATTCCACTATATAAATGCACCACATTTTTTTTAGCATCTGTTCATTAGTTAATAGACATATAGGTTGTTTCAATCTCTTGGAAATTGTGAATAGAGCAGCAATGAACGCGGATGGGCAGGTATTCCTGTGACAGGATACAGAGTCCTTTGGGTATATGCCCTAGAGTAGTGGAACTGGATCAGATTTCTAGCTTTCTGAGGAAACTCCATACTGATTCAAGTAGTGGTTGTATCAGTTTGCATCCCCACCATCATCAAATAAGTGTTCCCTTTTCCCCACATTCTTACCAGCATTTATCATTATTTGATTGTTCATTCTTATTCTTTCTGACTGGGATAAGATAAAAACTCAAAATTGTTTTAAATCGAATTTTCCTGCTGGCTAAAGGTGTTAGACATTACAAAATAATTCTCACCCACTTGTGCTTTATCTTCTGAGAACTCTTCGTTTGGTTCCTTGCCCCATTTTTATTGGTATGTTTGTTCCTTTGATGTATAAATTGTTTTTTTGTTTTTTTTTTTGTATATTCTAGATACTAACACTCTGTCAGATGTATGGTTGGTAAATAGTTTTTCCAATTCTGGAGGCCTTCTCATCACTCAACTGTTGATGTCCTTTGCTCTACAGAAGCATTTTAGTTTAATGAAGTTCCATTTGTCAATTAGTTAGTATTAAAGCCTGTACTACTGAGGTGCTGTTCATAAAATCCTTTTCTGTGCCTATAAGTTCTAGTGTATTCCCTACTTTATTTTCTATCATATTCAGGGTGCCAGATCTTAGTTGAGGGCCTTGATCCATCTGTAGTTATGTTTTGTGCAGGGTGAGAAATGGGAGCTAGTTTCATTCTTCCACATGTAGCTATCCTGTTTGATCACCATTCTGTTGAACATACTGTCTTTCCTCCAGTGTGTATTTTTGGACCCTTTATAAAAATTCACACGAATTTAAATGCATATACTTAAATCAGGGTCCTCAATTCTATTCCATTGCTTAATCTGCTGTTTTAATGCCAATGCCGTGCTGTTTATATTACTATAGCTTTGTAGCATAATTAGAAATCAGGTATTGTGATACCTCTAGTTCTTCTTTTGTTATTCAAAATTGTTTTAGCTATCCTGGATTTTTTATGTTGCCCTATAAAATTTGAGATTCAGATTCATTTTTTATCTCTGAAGAATTGTGTTGGAATTTTGATGGGGATTGCATTGCCTCTGTACGTTGCTTTTGGTACATTTTGGATTACATTTTTCATATTAATACTATCAATCAATGAGCATGGGAGGTCTTTCTATGTTCTGGTATATTTTCAATTTTTTTTCTCCAATGTCTTAAAGTTTTTATTACACAAGACTTTCACTCCCCTTGTTTCCTTTGTTTCTCTCTGTGTATGTTTGTTGTTGGTGGTGGTGGTATATAGGAAGGCTACTGATTTTTGTGCATTAATTTTGTATCCTGCTACTTTGCTGAAAGTGTTTATCAGCACTAGGAGTTTTCAGGTGGATGCCTTAGGGTCTTTTATATATAGGATTATATCATCTGCAAATAGGGATTTTTTTACCTTTCTTTCCAGTTTGTATTCCCTTTATCACTTTTACTTGCCTTACTGCTCTACCTAAATCTTTAAATACTGTATTGAAAGGAATGGAGAGAGTGGATATTCTTGCCTTGTTCCTGATTTTAGTGAAAATGTTTTGAGTTTTTCTTCATTTAATATGATGCTGGCTGTTCTTGCTGTATATTGCCTTTATTATGTAGAGATATATGGATCGTATCCCAAGATTCTCAACTATTTTTATACGGAAGGGATGTTGGGTTTTGACAATGCATCTAATGAGATAATCATGTGGCTTCTGTTCTTGAAGCAATTTATGTGGTGGAATACATTCATGCATTTACATATGTTGAGCCATTCCTGAATATCTGGAACGAAGTCAACTTGAGAATGGGGGATGGCCTTTTTGTTGTGAGCTTGAATTCACTTTGCAATTATTTTATTGAGAATATTCACATCTATGTTCAGTAGGGAGACTGGGCTATAATTTTCTTTTTTGTTATGTCTTTTTCTGGGTTTTGGTATCAGGGTAAATTATTAGACTTCATAGAACGTTTGGAAGTGTTCCTCATTTTTCTATTTTAGGGAACATTTTGAGGAGCATGATGAGTAGTAGTTTGTGTTGCCAGTTTGACACACTTGGAAAGAGGAAACTTCAATTGAGGAATTTCCTAAATTAGACTGACCTGTGGGCCTGTCTAGGAGGCATTTTCTTGATTGTTGCTTTTCCATTTGATTTCATTCATTTTAGCCCTAGTTTGGTTGAAAGCCCTCTTTTTGGGTGAGTGTTTGTTCTTGTTTTTCCAAGCCCTTCAGGTGTATCATGTTATTAAAATGATGTCTCTAATTTCAGATGTAGGCACTTAGTGCTATAAACTTTCCTTTAGGACTGCCTTCATTGTGCCCCATACATTTGGGTGTGCTATGTTTTTATGCTGATTCAGTTCTAGGAATCTGATTGAAATCTAGGAATTGTTTAATTTCTCATTTTATTTGTTCCCTTGACCCAATTTTCATTTGATAGAATGTTTAATTTCCATGAATTTGCATATTTTCTGTAGTTTCTGTTGCTGCAGATATCTAGCTCTATTCCCTTATGGTCACATATAAGGTGGGATGTTATTACAGTTTTTACAGTTTTGCTATATATGTTGATTCTTGCTTTGTGTCCTAATATGTGATCTATTTTGGAGGAAAGTTCCATAGGCTGCTGGAAAGAATATATGATCTTTAGTGTTTAGGTAAAATGTTCTGTAGATGTCTGTTAGAATCTTTTGACTTATACCATTTAATTCCAGGGCCTCTCAATCTAGCTTTTTCTGAATGATCTGTTCTGGGATCAGTCTGGGGGGGTTAAGTATTGCAACGTTTCTCTTATGAAGTCAAGAGCACCTGTGTTTGATCCATACATAAATTTTTAGAATTTCGATATTCTCTTTGTAGATTTTCCCTTTAATGAGTATGGCGTGTCCTTCCATAGCTCTTCTGATTAGTTTTCATTTGAATTCTATTTCATGGGATACTATACTAGCTATGCCTGCTCATTTCTTTGTTTTTAGAATACCTTTTTTCATCCTTTAAACCTAAGGTGCTACTATCTTTGCTGGTGAGGTATACTTGTTGGAGGTGACAAAAAGATAGATCCTATTTTCTAATCCAGTCCATTAGTCTGATCCTCTATTGCGGAATTGAGACAATTAATATCATGAGTTATTATTGAACAGCGCGGACTAATTAATTCCTATTATTTTGCTTTCTTTTGAATAACTGTTTAGGAGCTGTGACTTATTCCTTGTGCTGCTTTGGGCATGTTTAACCTTCTCCTCAATCCTAAGGTTTCCTTCTAGTATTGTTTCTATCATGGAAGGGTTTTTCCTTCCTATCATGACTGATAATTTTGAAGGGTATAAGAGCCTAGGTTGGTATCTGTGGTCTTAATAAAGCATAGGTGGCATAAAAAGGCAGAGGGAGATGTATCAACTCAAAAGCACCCTGGAAAAAAAAAATCACAAAATTGAACATTAGTGCATATGTATAGCTGTAGGCTGAATAACAAGGCACAGTCACGGACCCTGTACAGAAAAGCCTCTGGACCAAAAGACTTGCTTCCTCTCACTCTATTACCCCTATTCTGAGAAGACAGGTGGGTCATGATAAAAAGATCCTTACTGACCTCTTCAAAGGACCGAACTACAGAATTAAAGATGCTAGATTTAATACGCAAATGGCAGCAATGTATTTGCAATTGTGACAGCAACTTCTCTGCTTGTTGAATCTTCCACTTCTATATTTATTAATGTAATGCAAATTAGTTATCATAATGAGAATTATAACAGAAGGGAAATGACCAGAAAAGGCATATAAATTGCTTCTCTTTGTCTGTTTTATTTATTCTGTCCCTCTTTTTTTTTTCTTTTCCTCTTAGCGATGAATTGATTAGCACTTGAACTGAAGGAAATGCATACTCTTTCAACTCACTATAAATATGGACGGGAATTCTGAGAGAGTTTTTTTCTGTTTCTTTGGCATTTGTTTCAATGCTGCCTGGATTTATTCTGAAATGAGCTGGGACGTCAGTGCTATAAAGATGACTAAATGCAAACATAAAAAATTAAACCTTTGTAGCTTGGACTGAGCTGATGGTTATCTAGCTGCAGTCTCATCTCCATTTTTATTGGAATCAAATTACATATCTATGTGTGATTCAAAGGGTGCTTCATTTTATTCTTTCCCTTCCAAATGTGTGGGTTTAGGGAATGTGGTTAACGTTATATGAGCAAAATGATAAAGCTTGCCTTCAGTTTTGAATATCCTGTTCACACAGATAGACTGACTGATATATGTGTATATAATCAGAACATTCAAATCAGATTAGAAATTTACTGTTAATCCACAGGGATCAGTTGATCATGACCAAATATTTTGCCCATAAACATACACAAGCCTTTCTACTTCTTAAATAGACAAAATAGAAACACTTTTCTCCTGCTTTCTAGCTTCTTAAGCTACAACAATCTCTGTCTTATTTAAACTGTGAAATGTCTTATTTATAATGTGAAAAAGTTAAACTCATAGAAACTAAAAGGAATTGTGATTACTAAGAGATATGGGGGGAGATGTTGGTCAAAAGAGCGAACTTGCATTTACTATAAGATGAATACATAATATATTCTGGAGAACTACCATAGATCATAGTAATGGCAGCTAATACTCTGTGTGCTTGAAATTGACTAGAAAAGTATAATAGATTTCAAGTAATGTATTACACATCAAAAAGCAAAATAAGCTTAACTATGTGAGGTGCTGGATATGTGAGTTTGCTAGATTGGGATCACCAATGCACAATGTTTTTGTGTATCAAAACATCACATTGTACACCTTGAAGATACACCACTTTGTCAATTTTACCTCCACAAGGCTAACAAAGTAGAAGTAAATAAATTTTAAAAAAGAGGAGAAAATATTTAAAGCCAACAGATGTGTTTTAGGCACATGTTTCAGGATCATAGTAAACATCTGGCAACCCTGTGTTGTTGGTAAGATAACATCTTACAACTGAGGAAATCAGAACAGAGATAGCAATACTCAGAAAGTTAAGGAAAGAAATAGTTGACATTCCATAACTGTCTTAAAACTTAATACCCAGAGACCCTCCCACTAACTTGGTAGTTCTGGAAGTAGGACCCCTGGATTAGTAGTACCAATGCACATCCAGAAGCTTGTTAGGATGAAAATCCATTTGGTGGGGCCCTTACCCCAGACCTACTGAGTGGTGAACTGAGCAATAGGGGTATGAGGGTATGTGGGAACCCACAACCTAGGCTACTCTAGTTGAGAAGAACCTCATACCCCAGAGCCACCCTCCTGGTTTCCCTTACAACTAATTGACACCAGTTCATTTTAATAACTTCTTTTAGACCTGCAGTTTGCATAAACAGCACTGTGTGTATCTGTGTGTGGTCTGTGTGTTTGTGTGAATGTATGTGTTATTCCATTCAGCAATATCTATTGAATGCATCTGATGCTTGGGACACGGATCTGTGTCTTGGATTCTGTGACTGTAAAAAGCATTCTCAGAACTTCTGATGTTCAGAGGATATGAAATGATGATCAAACAATGATATACTCATAAGCACTACTAAAGACACTGCCTAGGTTGTCTATCAGCCATGGATGCCTGAAGCTAAAGGCTCTGCTTCCTTTTAGTAACATGCCTCCTTCGTAGTGCTCTACCTCTGCTGGGGGGTCTCTGGTTTACTGTCTCACTTTTACTGTCAGATAATTCATATACGTTTGTCCACTCTACATACATCTCTTTTTGTTGGTTATTTTTTATCAAACCTTGCCACTACTTCTGATCTCTTCCCTAAACTTAATGGTCCTTTCATTTTCTCACTGAAGCTCAAAAGCTCAGTCACCTCTTTGCCCTTGTTCTCAAACTCCAACATGTGTTTTTAATTAGACTCCACATTCTCAAGTGGTAACTGGAGGTCTCCAGCATCTCATGTTCATTCTCATTGTCATCAAATTAGTTCGAAGATCATTTCCTCAACAACCTTCCTGCCTATCTCCTTTCTCCTGCATCCGTTTTGAAAGGACAAACACATACTGGTCTTCCGTCATATCACAGAAATCTTTTGCCTTTTAGCAAAACAATGGACAAAGTTACATTCCCCAAAATCTAAATCTTTGCACTGTCAGTTCATTTACTTCAGAATTGGTGTGGGTTCCTCAATGTTCCCCCCACACTCAAGATTTTCTTTTTTAGGAAACCTGCTACAATTTGATTCCAAATAAACTTTCCCAGGCATATTTCCTGCCCACCCCACGAAGCTCAACAAAACTGCTCACTTTCTAGACTCAGCTGTTTCTTAAGAGTTGCTCTCATGTTTACATATCCCAATTAACTGATTCTTTGTATTATTACCTAGCTGAAAAGTTTTCTATCTGGGCCACGGACTATGCTCGCCACCCTGCCCCCTCACTGAACTTCTGCAAGACGTTGCTTGTTCTTTCCTTGTTCTTTGTCACTTCTACTTGCACTTGGATATGGGCATGACTGGACTCCCATTTGCCTCAAGGGCTGGATGTCTTTTGCTGTCTTAATGAGTAACTTTCTTAAGATACAAACTTAATAAATATTGGTTACATATAATTGAAATTTCTTCTCCTTCTTCTGCTAATACTTCACCTATCGTTCTTGAATCCAGTTTATTACTAACACTTGATTCATTAATGTCTTTCTTGGCTTCTATCTCAAAGATCCAGAATCTCCTTTTCTGAGTCTAATTCAGAGATAATTCTCTGTGTCTTTCATTTCACCTTATTTAAACTTTGCCTGGGTTAATCTCCTGGTTATTATGGAGTAACGTTTGGCAGATTTGGGATGAAAATGTTTCCCTGTACTGCTTTTCCTGCACTTCACCTTAGTATCTCAGAGCCTCAATTTCTGCGTCTGATAAAATGGGCTAATTCCTTCTACTTCATGGGCTGATTTTCTGTGCTGAATAAGACAATGGAATTGAAATGTCTGCCAAATGCATGAAAGAGTTTCCCTTTTATTTCATACTATAAATAATCTTTTATTTTACAGATGGAAAAACTTAGGTTACAGATAGAGTAGCTGAATGAAGGGCTCTAACCTGAAGGAAATAGTCTCACTCAAAGTCATTGCCTCTGGCCTCCCTATCTGTTTCTGCAAAGAAATGATGTAAATCTCCCTTTGAGGATAAACGTGGTCCGGCTCCTGGAGGCTTGCAAGGGAGCAAGTCCTGAGAGTCCTGAGTCAGTCCCTTACCTCACTTTCAGGAAAGCTACAATCTAGTTCTCCCTCTTCCTGTTCCAAGACAGCCACCTGAAGCCTGGTGAGCAGTCTTTGGAGAGCCTTCCTCGGGCTCCAGGAAACAGTGACATTGGGATAATTTCTGCAGCAGCTGGGCTGACTCAGGGCTGACACCCTCAGCCACATGGGCAGAAAAAGAGCCTGCAAACTGCTGCTGTCTGACCCATTTAGACCTTGTCTCCCAAGTGTGTAAGAGTCCCTGGGGCAGTTGTGACACCCTGTGGACAGGCAGATTCATCACAGCAGAGCATCCCTTAATAAAACAAAGAAACATGGTATTGTGCTCTCTCTCTCTCTCTCTCTCTCTCTCTCTCTCTCTCTCTCAATGTGGCATATACATACAATGGAATATTATTTAGTCTTAAAAATGTAGGAAATCCTGGCATTTGCAACAACATAAATGGACACGGGAGACACTACGCTAAATGAAGTAAATTAGTCACAGGACTAATCAAGCACTGCATGATTTCATGATCTCTCTCTCTCTCTCTCTCATCAGCCTTTGTGCTTCAACTGACTCTTCTTCCTTCTGCCTTCACTTTCATCCTTAATTAGATGGAAAGGGCTTGTTTATTCACCTCTCTTTTGATCAACCCCAACAGAGATCAGATAGTAAAGGAACAAAAGAAAGGAAGGCTATAGGACGGAATTGTGAATCAACACCAAATGCCTCCAACAGACAGAGGGCATCCTTTCTCTCAATGGACTTCTACCCAATTCATAGGGAGTGGGGCACTATGTACTTTAGGCACTCAATAAATTTTATTGAATGCCCACGATGCGATGCCCTAGGTTCAAAAGCTATTAAGTCCCATTTGTTGTTGTATTATATTTGATCTGTTAATATTAATCTCAAACCTTTTAACACAATGTATTAGATTTGACTTGCTCCTGACTATAAGTTGTCAATGATGGAATATCACAGCCTTGGCTTTCTATATTTGGGTAGAGCGATTTAGACAACAGAACTTTGGGGGTTTTGTTTGTTTTGTTTTGTTCTGTTTTGTTTTGAGACAGGGTCTCACTATGTAGCCCTGACTGATCCAGAACTTGCTATGTAGATCAGCTGGCCTTGAACTCATGGAGATCCACTTGCCTCTGCCTCCCAAGTGATGGGATTAAAGGTGTGCCCCACTACACCCAGTACAATAGAACTTTGCATGTTACAATGACATAGAAAAATTCTTTCTCAAACATTTAGACAATGTCATTCATGTGTTTGTGCTTTGAGTTTCTGTGACTCTCTTTAGCTTTCCTTCACTCTATCCCTCTTCTTCAATCTTAGTTGTCTTCTTTTGAAAAGACTGAGATTTATCTCTTCATACTTTCCAATGAGAATGACTTCTAAAGAATCCCTTTGCATAGCAGTGCTGAGAACAGCTGTGGTACCCATTGGAACTTGAATGAGATCCCTTCCGCCTGTTCTTTCCTAGATGAATTGTCCCATAAATCATACCTGATTTTAGTTACAGGTGAATAAATAGTAAAAATAAAACATGTTGGAGATGTAGTTTGGTGATAAGGCACTTGCTTCTCATGTGTGAGGCCTTGGGTCCCTTCCCCAGTATCACTCTCCCTCCTCCATCACAGGTATAATGCTTTCCCTCAGTGTAAGCAAATTTATTTAACAGGATTTGGAATTTTATAAAACAACTTAGAAAAACATTATCATATCACTTGGTATCTGTTTCTATACATGTGGGGGGATGCATGGGCACATGTATGTGCACGTATGGATGCCAGAGGTCAACATCAAGCATCATCCTCAGTCACTCCCCACCATATTTTTTTAAGCACAGAGTCTCTCCCTGAACCAGGAGCTCGCCAATTTGAATAGAATATCTGGTCATCAAGCCTTAAGGATCATTCTGTTTCTGCCTCTCCTGCACTACCTAAAGGTGCCCATCCTGCCCAGCTGTTTACATGGGTGCTGGGCTTGAACTCAGGTCCTCATGCTTGCCTAATAAGCACTTTATAAACAAAGCCCTTCCTCACCCTTCTTGTGACATACACTAGAAGAAATAGCAGGCTGCAATTTGTCTTTTTCCACATGCTGGTTTCCATAATTACCTTAAATAATGCTGTCTACTTCTAATACATAATAAGAATAAAATTAAATTAAAAAGAAAGCAAAAACAAGCATGCAAATCTGCTGGGATTCTCAGAGCTGGAGAATCATTGGTAAGCAGAAAAGACGATGGTAGAGAGGACCTAGAATTAGAAAATCAGAGAAATGGTCTGTGTACACTAGAGAACTTCTACAGTGTCCACAGAACCAGCAATGGTAGTCTTAGTCTACTGTTCTGGCTGTCCTGTTCCTTGTGGTAGACATTTCCCTTAGACACAGCACTATGAATCACAGCCAGCATTTATGATGGCTCTATCCCAACCCTCATTTACCAACCTGTAGATCATCTAGTTCTTTTTCCTCCTTATGCAAATGCTACCTCACAGTTCCTTGGTTTATATATCCTAGAACCCTGTTTTTCCTCCAGTCACAGGGCCTTTGCACTTAATGTTCTTTTTGTTTGCAGTGTGTCACTTCCATCCCTTACAAAAGGTGACACCACCCTTCATGAAGAACCTGCCTTAAATGATTCCCATCTGGAGCCTGCCATTCCTCCTGTTCTCTATTATGCTCCATTTTTTGTCCTGTCCTATCTCGTTTCTGTCTGGTTTATTTTCTGTTACTTGAAATTGCATACCTATCATGATATTGTATATCCTATCATGATATTGTATATGATCTACCTTTCCATGGGGCCTTGGATTCTATTTTGGTCAGTATTTAGTACTTAGTCATTCCTCATTAAGTATTTGTTGATCAAAAGAATTAGTCTGGAAAAGCTTTGTCTAACCCCTTCCTTCCCAATACTTTCAATTCTATCTTGCTGAAGAATGAGAGAAGGAAACCTTTCTAAATTTCATTTACTAATATAGCACGAGATCGGTGAAGACCAATTTTTTTTTTTTTAGTGCAAAGCAACATCATATCTATTTTCCAAAGTGTTCGTATTAAAGAAATGTTTTAGAAGGGAATTAAAATGCATTGATTTGCAAATGACACTGGAGACTTCCCACATATCATTTATTCTCTGAAATATTCTGATCAGCAACATTATCCTTATTTTACAGATGAGAAAACTAAGGCTCAGAAACAACACATACCATGAATGGAATGGTAGCAGCTTAAATAATAGCCTCAAAAAGATATGCCCAGTTCCCAACTGCCAGTACCTATGAATATCAACTTATTTGAAAATCAAGTTTTTCAGGTATGATAAAGGACCTAAAAATGACATTATGCTAGATTTAAGTGAATCTCAAACCCAGTGAAGATGCACCTTATAAGAAAAGGAAAGACACAGAAACTGCTGACAAGAGGTCCATGTAAAGATGGAGACAGGGATGGTGCATCTGTGAGTCAACAGCTGCCTCAAGGTTTTGGTGTTCTGGTTGAATTTCTCTTGCTGTAATAAAACACCCTGACAAAAAGCAACATGGATAAGTAAAAGGTTTATTCCTCCTCCAATTCCAGGTTACAGTCTGTCATTGAAGGGAAGGAACTCAAAGAGCTAGTCACAACACATTCCGAGTCAAGAGCAGAGAACAAATTCACCCATGCTGCCTGCTGGCTACTGGCAAGGCTTCTCTACTCTTAAATAATCCATGGTCCATCCCATGAAATGGTGTCACCCCTGAGAGGGTGGGTCTTCCACTTAAATTAACAATCAAGACAATACCCCACAGCGTATCCACAGGCAGGTCTGATCTAGATAATTCCTCCTGAAGACAATCTTTCCAGGTAATTCTAGGTTGTATCAAGTTGACAGTTAAAAACTAATCAGTAAAGTTGGCAATCACAAGTGAAGAGACAAAGTAGGGTAGAAATTCTGGCCTCTAGATCTGTGAGAGAACACATTTCTTTTGTTGTCAGCCTCGTCATTTGTGATAATTTATTATAGCTTCCATAGTTAACAAAGGCAAAATGGTGGGCTGGTAAATCCATAGCAAGGATTTGAACCTTGATCAACTAGCTCCAACACATCTGAATTCAACCTATTCTCTCAGCTGACCTCCCATGGCTCTATGGCAGGGAGGTCATCCTCCATCAACACATTATGAGACAGAAACATTGAAACAGCAGAGCTTCATAAGTGAAATCTGTAAGCAAATTGCTACTTTAGGGTTACATTATCATCTCTATTCATGACCAAGGTCCAGAGACGATCTCACACTCTCAAGTGATTCCAAGAAAGAATTGAAAATGCCAGGAAAGAAAGAGGAATGCAAAAGAACATAACAGTCATAGCAAGGGAAGCAGAAAACAGTAAGAGAGGTTTAACTGAAGGGAAAGGGAGGCTGCTTCCTTTGAAGGGAAATATTCAAAGCACAGTCTAAACTTGAAAAGGAGTCCTGAAGAGAGACACGCAGGTGGCCGGGCGGATTTAGATGAGTCATGCAATGTTCCAGCAAGAAAAGAGTGCTAATAGCATTTTGAAGCTCACTTTCAGAGGTGGAAAAATTACATAGCTGACAGGTTGCAAAGTCCCTTTTTATGAGGCTCTAATGAAAAGATAGATTATTTCTTAGTCACCTCAAACCAGAACTTGTAAATGTACCAGAACAACGCAGGGGATAGAAAAAAGGGTTAAATGAAACCAGCGTATGGAGAGAATGGATAGATTTCTGGGGACAGATTAAATGTACTAAATATACAAACTTGACGAGGTGATAATTAGGGTCACTGGGGACACCTTGAGAACTGTCTGGGAGAAGGACAGAGGCCCCAGGCAGCAAGTATAGAATAGCTTAGAACACTGCACACAGGCAGGCAGATAACTAGAAGTGATGGGGTGTGATCCACAAAGGAGTGTTCACAGAATCTCAGCACAAACTTCTTGACAGGGTGAAGTTTATTGCATCTCAGTATAACTCAGTTTTTCAGTGACCTTTCACTGTTCCATGAGTGAAGTCATTTCCTTTGAGGAAAGGTGCTGTATAAATGTAAACATGTAAGCCTGAGCTGGACAGAGTGCTAGAAAATAAATACATGCTGGAATTTTCTTGCCCCCATCCTCCAGAGACAGGCTCCGTGTGACCTCATAGATCTTTCTTTTCATTTTCTATTTATGTGAATTGTACCTGACACCACCAATTCAGTTTACCCTTTCCACGTGGAAAACTCACAATCAAGTAATATTACTGGAGCGCACACTGTTTTAATAAAACAAAACAAAACAAAACATTCTGAGGTCAGTCACCCAGCTGGTCCGGAAGAATCATTGTGTGACTAATATCAGTGTGGCTGGAAAACCCTTGATCAGGAGAAAGACTTCGTTCTAATAGAGTAGACTAAACTACATAGAAATATCTGGAAGTAGAATCTTGTAGAAATCAAGTTTGCCCATTTTCACTGCATGTGTTTATACTTCAGTACCTTTGCATAATTTTGCTTTTCTTTTTGGTCTTTTTGAGACAGGGTCTCCCTGCAGCCCCAGCTGGTCTGGATTCACTATGGAGACCAGACTGGCTTCGAACTCACAGAGATCTACCTGCCTCTGCCTCCCAAGTGCTCGGATTAAAGGCATTGGCCACCAAGCATCCACCCCTACCTTCCCCTGTGGTCCCCAAAGGCAGGTCCTCTATTATTGAAAGCTCAGTATCAACATTCCCCCCCGCCCAGGAGTCTTCAGTAATTTCCAGACATCTGGGAGCTCTCCTAAGCCTGGGTGATAAGCTGTATGTGAGTGCTTCACAATCTAAATTCCCACTTTCTGGTCAGATTTTTTTTCATAGCCTGGGGTCTGGGACACAGAAGTGAAAAGAATGAGACACATATTCCATACTTCATCCCCACAGCACATCCCACACCACAGGACCATGCTGACCAGGAAGTCTAATTACCCATAAATGGAAAAGACCTTAGGGGTGATTTTTTTTCTCTCAGCTGTGAATTAACTAAAAAGGTCACCTAAAAATGTGATTTTTCTCCCCAAGGAACAATGATATCAAAAGCTAATGAAATCTGAACTTTATCATTTTCCACTGAACTTTTCATTGTGTTTTAGGATATTAAGAGAAAGAGAGAGGGATGTAGAGAAAATGGAGAGCTAGAGGGCAGGAGGTGGATGTTAAGAGACTTCATTAGCAGGTCAGCTTTGATATAAGGACACACATCAAAGGTAGTCATGTTACTGGTGAAACTGAAGA
Source organism: Nannospalax galili (assembly GCF_000622305.1). Classification (NCBI taxonomy): domain Eukaryota; kingdom Metazoa; phylum Chordata; class Mammalia; order Rodentia; family Spalacidae; genus Nannospalax; species Nannospalax galili. Next base: position 625,422 of record NW_008355272.1, read on the forward strand.
CATTGTAGGCTTCCTGAAGATAGGTATTGTGTCTATTAAAAATTATATATTGAGCATATATTGAGTATAACATGTTTGGCATTATTATTATAGTGAATAGCTTTTAAGCCCAGTACAGTGCCTCAGTCAGAATGAGCATCTTAACACAGCAGCTTTTGAAAAAGGAGATAAATAAATGAAGTCATCTAAACTGCATCAGTGCTGCATTAGGACCAGGTGCCTGAGGGCTCTAGTTACAAAAAGGTCTGCAAAATATTCTGACACCAAAAGTCACAAATTCCAATCCTTAATAAATGATTGGTAGTGACACTACTGACATTTCTGGAAGTGGGACATGTAGCCCATGGGGAAGGCAGAGCTCAGAGCATCTTACAAAACGGAGAAGGGCCTGGCATAGAAGAGTCAGGGAGGCTCTACTATGGAAGAGAAAAGGGCTCCCAGAATAAACTCCTCTACTCCAGAAATCTGGTTGATCAAGAGATGTTACACTTCCTCTCTTCTGATGAAATGGGATTATAGTATCAACCAATAAACCAATGTGTTATCTTTCTACCACAGTGTCAAGTTTAGTGGCTCTTAAATGTGAGCTGCCTGAAATTTATCAGTAGTACTCATTGCTTTCATTCATACAGCTAACGAAACACCAGAACTTAGGAGATGCTGGCTACCATGTAGACTATCTAGCTCTACCCTAAAGATTTCTGCTCCCTAGGGTCTGAGGCTGGAACCCACAAATTCAAAAAAAAAAAAAAAAACCCCAAGTGAGCCTAATGAGGGTGATCCTAGGACCAAATGTGGAGAAAGATTTTTCTGTTTTCTTTAGTACTTGAATGGACTTGCCTTTGTCATCATACATGAAATGAGCCGTATCAAGACAGGGGAGGAGTCTCTAAATCACTTTATCCTAATCCTAACTGTTTGCAAATGAGAAAACTACAACACAAAGAAGTCTGTAGTTCCTAACCCAAGCTGAAGCTCATAGAGGCACAACTGGCAAATGCCTTCTGTACTTTCTGTTTTGGTGCTTAAAATCTCTCCCATGACATCAGACTTAGCATCCTGAACCACATGGAATTAAAGAGTAGTTTGATTTGTTCTTCCTGATTAAATGTTCCAAGTTCCTAAGATACGTAAAGGGAGATAAGATTAAGTAAAAGCTTAATGTAGTGATAAGCCCTGGTCAATCAATTCCTACCTCATAGAAAGACTATAATTAAATAAAATATTTAAAACATTTGACCCACAGGAAGTCTGTCAAAATTCTGTTGACTAATAGTTGCATTTAAAAACTCTCTCTCTCTCTCTCTCTCTCTCTCTCTCTCTCTCTCTCTC